>NC_138779.1:26236962-26276962 GCF_965119305.1 Pelophylax lessonae | reverse complement strand
TTACAGTTTGCGGCTTCACAGCCGGGTACCCACTGCGCATGCGCGAGTCGCGCTGCGCGCCGTGATTGGCCGGCAATCTTCTGGGACCTCTGAAGTGTCCCAGAAGATTGCAGGGAGGGAGGGGGAGAGGAGAACTTCCGGTCAGGGCGCCGCGGCGCTCCGAGCGGAAGTGGGAGCGGGTACCTGTCAAAACTAGGTACCCGCTCCCCCCCCCCAAAAAATGACATGCCAAATGTGGCATGTCGGGGGGTCAGGACTCCCTAAAGCGGAAGTTCCACTTTTGGGTGGAACTCCGCTTTAATGACACCAGCCATTTGATGGCTTGACAGTTTGGTTGAGAGCACAAGCAAATGTGACAGTTGGCAATCCCAGCATGCCGGGAATGTAACTATTTTTTGGAAGCTTTTAAATTGATTGGTTTAGTTCCACTTTAACTTGACTCTTGTGATCCAAAAACGACAGTTTAAGAATTTGCCTGAAAAATACTTACCGCCCTCTGATGGGAACTAATTATTCACTGTCATGCAGTGCTGTGGTCGCCTGAATAATTTTCATATCCATCGCTTTCAGGAGAGTCAAGTTGCCTGGTCCCCCCCATGCTCTCTGTACTTCCATGCACAGGCCCCTACATCTACCAGTGATGGCGAACCTTGGCACCCCAGATGTTTTTGAACTACATTTCCCATGATGCTCATATACACTGCAGAGTGTATGAGCATCATGGGAAATGTAGTTCCAAAACATCTGGGGTGCCAAGGTTCGCCATCACTGAATACAGAACAGTGTTGAGTTGGGGGTGGTGGAAGGAACCACAGAGCGCAGAGGTGGGGTGCAGGTATACGACATTCCCAGAAGCATTTGGATATAAAATCTTCAGAAGGCCATAGCACCACAATAAACACAAAATATGGGTTAGCACCTGCTGGAGGGGTAGGTATTTGGCATCTTCCTTTAAAGGCAACTTTTATAGTCAAAAATAGCATCACAGTTGCTTTCAAGGTCAGGGGTTGGAGGACTTTGACTATAAGAGTCGGCACCAGTATACATTCAGCATAAAATGCAAGAACTGTCCCTTGTGCTGTTTTTTTTTTTCCTAAACTTCGGCTTAAATAGTTCCTATAGAATAAATAATGAACTTTAAGTTAGAAACACTGAAACATTTTTATAAATTATTTAGTCAGCTTACATCTACCGGTCCTGTCTTGTGCAAACCCTCCTGCAACTTTTTTTCCATGAACCTTCCTTTTGCTTTAATGCTTCATTCTGCAGTTTTTGGTCCTATCCCAAGACAGCAGAAATAATAGCGCTGCAGCTAACATGTGGCCCATAAAGGAGCTGCAAAAATGACAATGCTGCAGGAGAAGCTGCACATCTAAATAAAGGAACGTCACTACATACTATATGCTCCCTGTATAAGTAAAGCGGCCCTTTAAGTACAGCCTGGCCTTCTACAGTTTCCTGTGCATGATGATCCAGCACTTCTCTCGCCTATTCCCTTTAATATTTTCCAGGGAACAAGTATGACCAGATTCAGACTGGTGGGCCTCAGAGTAAAGGCCTGTACACACTTGATGGAAATCGGACGAAATATCCTCTGATTTTTCTCTCTCTTGCTCACCGGTCATTACCGCTTTGAGTTGACAGTGCATAAATGTTCACAAAATTTCTCGTCCAATTTTTTTTTTTTTTTTGGGGACATTTGTTCCCAGACTTCCGGGTTGTCAGCAACTTTAGATCATGCGTGGTCTTTCGTATCCGATTTTTCGCGGACATACTGCATACACATTAAACGAAAATTGGTCGTCTGGGGACGGACGATAAAAATTTTGGTGTTTGTCCCTCCATTTTTTTTTTTCCGTTGAAAATGTCGGCATCGGCTGCTGAAAGTTGTGTACACACTAGGCGAAAATCAGACGATTTTACCTCGGACGGGAATTTTCAGCAGATTTTCTACTAGTGTGTACCCCACTTAAAGCCTGGTACACACCACTAGTTTTTTTGTTCAAACCAACGGGTTAAATGGAAAAAAAAAAAAAAAGAAGTAAGCTTTGGTCGGAGCCGCTGTGCTAACAATCCGATATTAGTACAACAATCTCCCCTGCTGTTCTTTTGTGTTCTGACAGGGACGACGCTCACCCTCCCCCCCCCCCCCCCCATCCATAGAACACTCTGATCAGAACCTGGATCTGATCAGGAGCAGTCAGCTGCTGGTTCTCCAGCATGTTTAGCCGGCCTCTGTCAGGCCGGCTGCCATACACACGGGCTGAACGTCACCCGACATTCGGCCTGTGTGTACTAGGCTTTTGTCTGTACGGCACATCACAAAGCTTTAATGACATTTTTTGCTTGAGATTCCTGACTAGTTTATGGATTCAGATTTTCCATTAGTTATTTATTGGAAGCAGACATGTCACTGCAAGAAAAAAAAAAATTGTCAATGCAAAGCAAACTTATCGATTGAGAGATTGTTCTGAGAAATAATGAGCTTCATAGGATTGTCCAATTCCAGTCTGAGGGCCAAATTATTAAAACTGGTAATTCATGTTACAATCTGGATTGTACAACCACTGTACAAAATCCTTAACGAATTACCAAAACTATATAAAGGGGAGGATCTAACTAGCCACACAGGCCTGCCCTTGTGCTACATATAGACGAGAGAGATTGCAAAGACTGTAATGTGTATAGCCAGGACACATTGGGGGAGATTTACTAAAACCGGAGCACTCTAGAGCAGCTGTGCGTGGTAGCCAATCAGATTCTAACTTCAGCTTGTTAAAGTGGAGTTCCACCCAAAAGTGCAACTTCCGCTCATTTGCTTCCTCCCCCCTCCTGTGTCACATTTGGCACCTTTTGGGGTGGTGGAACGGGTACCTGATTTTGATGGGTATCCTTCCCCACTTGCGGGCGCCGTCCCTCGGAAGTTTGGCCCCCAACTCCTTCCCCCGCCGCCGAGCCAATCTGAACGCGCAGTAGGGACCCACCCGTGAAGCCGCAAGGCTTCACTGCCAGGTTCCCTTACCGGCAATCGCGGCAGCACCTGACTGCCGATGGAAACATTGGCTGCGGTGCCAACATCGCTGGACTCCAGGACAGGTAAGTGTCCTAATATTAAAAGCCAGCAGCTACAGTATGTGTACAGTATGTGTAGCTGCTGACTTCTAATTTTTGGAGGGGGGGGTGGAACTCCACTTTAAATTTAAGCTTTGACAATAAGCCGGCTCACACTATGTGGTGCGGGAAACACATGCGAATATGAACAGGAATCGCACTGCATTCCTGTACAATTCACATGCAGTTCTTGAGCAGTGCGATTTAGGCCATTATTCTGTATGGCTCAAATCGCACTTAATCTGCACCTAAATAAAGTGCAGGAACACTTTTTTGGCTGCATCAGATACTGAAAATTGCACAGAGTTTTGCAAACAGATTTTGGGGCATCGTTAGCATACACAACGGGGTGCGATTTGGATGTGGTGTGGAATACGCACAGAATTCGCAGCAATTTCGCACCGTATCAATGTGAACCAGGACTAAAACCTGGAAGTGGATTGGTTTCTGTGCAGAGCTGCACCAGATTTTGCATGCTGCAGTTTTAGTAAATCTCTTCCATTGGGCCTTGAACATAAAATTCTGGGCAAAGTACTGCTGCAGCCAAGGATTCTCTCTCACCTCCTATTGTGGGACAGGAAGTGAAGGGAAATCTCGCCAATGGCACAAAAAAATAAAAAAAGATCATGATTATAACCCCCTCCTACTCTTTTTTCGAAAAAGAAAAAGAAGAAGAGGTTTTGCCTTCAGTTCTACTTCAAGGATTGCCAAACTACACTATTCCAGCAGCTTCTGAACCCAGAGCAACTACAGCATGCAACTAAAAATTTTAGGAAGGTTGGTATCAAGGTAAAGCAAGACCCCGAATTCTCCTTTAGGATGCAATTTGCCATTTTTTTTTCAGCGTGGATTTTCACAATTTGCATATTTTAGGCCCCTCACAGCACTATTTGTTTTCACAAGCAAGGTGTACTTCAGCACCGGGTGGTGCCTTCTCCTCACTTGTTTAATCTGCCAACCTTGAAATGTTCTTGGGGTTACTTTACAGAATATAAAGTCTAAGGCCTTAGGATTTGGAGGATGTAAAAATCTCACATTCCATAAATTCTAGAAACCAAATATACATTAGATTGTTAGCTCTACATCTAACCCTGTTGAATTTGGACTTTCCATTTCAGAGTTGACAGCTGGCCAATAACCAGGCTACCAATTCCCATGGAGCCGGACATTCCTCAGTGACGTCACTCTAGGAAATGATAGGCCTAGCATTAGATCCCCCCCACATTACGAAGTTGACATATACACTGGTAGAAGATTTTGGATTGGGTTACAGATCATCAGCAGACATTTTGTTTTTTTTTTAGTTCCAAACACCAACTAGAAATCTACATCTGGAATGGCACTCTTGGTACAGCGCTGATTAATACAAGAAGCAGAGACAACATACACCTGAGGTCCTTCATTCTACCCCAATGTTACCCGTGTCACTTGCCAATTTTCATTCTGTTAAGTGTTTTTGCCAAAGCAGCATCCAATTCTTTCCCGGACACCTCTTCATCTTCCCAGCATCCTTTGCAGCAGCAAGTTCAGAGCTGCATGAAATGATAAAACTTCCAGAAGATGGCAGTGGTGGTGATGGAGGGACAGAGCCCCCGGTGATCCCTGTACAGGTTTTATATGTATACCACAGATGAGGTGTGAGAAAGGTAGAGAAGAAACGTATTGGAAATATTGTGATTATATGAAGATACCGGACGTCCTATCGGCGGCGACATCAGCTTTGCTGTAAGTATTGGTGAGTGAACATGTTCAATTCGCTGTCCAGCCAGCCGGCCTTATTCCTGGAAGACAAGAACATTTCCTAAATACACTGCTCTGAAGTTTAAAGGTCTATTTGCACCAAAGTAAGATACACTATATTGTCAAAAGTATTGGGACGCCTGCCTTTACACACAGATGAACTTTACTATAATCCCAGTCTTAGTCCTTAGGATTCAATATTGAGTTGCCCCATCCTTTGCAGCTATAACAGCTTCAACTCTTCTGGGAAGGCTGTCCACAAGGTTTAGGAGTGTCTATGGGAATGTTGGACCATTCTTCCAGAAGCCCATTTGTAAGGTCAGGCATTGAGGTTGTATGAGAAGGCCTGGCTCGCAGTCTCCCCTTTAATTCATCCCAAAGATGTTCTATCGGGTTGAGGTCAGGCCAGTCATGTTCCTCCATCCCAAACTCGCTCATCCATATCTTTATGGACCTTGATTTGTGCACTGGTGCGCAGTAATGTTGGCAAATAAAGGGGCCATCCCCAAACTCTTCCCACAAAGTTGGGAGCATGAAATTGTCCAAAATGTCTTGGTATGCTGACGCCTTAGGAGTTCCCTTAACTGGAACTAAGGGACCAAGCCCAATCCCTGAAAAACAACCCCACACCATAATCCCCCCTCCACCAAATGATTTGGATCAGTGCACAAAGCAAGGTCCATAAAGACATGGATGAGTCCTGACCTCAACCTGATAGAACACCTTTGGGATGAATTAGACTGGAGACTGCAAGCCGGGCCTTCTCGTCTCGACCTCACAAATGCGCTTCTGGAAGAATGGTCAAACATTCCCATAGACACACTCCTAAACCTTGTGGACAGCCTTCCCAGAAGAGTTGAAGCTGTTATAGCTGCAAAGGGTGGGCCAACTCAATATTGAACCCTACGGACTAAGACTGGGATGCCATTAAATTTCATGTGTGTGTGTGTAAAGGCAGGCGCCCCAATACTTTTGGTAATATATTGTATATGTGCTGCAGTGCCATTCATCTTGGCATTATATACTAAGGGGGTGTGTCTCAAACAGGATGCTGCGGCACCCTGTGGTGCCATCTGGCTTTCCTCAGAGTGCACAGAGCACAGGACCCAGATTGCCCTGCATCAGTGTGTTGAGTTGCTAAGGTGTGAGCAGGCCTGGGATGATGAAGAGGGGCTCCAATGTGATTGGCAGACCTCTGATATGAAGTCATTTTCTTTTTTTTTTTTCCGATAATTAAGTTATTTTTATCAAGGTAGTTGTGTGCATTGTCCCAGGCTAAGGTTTGGGTTTGCCCATTGATAAGTAACATTTCAGTTTTTTACCTTTTATACTGGGATGCTTTGAGATTTTTCCCTATTTTTAAAGGGTGTTGTGGCTGAAAAACTGTTGAGAAACGCTGCACTAAGGCAACACAGCTCCGACCGTAGTGTCATGTCAGACTGTCACACAAAGTGCATTTTAAACACATTCATTTCAATGGGCGGTCTTAGCACAATGCATATTTAAGTGATAGTAAAGTCCTTTTTTTTTGTTTAAAAATATATACATACCTGCTCTGTGCAGTGGTTTTGCACAGAGCAGCCCAGATTCTCCTCTGATGCCTCACCGGCGCTCCTGGCCCCTCCCTCCTGCCACCACAGAAAGCACCTTGCTATGGGGGCACCAAAGCCCAGCAGCTGCTGTGTGTCCATTCAGACACAGTGCCATGGCTCGGCCCGCCCCCTCTTCTCATTGGCTCACTGACTGACAGCGGCAGGAGCCAATGATGCCCGCTGCTTTGTCCCAGCAAGCTGAGGCCCTCATATGCAACATTGCTGGATCGAAATGGGGCTCAAGTAATTATTATGGGTGCTGAGGGGGAGTGCTGCACACTGAAGGTTTTTTTTATCTTAATGCATAGAATGCATGAAGATGGGAAAAAAAAAAAAAAAACCTTTTCCCTTACAACCAGTTTATTACACCACAAAAATGTAAAGGGATCTCAGCTTTGCTTCATCTTGCATAGGATATACACTGGGCTTCGGGGAGCATGAGCCTTTCTCATCTTTCTCACAGAATGCGGTCCCCAAGCCTGAGTAGTCAATCCTAAGGTCCAAAAACAGTCACATGGGGAAAGGCAGCAGGTCATTAACCACTTTAACCCCGAAGGATTTGGCTGCTTAATGACCAGGCCCTATTTGGCGATCCGGCACTGCATGATTTTAACAGACAATTGCGCGGTTGTGCGACGCTGTACCCAAACGAAATTAACGTCCTTTTTTTCCCCCACAAATACAGCTTTCTTTTAGTGGTATTTGATTACCTGTGCGATTTTTATTTTTTGCGCTATAAACAAAAAAAGAGCGACAATTTTGAAAAAACAACAATATATTTTTCACATTTTTTTATATGAAATTCTCAACAAAAAAAATGTAAAAATCAAAATTTTTTAACATTTTAGGCCAATTTGTTTTCTGCTACATATTTTTGGTAAAAAAAAAAAAAAAAAAAAAAAAAAAAAAAAAATCACAATAAGCTTATTGCGTTTACTAACTACAGGAAAGATTTATGTCATTTTTATTGTTTTTTTTCCTTTTACTAGTATTGGCAGCGATCTGCGATTTTTTTTGCGGAACTTTGACATTGCGGCAGACAGATTGGACCCTTAACTGACGTTTTTTAAACTTTTGGGGGTACCAGTGACATTACTACAGTAATCAGTGCTAAAAATATGCTCTGTTACTGTAATAATGTCATTGGCAGGGAAGGGGTTAACTGTACTGGTGATCAAGGAGTTAAATGTGTCCCTAGGGACGTGATTCTAACTGTCAGGGGGGGCGTGGCTTGTGAAGTAATCACAGAGACATGCGATCCTATATAGCAGGATCACATAGCCTCTGTGATTACTTCAGGGAGAATGACAGACGGCTGTGTTTACATCAGCCGTCTGTCCTTTTCTCTCAGCTTCGGGAGATCGCGAGTGGCCGGCAGAGTCACACGCACTGGCTCCCCGGCTGACGAGCGGGGGCGAGAGCGCGCTGACGAGCGGGGCGCACTCACCCCCTAGAGTACTACGTCACTTTGCCCAGGAGCAGCTCCCTGCCGCAGTAAAACTGCGGTGGGCGGAGCACAAGTGGTTAAAACCAAATAAAAGCGAAGCACAGAAATTTACCTTAATAGTTTAGCTCTGCTCTGCAAGCCATCCAAGATCTCGATCTTCTTATTCAGAGCAGCGATGTCTTGCTCCAAGTTTTCCCGGGTTATGTCCACCTGCTGACACAAGTGGGCGAAGGTGCCGGACAGCTCCCTGTGGGTGGGAAGGGGTTGGATTTAGCAAAGTGGAAAGCACACAGAGGAACAATGGAATTTTAAATGGACGTTGTATAAAACTTTTACCCCAACTATCTAATAAATAGAGCCGGTGAACCTGTATCCAGGAAATAAGGATTGTTTAATCCATAAAACAAAATTAAACCCTTCGTGAGAAATATGGAGGATGTTATTACTATAGCCCAGAGTCTCCAAACTGTGGCCAGAAAAGTTGCAGTTCTGCAGATTTATGCTACCCTGCCTCTGTCCTTTTCTTTAGCCTAGGCTCACACTGAGGGCGGGTTTGAAATAGTTCAGCTGAACTCGCACGATTTCAAACCCGCATGTCAGTGCAAGTTTGGGGGCGATTTGACAGACATCTGTGCGGGCTTCCTGCACAGATGTCTATTGAAAGCGCTCCTGAAGTCGCCAAAAGTAGTGCAGGAACTACTTTTGGGAGTTGGCGCTGCACCAATTTGGATGGTAACGTTGCAGGCAATAGGCTCCAATTTGGTATGCGATTTGACATGTGAAACCGGCCCGATGAGAACAGGGGCTTAAAGTGGTTGTAAACCCACCTTAATAACTTGTACCTATAGGTAAGCCTTGGTAAGCCTATAACAAGGCTTACCTATAGGTACTGTAAATATCTCCTAAACATGCACCGTATAGGAGATATTTACATTGCATGCAGCCAATGACGTCATCGGCGCATGCGCTCTGAAGGAACGGCCACCCGTGCAGTTCCTTCAGAGCCCTGTGCCGTGAACGGCGGCTCCTGTGCGCATGCACGGGAATGATGTCATCCTGCCTCTGGCCAATCAGATGGCCGGAGGATGCAAACCAGGAAGAAGGACGGCCTTACAGGTCTGCCGTGTTACCGGTGAGCGGGCGGCACTGCGGGGGCTTCGTTCTAAGGTAAGTATTTCATAATGAGCTAGCATGCGATGCATTCTAGCTCATTATGCCTTTGCCTTTCAGGGTTTTTATTTATTTTTTTTATTTTTATGAGGTTTACAACCTCTTTAAAGCTGAATCCTGGGTTAAAAAAAACATTGACTTAATCTATTTGTAGCACCCTCCTAGGTAGGTGCTAGGAAAACCCATAAGGGGGGCCCTGCCTGCTTATCAGGGGGGTCTGATTGTTCAGCTTGGCTGTCATGTGTTCCCAGATGTGTCTCTTGAGCTTTGGGAGTCTCCCTACTGTGTCCAACGAGGGCTCTTATTGGGCAGTGGAGGAAACCGGACCAATAGCACACCAGGGCTTGTATCTACCCAGAGGGCAGAATCTGCCGCAATGCATCCTGGGATGGGGTATAAGTCTGAGGGGGGCACATGACAGAGTGTCTTTGGCGGGGAGCAGAGTCCCAGGAGGAGGGTGACCGCTGTCTCTCCTCCTGTCAGCGCTAGAGAAGGTGTCCTTGGCAGTCGGCCTGAAGGACAGAAGGTTGAGCTGAGCTGCAGAGAGGGATCCAGTGTGCTGTGGATCCAGTGTGCCGAGGACCGAGTGGAGCTGCTGGGGCAGAAGTTTCCAGGAAAGCAGTGTCATGAGTACTGTAGAAGGAACTGGAGGAAGGGATGGCGCACTGTGGTGTGTAAACCACTGATGTTCCTTAAAGCAGTTGTAAACCCGAAAAAAAAAAAAAAAAAACCTGCAAGACAAAGGCATAATCAGCTAGTATGCATCGCATACTAGCTCATTATGTATTACTTACCTTCGGACGAAGCCCCGACACGGACCCCCGGACATCGATGCGGGCGCTGCCATGATCCCTCAGCGTCTCTTCCGGGTTCGGCAGCTCCGGCGCTGTGATTGGCCGGAGCCGCGATGACGTCACTCCCGCGCATGCGCGCAGGAGTGATTTTCCGGCAAGGAAAACTGAAGGTCCCCCCGGACCTTCAGAGCGCATGCGCCGCTCCCGTGAGCGGCTGCATGCACTGCGAATATCTCCTAAACCGTGCCGGTTTAGGAGATATTAATTGTACCTACAGGTAAGCCTTATTATAGGCTTACCTGTAGGTAAAAGTGTCAAAAAGCGGGATACTACCGCTTTGATAAAGACAGGCAGTAAGCAAAGTAAGGAAGTTTATTGAACAATTGTTAAAAAGTGGTCACAAACCGGTCCTGACGTCTTCGGTGTAGCGGGGGACACTGTGGGGGACCCGCTCCGTGTAGGGAGATGCAATGTTCCTGGAAGAGTGGAATGAGTTCCGGAGAGCCTAGAAATGATGGGGGGAGGTCATACGGCGCGTGTGTTGGCCAAACACACAGACAAGGCACCGGACCTCGCACTTCCGGGATCCGCACAGCGTCACACCCGAGTCACACGAGAACTGCCGAAGACAGGAAGGAAGACGAGCCGGCGTGGACCTCAAGCCTCGGGTTGCCGTGACGACATGTTTCGCGCGCATGCGCTTTGTCAAGCTTGACAAAGTTTTTGTGCCTGGAGTTCAGTTTTAAATTGCTAGTAAACATCACTACAGCAGAGTCATTGGCTCTGAGCACATTCTATTTAAGCCCAATAAAGTACCTCCTTTTCATCCCACTATCTTACACAGCAGACTCTCCCGCAACAAGCCTCATTTCAAACTAAGGCCCCTTTTCACACGGGCGTTCTGATCAGGTCCACCATTCAGTTTTTCAGGCGGACCTGATGGGACCTTGCAGTCTCCTCTATGAAGCGGTGGATGTCAGTGGACACATTTCCGCTGACACCCACCGCCATCTGATCTGATCCCACCTGCAAAATCTAGACAGATGGTGCTCCTTATTTCCATCCGTGTGTTGGATCGGATGAAAACAGACAGGCGGTCCATTTCCACCTGATCTCTCCTTAGAGGAGAGCGGGACTGTGTCTGCTCTGCACAGCGGAGTGCACAGGAGTGATCCCCCGCTGAGCAAGCGGAATTTGCAACATGGAGGCACCCGTGTGAAAGGGGTCTTAATCTTTAAAATGGCTATTGTTCCCTGTATAAAATACACAACTTCCTCATGAAGCTGTTACAGCGACCGTCAGGCGGAGTTACTCACTGTTGGACTTGGTGGCTGCAGTTGGATCCGGTGTAGCTGACAATAAGCTGCAGCTTCTCTGCCGCGTATTCCACAAACTGGCGTTTGAAGGCTCGTTCTTTCGCTTTGGTGGTCCAGGTGAGGCGTTCATAGACATACAAAAGCCCATAAAGTCCAAACGACAAGGCAATAAGACGCCAGCCTACGGCTTTCCACACCTGCAATAATGCCGCAATAGACACATCACAATTGAGGCAAACCCACACCAAGCACAGGATAAAATGTATGAAAAGTCTAACAATTAACTTTCCCACTTGTCTGTTAAACATACTATTTTTTTTTCTTTTTTAGATAAAGAAGTGCAAAAAATATCAGTTAATTCTCCCAGAAGGTGTAGGAGCTGAGAACTGCCTGTATTCTTTGCCTCTGCTGACAGCGGTTTCCTTGTTCTCAGCTATGTGAGGACTACAAAGCACCTCCCCCTATGTTATGGAAAAAAGAGAAGAGGGTGGGGTGTTCGGTTGTCCTAACAGTTCCTGTCATAAGGTGACCACGCTACTCCTCAGCAGATGCAGTAGAGAGTGTTGTCACCCCTAAAACAAGAAGTGTGTTTACTGGCAGGATCGCCAGGTGAAAAGGAAGGGAAAAAGGCTTGGAAAACAAAAGTTTAAAAAACCCCAACATCTATGTACTGGTAAGACGCAATATTACTCTTTTTTCCTTGGATTTAGATATTCTAAGATATACTTTGATGTACGAAGTAATATCATATTAGCAATAAAAGACAGTTTAGTAGTGGGAAGCATAAACCAAAAAGGGGGGGGGGGGGAAGAAAAAAATATACAAAAAACCCACTTACCACACCTCCCACCACTAGAATACCCATGGATGTTCGGGACGTCAGTGACGCCAACCCAGTAACCATGGAAACCATCAGTTCTTCCTGTGTCAAAGCACCTTGCTGCATCGGAGGCATGCTGGGATTTACTGGGGTTAAAGGCATATTTCGAGGTATCTGACACGTAATAAAACAGAAGACGTAAATTTCCCAGTAAGAAAACCATTACATATCCTTATGCAGCAGTCCCTGAAGAGTTACCTACGTACCTGGTCGTTGTAGGCCATCAGGGCACGGCGACCATTTTTAGGTCCCAGGAACCTGTTCACAAGCATCGTCCATCCCAGAGAGAAGTGAAATTCGACGTCTTCCTGGAAGTCGGCACAAAGCTTGTCACAGCTCAGGTCATAGCTAAGGTTAAAGCTCTGGCGGGGAACCAGCAGCTCCATTTGTGTTCGGGAAGAAGAAGGGAGGAGGGGCAGAAGGCCCTCTGTATAGGGAAGAACAGAAAGGGGATCAGAGAGAGTCAACAACTACACTGAAAGCTGGCCAATCACACTCTATGCACCCCAAAATTACAAAAGGGAATGCATAAAAGGGTATGCACATCTGATATCCAGAGGGCCGCTGGAGATGCTGTAAATCACTGCAGTATCCTGTGCTACTACAAAAAAATGGATTTTTGTAAAATCTTACCATAAAATCCTTTTCTCTTAGCTCATTGACAGACGTAGTCCTCAGTGATACAGCACCTTCGGGTTATGTTGCCTCCACAGGAGTAGGACTAGACAGGAAATAAAATGCTCTGGCCACACCCTAGGGGCAGTCCCCGAGGGTATATCCTCTCTCTCTCTGCCACAGCAAATCAGCTATGTCACAAAAGCAGTGTTTAGAGAATTTAACCCAACCCAACTCAAAAACAGAGGGGCGGGTACTACGTCTGTCAATGAGCTAAGAGAAAAGGATTTTATGGTAAAATTTTACAAAAATCCATTTTTCTCTATCGCTCATTGACAGACGTAGTCCTCGGTGATACAGCACCTTCGGGAAGTCCCAGAGCAGTATCACAAATGAGGGGTGGGAAAAAGGAAATCAAATCCAAATCTAGAAGGCCCAACCGGTGCCAACTAGAAGTTTACAATGCTCATCCTTAATGAGACTCAACAACAAAATTTTTCAACAGAAAAAAACCCTCGAGGTAGACCACCGGTCTCCTCAAATTGCGGCCTGCAAAACCTTGCGGCCAAATGAGGCATCCGCCGATGCCATGACATCAATTTTATAAAATTTTGTAAAGGTATGTACCGACGACCAGGTGGCCGCCTTACATACCTGGACCACTGACGCCTGATGGCGAAAGGCCCAGGTAGTACTGAGCGCTCGAGTGGAGTGCGCCCTAACAGGGAACGGAGGACTCTGACCCTTAATAGAATAAGCCTGTACCACCATCTGTCTAATCCATTTGGCAATAGTCCCGGCAGATGCAGGCAACCCCTTTCTGGGGCCATCCGTGATCACAAAAAGTGAATCCGTCTTACGGAACGATTCCGTAGCCTTCAGGTATACCCTGATTGCCCGAACCACATCCAAGGAATGCAACGCATGTTCCCGATGATGATTGGGCTGAGGACACAAGGAAGGTAGTACAATATCTTCATTCAGATGAAAATCTGAAACCACCTTAGGAAGAAAGGATGGCTTAGGATGAAGTACTACCTTATCCCTATGAATCACTAGGTATGGGGACTGGCATGATAATGCAGCCAGTTCTGACACCCTGCGAGCAGAAGTAATAGCCACCAAGAAGGCCACCTTCTGGGATAAAGTAAGCAAGGGAATCTCCCTGATGTTTTCAAAGGGAGGTTTCTGTAGAACCTACAAAACTAAATTAAGATCCCAGGGCGGTAAGGGCGCGCGGACTGGTGGAGCCAGGTGCCGCACTCCCTGGATGAAATTCCGCACCAAGGACTTGGTAGCTAAAGGTTTCTGAAAGAAGATTGCTAATGCTGAAACTTGACCCTTGATGGTGCTCAAGGCTAGTTTCTGCTCAACCCCTTTTTGCAAAAAGGCCAATATTTGAGTCACCGAATAGGTACGTGGAGGAAATCCTAAAGATTCGCACCACGCAATATAAGTCTTCCATGTGTGATAATAGACTTTGCTGGAAGTCGCTTTCCTTGCTTTAATAAGGGTAGGAATGACTGAAGCTGACAACCCTCTGTCCTTCAGTACTTGGGTCTCAATGGCCAGGCCATTAAAACCAGCGACTGTAAAGCACGATGGTAAATTGGTCCTTGAGACCACAGACACTCCCTGAGACGAAGTTCCCACGGAACGTCTGCGACTAGCATGTCCAAGTCGGCCAGGCCGGCTTGACGAGGCCAGCCTAGAATTTCTAGGACCACTGGCGCTGACTGGATCTGAACCAGGCGTCCCTAGAGCTATCTGGCCCCGACCATCCGAGAAAGTCTGGTCGTTTTCTGTTCCCACACATTTATCAGATACCTGATTCCTATCAGGAAGGGTGATCTTTTCTGGTTGAACCTCAGGGACCGAAGTCACCCGGCTAGAGGCTTCTTGGTCTGTCTGGTCAACCAGATCCGATTCCTGTGGGGAATAGAGACTAATCTTAGGAAAAGGTAAAGGAAAAGATCTATTCAGGGAACGGTGACTACCGCTCCCTGTAGTACTTAAATGTTGGAAGGGAAGAATCGCACCGGTAGTAGTAGTCGATGCTCGATCTAATGTCCTGAATACCGGTGAAAACGTCCCCCCACCCTCAACCCGGGTGGGGGCGCACCTTCAGGCTGTATAATCTTTTGCTTCGGGTTTGGCTGAGTCGGTCCTCTGTTTGTCCGACCAGCCTTTCTTGAACCCTCCTGGAGGAGTCTTGCCTTTCCCGCTTGTTCCAGCCGGGCGTACAAACCCTTTATGGGCGGTAAAGAAAGGTCCTCGCTTGTTGTGAGGTCCCTTAGCTTTAGCAGCCTGTGGCAAGAAAGTGCTCTTGCCCCCAGTGGCGTCCTTAATAATTTCATCTAGGATGGCCCCAAATAGGCGATTCCCCTGAAAGGGGAGATTCGTCAAGGTCTTTTTGGAACCTAGGTCAGCTGACCAGCATTTTAACCACAGCACACGTCTGAGGATTACCGCTGACATAGATGCATGCCCTAATAGGGGGGTAGCATCCAAGGCTGCGTCACAGACAAACTGTAGCCCTTGTATAATCTGTTCCATCAAATCAGATGTTTCCTGGGGAATATCTTTTCCCCTTAGGTCTTGGCGTAGCAATCTCGCCCATTCCGTTAGTGTCTGGGAAACTAGACCAATAACAATTACTGGTCTAAATGCTGACCCTATCAGAGAGAAGATGGTGCGGGACTCCGCTTCCATCTTTCGATCCACCGGATCCTTAAAGGACGAAGTGTCCTCCACTGGGATAACCGTGGCTTTATTCAGCCTGGAAATAGGTGGATCCACCACTGGTGGTACCGTCCATTTCTTAATGATGGATTCCTCAAACGGATAGCGTCTAGCAATACGCTTGGAAATAGTAAAGGTACGCTTAGAATGCTCCCATTCTCCTTTAATTTTATTACCAAAACACTTGGGTACAGGAAAAACCTTCACCGTTTTAATGGGCTTGTTAGTACCAAAGGGAATCTCTGTTTCAGTTGCCTCTGCCGGTGAAACCTCAAGTCTTAAGGTTTCCCGCACCGCCAACAACTAGTGCGTCCACCAATGCTTCTTCCTGAATTATAGCGGGGGAAAGAACGTCCTCCTCACTATCTGAGGGAGCTTTACCTGAGATAACAGCCCTTGCAGAGGGACCTGCAGCTGCAGTGACCATCTCTGAATCTGAGTCAGAGGTGTCAGATAATACAGGGGTAGGCGGGGGTCGCTTTCTTGACCCCCGTCCCTGACAGGCTGCCTCCACCCGAGCCACCAAAGACTCCAAAACTGCTGTAAATGCATCCATACTCTGTGCACCGGCGGGTCCCGTGGCCCCCTCAAGGGAAACAGGTGGGGGTATTTGTGTGGCAGGGTCCATGATTATTCCAGTAATTTCCCGGAAAATACAATTCAAATTTAAATAAAAAACTTTTTTTTTTTTCCAGACCCCCAGCGCCACAAAAGCCCCTCAGTGTTACCTGCTAGGGATCCCTATCGATCGAGAGAGAGAGAGAGAGAGAGAGAGAGAGAGAGAGAGAGAGAGATAGACCCCCAGGCTCACCACTTGATGCTCAGAGTTCACTGCAACAGGTTACAGCGCTGTGTTCACAAACAGGAAGTCTTTTGGCTGGCTGGCTGCCCAGGAAGAAAGGAGGCGGCTCCGCCCCTCTGCACGCCTTCCGGCGCCTCCCCTAGCTCCACGAGGTGTTTGGATCACCTCAAACATGGCCGCCCCCATGCTGGAGACACGAGGCTACGCCAAAATGGCGGCCTCGTGCGATCTAGCAAACAATGGCGGCGGTTAGTACCGAATAGCGGCGTGACTGCAGAGCATCACAACACCTTCTCTACATGGGGATTTAGCCTGGTCGGCGGTACCGGCCCTGGCGGACCGCATGGCCGTTCGGACGGCCTGCTATCGCTGGAGACTTGACTAGGAAGCAGTCTACATGTCCGTGGCTACTGACTGGTAGGATATTTATATTATCACAGTAAGATACCCATACTGCCACTAATTACAATCTTTTTTAACATGTTTACAATTAGATTGTCAGCTCCCAAACAAAGCCTCCTGGCTTTTTGCACATAAAATCACACTCAAAGTAGGGGGATCTGTGCCATGTTATAGGATAGAGGGGAACTCATCCTTACCATACAAAGAGGGGCCCGCGTTCACCACAAGACCCGTCAGGGGAAAAGGGGGAACATGCTACTCACCATACCGGAACCAGTCGGGCGCCAACTCCTGACAGTACCCCTCTCCACCGGGGCGGGAGGGCTGTCGACCAATACGGACGCCGTGACTCATGGTCCTTGGCGTTTCAGCGAGACGTTTAACTCGCGGGGTCAGTCCCTCCAGTGGGACTATGTCGCGGCCGACCCAGCGCGGAGCTATGGCCTGCACGCGCTCGTAGGCTGAACTGGGGTGACCACCGGATCTCAACATCCAGCCCGTCGCCCAGTTCAGCTTTCTTGCTTGAAGATCTCACAGGAACACTGGAGAAAAAAGCTGTCTAAAAAAAAATCTTTTTAAGAAAAAAATCCTGCCAGGACCGAAGATCCCAGCAAGGTATCTAGGTCCTTACTCCTGACTAGACAGAAAAAAACTGATTTGCTGTGGCAGAGAGAGAGAGGATATACCCTCGGGGACTGCCCCTAGGGTGTGGCCAGAGCATTTTATTTCCTGTCTAGTCCTACTCCTGTGGAGGCAACATAACCCGAAGGTGCTGTATCACCGAGGACTACGTCTGTCAATGAGCGATAGAGAAATACAAGTTGTTCTATGAACGATGGAGGTGTCGAATGTGCAAGCTCCTGTGGTCAGTGTGAAGTAGGGAAGCTGCTCACACAGATCCCGGAAGATCACGACTCCCACTGTGTGCGGCACAGGCTTCTACAGTGATATACAGTATCCCCAGCGACTTTATCGATATCAGATACGATTTTAACGATGATGGGAGGATGGATACAGAGGACACTGAAAAAGCAACAGTGCTAACACTTTTTTCTCGTCAGTCTTTACACAGGAAAAGGAGGGGTACACTGACCATGACTGTATGGTTAGTAGTAATAAACAGGACTTGCCACTATGGCTAACAGAGGGTGAAATCAGGGAAAGACTGGATAAACTTAACACAAACAAATCACCAGGCCCGGATGGCGTACATCCGAGAGTACTCAAGGAACTCAGTAAAGTTATATCTAGACCACTGTTCCTGATCTTTGCTGACAGTATTAGGACAGGAGATGTTCCAGGGAAGTGGAAGAAAGCTAACGTGATTCCGATATTCAAAAAGGGCCAGAGGCATATACCGGGAAATTATAGGCCTGTCAGTCTGACATCGATAGTATGTAAAGTTTTGGAGGGGATGATAAGGGACTATATCGTAGAGTTTGCTTAAGACAACAACATCATCAGCAGTAATCAGCACGGGTTTACAAATGGGCGTTCTTGTCAAACCAATCTCTTAACATTCTACGAGGAGGTGAGCTGTGAGCTAGATAGGGGTAGACCAGTGGATGTGGTGTACCTAGATTTCGCTAAGGCGTTTGATACAGTTCCCCATAAGCGCTTAATTTATAAAATAAGGTCTGCAGGTATCGACAGCAGGGTTTGCTCTTGGATACGGAACTGGCTAAAAGGCCGTGTCCAAAGGGTGGTAATAAACAGCGCATACTCAGACTGGTCTGAGGTAGTAAGCGGGGTCCCCCAGGGCTCAGTACTGGAACCAAACCTTGTTCAATTTATTCATAAACAGCATTGAGGACGGGATCAGTAGTTCAATATCAGTTTTTGCAGATGACACAAAATTAGGCAGGGCAATAACTGCACAGCATGAAGCAGATATCCTACAGAATGACCTGGACAAAATAACAGAGTGGGCAACGACTTGGCAAATGAGGTTTAATGTGGAGAAGTGTAAGGTTTTGCACTTGAGGACTAAAAACATAAAAACACAATACACGTTAGGAGGGGAACCCTTGGGGGAATCAAAAATGGAGAAGGATCTGGGAGTCTTGGTTGATGATAAATTAGGCAACAGGATGCAATGTCAAGCGGCAGCTGCCAAAGCCGGCAGAATATTAGCATGCATAAAGAAAGGGATGTATTCCAGAGATAAGACTATAATCCTTCCACTTTATAAAACTCTGGTCCGACCACATCTGGAGTATTCTGTCCAGTTCTGGTCGCCAGTCCTCAGGAGGGATGTGTTGGAGCTGGAGAGAGTCCAGAGAAGGGTAACTAAACTGATTAGGGGATTGGAGGACCTTAATTATGAAGAGCGTCTGCAATCGCTTGATTTATTCTCCCTGGAGAAGAGATGCCTGAGAGGGGACATGATAGCAATTTATAAATATCTCAATGGTGATCTTGACATAGAAAAACAACTATTCAGTCGAAGGAATTGCATGAGGACTCGAGGGCATACAATGAGATTAGAGGAGAAGCGTTTTAACCTGAGGCAACGTGTGGGGTTCTTTACTGTTAGGGCTACAAGATTGTGGAATTCTCTACCACAAGAGGTGGTTTCTGCGGGAAGTATGGTGGCTTTCAAAAGACTCTTAGACGTACATCTCAAGGATCAGAACATTCAGGGCTATGTGAGATGATTACAGCCACACACACCTACACGGGTTGAACTGGATGGACGATTGCCTTTATTCAACCTCACCTACTATGTAACTATATGTAGATATGCATACATACATCGAGCCAAGCTGTCCCAATATATTAATGCACATAGATTTGGGAATTTAGCTTTACTACTTCAAAAAACAGAAACAGACTACGTCAAGCAATCCCTCTCCTGCACAACCAAGCCCTGAACATGGGGGGGATTCTATTCACCCCGTAACATTTTGCCTTTTAAATGATTATAAAAGCCAATCCGTAATCTTAGGGGGGTTCCCCTGCTCTCTGAAGGTTCTCCTGAGCCTGAATCTACAGAAGTAGGAGAGGTGGGCACCTGAACTGACTGACTACTTGAAGTGCTTGGCTCTTGCGCATCTGCAATAAACTTTTAGAATTATTGAAAAATAGATTGCACCTCATCCTTGAAGGAGCAAAGAAAGTATGAGAATGGAGAACCTTCCTTGTTTTTTTAATACTGCTGTAATGCATGTGGTACATAAGGTCTTAGTATAGCTAGATGAAAGCTTTGCAGCACAGGAAGGACATTTAATTTTAGTCTTAGCAGCTGCTTTTTCTGATCTAGAAGATTCTTTCTGAGACAGGACAGATATAAAAAAAAAAAACAAAGGAAAAAAGGGGAGTCTGTTTAATAAGAGACCCCTTGTCCAACCCTTCCTCACAGTGCCCAAGCTCAAGGTGCCCAAAACAAGCTGCTAAAAGATTCCCCCAGGATCTTCAGCGCTCCCCCCCCTGTAAAGCATACATTACACAGGATAATATGACTCTGGCCACTGCCAGCCTAATTGTGAAGAGCCGGTGCTTGCCTCCCCTGGAACGTGGGATGCCTCCATGATGGCCCTCTGCTCCCGGTTGCTGGCGCCTTAAGTCCGTGTTGTCACACCATTAAGACACCAGCTCAGCCCTCCCCTTGCTCTCTGCACCTGGAGGCCAGAACCATGACTTTCAGCTCATAGTGATGACTTCACATCCGCCAAAAATTACGCCCGGCGTCTTCTGCTTTGCAGCGTCCTACAGCGAGGATGCCTAGGGCCTTCCCCACTGCTGATGGCACCGATGCTCGCCCATCACTGCACTCTCCCTCGCCAGGCACTGGAGAGAGGGGGGATGGGAAACTCAATACACCTGCAGAGGGAACCTGAGGCCAAAAGTTGCTCCATGAAAAAAGGTGAGGGGGAACTCCTGGCCGACGCTGGTAGCCCTTGAGCGATGAGCTCATCCAGCCCTCTCTTAAAAAAAAAAAAAAAAAAAATGGTTCCTCCAGGTAACATGTCTCTTCCAGAGTGAGGAAACTGACCAGGTGCCTGAGGGGTCGCCTTTTAAAGAGCTAATGGCGATGGGTTTCCTGTCTGGTGGAAGGAGCTCCATCTCTTAAGGGCTGTCCTGGAAGACGACTGGGGGAAATAAATGTGGTTGCCAAAACAACCTACAAGCAGGAGGATTGTTCTGTTTAAGGAGTGATGTTACCTGCATATAGTTCAAATATTCTAGGTTGGGTAGTTTGTATTCTACTAGTAAGGCAGCAAATGATTCCATACTGGAATCCAGGTATAGGTCAGATACCCATTGGATTCCCTGCTCCAGCCATCGGCCCATGCCCAGGTCTGGAGTTAGGAGTGTCAAGACAGATGGGCATGGGGAGGTGGGTAGAGGGGGATGAATGTTTATCAGATAAGGGATTTCCAGGAGTTCGGTGTTGCTAGTACTGGGAGAGGGAGATTTTGGGTATGGATGCTATATATATATATATATATATATATATATATATATATATATATATATATATAAAGCTAAAACATAGTTGTATAAGCTGCCCCCTGGTATAAATGAGAGGAATAGGTGAGCTAGGGAACCATCCTCTTACTTGAGCCAGAATAGCAGCTACACCATGGGTGTCCAATCTTTTGGCCTCTCTGTGCCACATTGAGTGCAGAGAAATTTTCTCGGGCCGCATATAAAATATATACTATAGTTAAGGCATGCAAAAAAATGCCACCGCGCCCCCCCCGCACTAATTTAACACAACTAGAGGATGATCAAATTAAATGGAATCAGTATACAGAGGTTTACTTCTGAGAGATATTAAAGGAACACTCTAACCACCATGACCACTTCAGTGATTTGAAGTGGCCACGGTGGTAGGAGTCAGAAACTGCACATGCTCGCACATGTATACAATGGTTGGCATGAAAGGAAAACAATCCATTGTTTACAAGTGTCATGTGATCTGCTGTGATTAGTCACAGCAATCATATAAACACTGGCAGCAGCCGGTATAGTGATTAGTCATCGACTGTGTCCACCAGACACAGACGGTGACCAATCACCCCGCGCATCCGAGGTCCTCTCCAAAGGAGGAAAGTCTCACCTGGCAGTCAATCTGCTATAGGCCAATGGGGAGGTGTTAAAACAAAAAAAAGGAAGAAAAAAAGATACAAATCCCCCCTCGAAAGATGTAAGGCACAGTTAATCATAAAGAACGGGTGCATTAAAAAAGCAGCAGAATGATATTGGCATTTGGATGAAATTCCCACCATGGACACTATGCAGTGACTGTATGTTCTCCAGGCCAAGTGCTCTAAATCCTTCTCACAGCTCCCCAAAATATTGCATTGTTGTGAAACTAAAATTACTATGTGCAGCTCTACTACTCATTTTCAGGTATAGGAGTGATCCCAGAGCCTTCCTCTTACCGATCATTTCCTGCTGTGTGGTCTGCAGTGACACAGAAATCGTACTGGAGCATCGATCAGACAGGTTCCTCCCCAGCCCCTCCTCAATGTGACGGTGAAGTTCCTAGAGAAAAGAAAAGTGCATCTGGTTATGAAAGACGCCATTGTGTGAATTCAGGGCTTTTTCTAATGATAATAAGAGCAGGTCACTTACGTTTTTGTAAACCTTGAGGACAACTTGAGAAGGGTGAAACTCCAACTGGAACTCGTCCACCAGCACAGACAAACGGCGGATCTCCTCAGCCATGGCGTTGGACACCTGACATATTTACGTGTCAAAATAATAAGTGGCTGATTAAAAGTGGAGCCAATGGTTTACTAGAATTATATTTGATAGAAAATATGGCACTCCTGCCAGCAGGACATCAGATGACACTTTAAGTGGGAAGCCAGCTGAACTCTTTTTTTGTAATCCCACAGGAATGTTAATTTGCAGCAACAGTAACTTCTATCCAAAATGGATTTTTTGAGACACTGGGATCGAGTTACTAAAACTGGAGAGTGCAAAATCTGGTGTGGCCGTGCATGGTAGCCAATCCACTTCCAACTTCAGCTTGGTAAATTAAGCTGACAATAAAATACCTGGAAGCCGATTGGTTTCTATGCAGAGCTGCGCCAGATTTTGCACTCCAGTTTTAGTAAATCAACTCCAGTCTGTGATCAGGGCAGCGCATGTGTCATTGTATGCAATTATATACACTTGCTGGCCAAGCCTTTTTTGGCAATTTTTGTTTACAGGTTTAAATCCTTATTTTTTTTTTTATTACTTAGAACCCCTAAACACACACACACACACACACACACACACACACACACACACACACGCTATATATGTATATTTTAGCAGAGACCCTAGAGAATAAAATGGCAATCATTGCATATACGTACGCCATACGGTATTTGCACAGCGGTTTTTCTAATGCAATTTTTTGAAAAAAATTCAATTTTTTTGCATTTTAATGCAAAAAAAAAGAAAAAATACAATATAAAAACTATTTTTTGGGTAAAATACAAATGATGAGGTTACGTTGAGTAAATGGAAACCTAACGTGTCACACTTTTAAAATTGTGCATGCTCATGGAATGGCGACAAACTTTGATACTTAAAAATCTCCTCAGGCGACGCTTTAAAAAATGTTTACAGGTTACCATAGAGTTAGAGGACGTCTAGTGCTAGAAAATATTGCTCTCGCTCCAACGTTTGCAGTAATAGCTCACCGTTTACATACGCGTGCGTGACTTACTTATGCGTTCACTTCTGCTGCGTGTGAGCATGGATGGGGGTGCTTTAAATTATTTTTTTCTTATTTTTATTTTTACACTGTCCCTTACATTTTTTTTGTTTGTTTGATTTCTTTTATTCCTATCACAAGGAATGTAAACATCCCTTGTAAAAGATTTAAGGGATGACCGGTCCTCCTAATGGAAAAATCTGGGGTCAATAGGACCCCAAATCTCTTCTCTACCATTAAAAGAAAAAAAAAAATTTTACTTTGGCCCTAGACCGGAAGTGACATGATGATGTCCCTCTGGTCCTCCAAGCCCATAGAGGCGATCAGAGACAATCTGGTCTCTGGAAACCTCTTTGGCCAGCTGCACAAACAGGCAGGTAGTTTCTCAGGCGCACCGGTAAAAAGAGTAAGCCCGAGAAACAGCGGTGAGTGGCAGGTGGGGGGCTGGGGTGTTAAAGGAGGTGTTTGACGACCCCTCCTGCTGCTTCAGAAAGTGATCCAGCAGCTAATTAGCCGCTCAGACCACCCTCATGAGAAACCCAGTTGCTGGCTGGCTGAAAAAAAAGAAAACACTGGATGTATTGGCTGACTGCTTCAGCCATAACCCCAGTAAACCACTTGCAAACCGCAGTGTATATATACATTATATGAGAGATATATATATATATATATATATATATATATATATATATATTACACACACACACACACACACACACACACATATACACACATATTGCGGTTGGCAAGTGGTTTTAACTGTGTACAGGTGCTGCGTATTTCAGCCTGTCTGATTTTGAACAGTACCAGTAACTCCTGGGTATAAAATTAAGCCCAAATGTACACTGTACTCTTGTGGCTGTGCATGAGCCCTAGGACCGGTAAAATAAGACTTTCATAAATGTATGCTTAACTACTAAAAATTCAATAAGTGAATGATAATTTCGTATACTGAAATAAAAAAAATATTCTAAAGTTCCTGGTAGGTTTTATAAATAAATAAATGAAAATAAGTGTTCTGAAAAACAAATCTAAACTGAAGAACCAAGCTCGGATTTTAAGACTCTAGCAGTGACGTATAGGTATTTTCTTGGACTTTAAAGCCCAACTTCAGGAAATCTGAAAATTCTCCTTTGCAGTGAGGCTTTAAGGGTCAGCTGCTTGTTTGGTCTAGGGCAGAGGAGAGGCACTTTATCTACCCTTTGTTCCCTTGGTAGAAGGCGCTACCTCGTGTTCCAGCAACTGTCCCCAGGCATCCTCACATCTAATGCAAGGCTATGCATCCTACATTGGTCTTGATATCAGGACTTTGGAGCACGGGGGAGAAAAGTCTGTGGAGACTGGTAGAACAGCGCAAAAGAGTGGAGGATCAGGTAAGTAAGTCTACTTTTCCAGGTCCCCTAGACCAAATTGAGCAGTTAACCCTCATAGTGCAGATGCAGCCCCTCCTCTGCAGAGGAGAATTTTTAGGTTTCCTACAGTTGGGCTTTAAGATGAACTCCATTGAAACCAGCTTTACCTGTCGCTCCACCTCGTCTGTGATCTGTTTGATTTTCAGTCTATAGTCCTCGCTGAGGAGCTCGAGTTGTTTCTCAATGAACTCCAATCTGTCTCTGAATTCTTCCCGCTTTTCCAGGCAATAAACTCTGCAGAGAGAATGAGACATATTCTGATGTATATACTGGAAGAGCAAGAACCAGGACTGAGATAGTCCCTTAACATACTGTGGAGTTCAACCATACTGCTTTCTGACATCTGATTGATTTCTAGCATGGAAGGCAATAAAAAACATTAACTACTTCAATACCGGGCACTTTCACCCCCTTCCTGCCTAGGCCAATTTTCAGCTTTCATTGCTGTCGCACTTTGAATGACAAGTGCGCGGTCATACAACACTGTGCCCAAAATATTTTTTTATCATTTTCTACAGCCAAATAGAGCTTTCTTTTGCATGTATTTAATTACTGCTGGGATTTATTTTTTTTTTGCAAAAAAGACCAAAAATTTTGAAAAAAAAAAAAAAAAGAAGCTTTTCTTCATTTCTGTTAAAAAAATTTGTAAATAAAGTGGAGTTCCACCCAAAAAAGGGGAGCTCCCACTAATCTGTTTCGTCAGTTTTTGACAGGTACCCTTCCCCAATTCAGGGAGACCATGCTGCCCCTCAGAAGTTTGGTCCCCCTCCTTTCCCCACGGCCGAGCCAATTAGAATGCACATGCGCAGTAGGGAACTGGCTGTGAAGCCGAAAAAATTGGCTGGGGTGCCGACATCCCGGGCTCCCTGTGTCTATTTATTAAAAGTCAGCAGCTACAGTATTTGTAGCTGCTGACTTAATTTTTCTTTCCCCAGCTGGAACACCGCTTAAGTAATTTTTCTCCTTCACTGATGTGCGCTGAGGAGGCTGCACTGATGGGGGTGGCACTAATGAGGATGCACCAATATGCTACACTGATGGGCAATGATAGGTGTCACTGATGGGCACAGACTTGCGTCACTGATGGGCACAGGGTGACATCATTAATGGGCACTGTTGGGGCTGCATTGTAATCAAGGCACAGATGATCACCTGTACAGGTCTCCCATGTGAGGAGATGCCACTCATCAGCTCTCCCCACCCTCTGTCAGGGTGAGAGGAAAAGCCGATAAACGGCTCTTCCTTGCGGCTCTTTGCAGAGATCGGGGTCGCGCTGTGTCCCGGGAACATAGCGATTGCAGCTAAACTGGGCACCGCTATAGGACGTCATCCCAGAACGAGAGCCACACCACTCCTCCGTCATTTGTCGGCAGGCAGGCGGCAAGTGCTTAAAAGAGAACCTGTCACCATGAGGCGCAGGAGGATGTCACACCCAATAACTGGAAGCAGCGCTAGTTCCATGGTACGCAAAACATGTAGAGTGTAATATCATCTAGGAATTGGACTACAGCAGTCAGCAGCATTGCATGGAAGCCTTTTTTGAATCAAGTAACGGCAATCCCAACATATATCCTTTAACATACAGCGAGAAATCTCTTTGCTTTGGCCTTGCTTGTGACTCCATTAAAAGTCAATGTAAGTCGCGATGAAGTCGCCCCAAAGTAGTGCAGAAACCTTTTTCTAAGTCGCACCAATTAGAGTGGTTCAATTGCAGTAAATGGGATGAGACTTGTCATGCGAGTTTGAACTCTCAAGTCGCATAGGAAGCCGCGGCAGTGTGAACGGAGCCTCAAATCTGAAATGAAACCTCTTACTTTATTACTGTGATGCAGTCGGGTTGCATATACAGCATAAATATGTCTCTTTTTACAGCCAAGTACTGCAGCTTTAAAAAACCTGTGCTGTGGAACATAGCCTAGTCGGGTCTCGGCTCTCACACACCTGGCTCTCCTGTGGTCCACCAGAACTGGGCTGCTGAGACCCTCAAAGTGCTGCCAGCTCAGGGTTTTATTAACATGATAAAAAAAAAACTCAGTCACGCTTTAACCACTTGACCTCTGGAAGGTTTTGCTATTCAGCACAGCGCTACTTTAACTGGCAATTGCGCGATCATGAAACACTATCCAAATAAAATTTATATCAAATTTTTTTCACACAAATAGAGCTTTCTTTTGGTGGCATTTGATCACCAGTTTTTTTGTTTGTATATAAACAATAAAAATAGTCTGAAAATGTTGAAAAACAAAAAAAAAAAAAAAATATTTTCTACTTTCAGTTATAAAACCTATCCAATAAATTAAAAAAAAAAAAAAACAACAACAAAAACAAAAAAAGTAAAAAAAAAAAAACGAATTTCCTAAATTCAAAATGTATTCTGCTACAAGTCTTTAAAAAACAAAATCCCAATAAGTGTACATTAACTGGATTGTGCAAAAGGTATGGCTTCTACAAACTATGGTATATATACTAGAATTTACGCAGCTATAGACAATATACTGGTAATGGCGGTACCAGTATCAGTGACTTATAGTGGGACTGCAATAGGGTGGCGGACTATCTGGCAATTAAAGTGGAGTTCCGGCCTCGGGGGCAAATTTTAGCTAAAAATACCCCCGAGATAGTCAGGGCTAGTACATTCCACAATGGATAGCCTCTGTACTGTCCCGGGTCGCACTTACCTGTAAGAAGAAATACTTACCTTGAAAAGTTCTTCTCCAGAGCTGCCATCTCAGGTGTGGGCAGCTGAAGCCGCAGCGTCCCTCTTCGTGTCCTCTTCCGTGACGTCGGAGTCCCACAATGCACTGCACCGGCCCCGCTCGTCACTTCCGGTGTAGGCGCGTTATCCCTGCACAGCTTCTGGGCATGCCCAGAAGTTGTTTAGCAGGGAATGACGCGTCTTCCCCCGGAAGTGACGAGCGGGGCCGGTGCAGGCGCATTGACTCCTGGGAGCGATGGCGTTAAGCTCCCAGGAGTCATCGCAAGCCAGAAGAGACGGCGCGGGCCGCGGCCACAGAGGGAGGAAGTGGAAGGAAGGTGAGTATATATTTTTTTTATAGCAAGGTAAGTGACCAAAAAAATAAATTGGGAGCATCCATTTCTTTTTCAGGTGGCCCTCGGCAAGTGGATGGCCCAAAATCGTTTTTTTTTTTCAATTTTGAGGCCGGAAATCCGCTTTAAGGACACTGGCTGGGAGGGACACTAGCTCACAATGACATGGTTAGTGACACTAATATAGTGATCAGGGCTCTGTGCTGTGATTGAGCACAGCCGATCAACAGGTCTCAGCCATTAATCATTGGCTGACAAAATCCCGCTATATCCAACCACAGCACAGTCAGCAAACCCCAAACAGCCCCACTGACATACAGGTAGATGATCCAGCAGGGCTGTGCCACTTGTCCGCAGTACAACTACTGTGGGCGAGCGACAAGTAGTTAAAATGAACCTGTGATTTGCCAACTTGGAGTAAAACAGGTGCAATTAATGATCGCCGGGCACCTGCAATCACTCCCCATGAAGATAGAACGACGGTCTCCTGTTATAAAACACAGCAGACCGTTGTTCTCTCTGGTATCAACACAGAGCTCCTGTGTTCCTGCTATTTAGGAACACAGGTCTCTGTGTTGGTATTAGAAGCCCATCTCTCCCCCCCCCCCCCCCCCCAATTAGAAAACACTCCCTATGCTCACACTTAACCCTTTGATCGTCCCTGGGTTAACCCCTTCCCTGCCGGTGTCATTATTACACAAACAGTGCATATTTTTAGCACTGATTACTGTAGTAATGTCACTGGTCCCTCCAAAAGTGTCAAAAATGTCAGTTAGGGGTCCGATCTGTCTGCAGGAATGTCGCCGTCCCGCTAAAAAATGCTGATCGCCGCCATTAGTAGTAAAAAAAAAAAGAAAAAATGACAACTCTTTCCCCTAGTTTGTAGATGCGATAACTTGCGCAAACCAATCATAATACTCTTATTGGGATTTTTTTTCTACCAAAAATATGTAGCAGAATACAAATAGGCCTAAAATTATGAAAAAATCTTATTTTTACATTTTTATTTTGGGATTGTTTTGTAGCAGAAGTGAGAAATATTGTGTTTTTGTTTCAGAATTGTTTTTTTCTTAAGTCCCCGTTCACATACAGGCGACGCTACTTCGCACCGCGACCTCCGAGGTCGCGGTGCGAGCAGCGCGCCGCGACCTCGGAGCGGCCGCCACGGACTTCATAACATTGAAGTCTATGGCGGTCGCCTCCTGGTCGCCCCAAAGAAGCTCCGGACCCTTTTTCTAAGTCGGAGCGACTTGTGTCGCTCCTATTAGAACGGGTCCGCAGCTTCCCTATGGGAGGCGACCTACGGCGACCTGTGAGGCGACCAGGTCGCCTCAGTGTGAACCGGCACTTATAGTGCCAAAAAATCGCAGAGGTGATCAAATACCACCAAAAGACAGCTCTATTTGTGGGGAAAAAGGGACAATCAATTTTATTTGGGTACAGAATCACACAGCCGTGCAATTGTCAAAGTAACAGTGCCAAATCATAAAATATGGCCTGGTCATTAAGGGGGAAAATCTTCCGGTCGAGAAGTGGTTAAGGATGAGATTAAAAACAAAGACAGCTGAAGCAATGAAGCTTTAGCGGATAAGAGTCATGTGCTTTTTCATTCATTTTGGTTTACTGCAGGAATACAAGGTTGGATTTCTAAACCCCAGCATACTCTCCTACTGCGGTCATGCCCTGGCCTAAATCACATGCTTACCTCTGTTCCTGGGCAGCCACGTGCACAGACTCCATGATTTGCCGTAAAACCTCTGCTATGTGTTTGGCTCTCATTGTATGTTGCTCAAATTTGGTTTTCACAGCTGACTGCGAGATGCACTCCTGCCCAGACAGAAATAAACAGTACAATAATCTGAAATATTGTATATGACAGAAAAAAAAATGGGATTTTTGACTTACTGTAAAATCCATTTCTCTGATGTTCCTTGACGGACAGCTCCTGATCTTCTTAACCATTGGGTTGTATTGCCCCCTACAGGAGTTAGACACTAGGCAGAACAAAAAAAAAAAAAAAAACTCACTGCGCCTACGGGCAGTCCCAGGGGGTATACTCCGCCCTCTCTGCTATAGGTACCCTAGTCAGGAGTAAGGACTTAGTTCCTTGCTGGGATCTCTAGGTCCTGGAACTTTTTCTACATTGTCCCTGCGAGATCTACAATTAAACTGCTGGACTGGGCAACGGCTGGATAATCTAAATCCAGTGGTCACACCCCAGTCTGGCCAGCGAGCGCATGGAGACCTCAGCTTTGAGCTAGGTCGGCCGTGACATAGCCCCACCGGACAGGGGCCTCGCCTGTGAGTTAAACGCCTCGCAAGGTCGCATATGACCAGGTTATGGTCTGCTTCGCAGCGTTCCTCCTGACCGACAGCCCCCCAATTTCGAGCCAATTTCGAGGGAGAGGTTGTTCTGTCTGGAGCAGTGCCCATCTGGTTCCCGGTAGGGTAAGTAGTTGTCCCCCCTCTCCCCCTTGAGGGTCTGGGGGTGGACGTGGACACCTCCATGGGGCAGTCGGACCCCCAGGTTCCCCTCCTTTCCTATAGACACCCCCCTCATCTGTGTCTGGTGGTCCCTGTGTGTTTTGTTACAAGCAGTGTCATAAGAATTACAAATTCACAGAGGGGTGGGTGCTGTGTTCGTTAATGAACATCAGAGAAATGGATTTTACAGCAAGTCAAAAATCCCATTTTCTCTTTTGTTCATTGACGAACACAGCTCCTGATCTTCTTAACCGTCCAAAACATGAGGGTGGGAACAGCAAGAAAAAAAAATTCCCCAAGGCTAAACCATAGCCAACAGGAGCTCAACCAAAAACAACTGGAGCCCACCTGAAAACATTACACCCTCAAAGAGGATCAGGTCCTCTAAACAGCAGCCTGCAAAACCTTGCGGCCAAAAGAAGCATCCGCAGATGCCAACATATCCACTTTATAGAACTTCGTGAAAGTATGCACTGATGACCGGGTGGTCGCCTTGCAACCCTGCGACACTGACGCCTGTTGACGGAAGGCCCAGAAGGCACTGAACGCCCGAGTAGAGTGCGCCTTGACAGAGAAAGGAGGAACCTGACCCTTGATTGATAAGTCTTGAATCACCGTCTGTCTGATCTATCCGAAAATGGTCACAGAGGAAGCGGCCAATCCTTTCCTAGGTCCATCCGTGAGCACAAATAGGGAGTCTGACTTTCTAAAAGACTCCGTAGCTGCCAAGTATACCCAAATTGCCCGAACTACATCCAGGGCATGCAAAACTGTTTTCCTAGGATGTTTTGGCCTGGGACACAGGGAAGGCAACACAATGTCTTAGTTCAAATGGAAATCAGAGACAACCTTTGGAAGGAATGACGGACAGGGGCGAACCTTATCCCTGTGAATCACCAAGTAGGGTGAACAACAAGATAATGCTGCCAATTCCGACACCCTACGTGCAGAGGTGATCACCACCAAAAATGCCACCTTCTGGGACAGAGTAAGCAGGGGAATCTCCCGAAAATTTTCAAAGGGAGGTTTCTGGAGAACTGAGAGCACCAAGTTGAGATCCCATGGTGGTAATGGGGACCGCGCTGGAGGAGCCAAGTGTCGAACCCCCTGAAGAAAAGCACACCAGAGAGCGCATAGTCAAAAGGTCATTGAAAAAAAGGACAGCCAAGGCCGACACCTGGCCCTTGATGGTACTCAAAGCCAATTTCTGCTTGACCCCGGTTGAAGGTCAAGACCCGAGCATCTGAGAAAGACCGAGTGTGTACCCCAAGTGACTCACACCACGAAATGTACGTTTTCCACGTACAACGGTAGATCTTACTAGAGGCAAGCTTCCTGGCTTTCAACAACGTTGGAATTCCCGACACAGAAAAACCCCTATCCTTCAGCACCTGGCTTGCAACAGCCAAGCTGTCAAAGCCAGCGACTGCAAAGCAGAATGGAAGATCGGCCCTTGGGACAGCAGACCCTCCCTGAGAGGTAGTCTCCAAGGGACGTTGGTGACCAGCCACACCAGGTAGGTGTACCAAGACTGACGAGGCCAGTCCAGGGCCAATAGAATGACCGGAAACCCTTCTGCCTCGATTCTGTGCAAGAGTCTCGGCAGAAGCTTGAGAGGAGGGAAGGCATAAATCAGACGATACTGGCCCCACGGGGCCACCAGCACGTCTGTGGCATCTACCAGAGGATCCCGTGACCATGCCACCAACCTCTGCACCTTTCTGTTGAGCCAAGACGCCAACAGACTCACCTTGGGGGTGCCCCACCGGAGACACAACTGATGAAACCCCTCCGGATGAAGGGACCACTCCCCTTGATCCAACGCCTGCCAACTGAGAATCTGCCTGACAGTTTTCCAACCCCGGAATGCGTACGGCCGAGAGGACTGGACCGAAATGTTCTGCCCACCATAGAATGCCGGCTACCTCAAGAGTCGCCAAGACACTTCTTGTGCCCCCCTGGTGATTGACATAAGCCACGGACGAGGCATTGTCCAATTGAATTCGCACTGGACACCCATTGAAAATGATCCGTCCAATGATCCAGGCACAGTCTAATCGCTCAGAGTTCCAGGACATTGATCTTCCAGAGTCCAGACCCCCAGAGCAGAGTTTTGGCCTAGGACACCTCCCCACCCACACAGGCTGGCATCCGTGGCGACCACTGTCCAGTGCAAGGGGAGAAAGGATTTGCCTGTCAAAGCGCTGGAGAACGAAGTTACCAGATCAGGGACCCTGTTCCCAGGCGGATCTGATTGTCCAGAGACTGCAGAGTCATGTCCCATTTGGCTAGAATCTCCCTTTGCAGGGACCTCGTATGGAACAGTGCAAACAGAAGGTTTAGAGACCAGAAGGTTAGAGACCATTAGACGCAGCAACCGCATGTAAGTCCGGAGGGATGACCATCTGCTGGACAGCAGAAGATATATTGCAGTTTCTGGAGTTTGTTCAGAGGAAGGAATACTCTGGCTAGAGCAGAGTCTAGAGTCAGACCCAGATAGTCCAGTTTTGTGGACGGAACCAGAGCAGACTTCTGAAAATTCAGAATCCAGCCTTACTCCCTTAGAGTCCGTATAGCGATCTCCACATTGTCCATCAGAGAAGTAGAAGACTCTGCTCATAGGAGAAGGTTGTCCAAGTAGCCCAGTACTGCCATCCCTTGCTTGCATACCAATGCTAGCACTGGGGCCAACACTTTTGTTCAGACCCCAGGAGTGGAGGCGAGACCAAAGAGTAATGCCACAAACTGATAATGAGCCTCTCCCCTAGCAAAGCGGAGGAATCGCTGTTGACTGACACTGTAATGATATCACATAATGGACACACGAAAAGCTGTCGCAATCGGCCATGTTGTTCAGTTATCATACATCAGCCATGACAGTCTTGCAGTACACATTGCCGCAGTGATTGCACCCCCTCCCTTAATTCATGGAAGGCATAGGTTTTACACTTCAAAAGAGCTGTTAACTCAGAGATATCAGAAACCAGCACTTAGGCCTGTGCAAAGCTGTAAACGGCTAATTGAGTTCTGGCAGGATGTCTGTTTGTGCTGTCCAGGCCTTACGTAAAAACTATGACCATGCCATAAAGGATACACAGAACTAATGGGGATCGTAAAAGGCAATCCACACGATTCATAAACTCAGACAGGAACATGACACATTAATTATATATATATATATATATATATATATATATATATATATATATATATATATATATATATATATATATATATACACATACATACATACGAATGAGAAATGTTGTACTGAAGGAAACAAGGTCATATGACCACACTAACACATATAGAAGGGAAGATAGCTGTCAGATGAGTCCTGGGTGACAGGTTTATCAGAGCTACCCTGTTTAGTATCCCTGGATGCGAAATTCAATGCTGAACAATAATCGTTCAGTTTCAGGAATGCAACCGATACATATTGGAAGATATAAATAGTGGTATAAAACTGTCTATAAAAGGGAGGAAGCTGATATTGTCATAAACCCAGGACAGCCCATGGCCACTCCGTTTTATTAGTCAGGGGCATCGGTCAGAGAAAAAGAAAAAGGGAGATGCCTAACCACTTAAAAGTTCTCATGGTACCATCACAGCAGGATCTTGTAACCGGACCGTATGACTTTATGGACCCACTTGTCTTGCATCAAGGAAGTCCACAGGTCCGGAAACCAGTGAAGTCCCCCCCCCACCCCAGATGCACCTTCATTCTGAAATAGTCTTGTCCACGGGTCTGGAGAAGCCCACTCTCAACTTGCCAGAGCAAGGTCGCTTGGATTCTCCCGAGGATGCCTTTAAAGGCTTTGAACCCTTGTCATTCGACCTGGAGGGATGAAAAAACTTCTTGTGAGTAGAGATGGACGGGCCATGTCCACAACAAGGATCCTTGCCCTTAGTAGAAGAAAAGTAAAGTGCTCTTCCCCCCTGTGAGACCTTCAATGAGGTCATCCAGGGTAGCTCCAAACAGATGATCTCCTTGAAAGGGAAGATCTGTCAAGGCCTTTTTAGAAGTTTGGTTCGCAGACCAGCCTTTGAGCCAACAGACATGCCGAAGGACTACCGCCAAAACAGAGAGGCGAGCCATCAGGGGAGCCACGTCCAAAGAGGCATCACAGATAAACTGCAGCCCCTGAACCAGCTGGTCCGCCAGCTCAGCAACGGCAGCAGGGAGCTGTTTTCCCTCCAGGTCATGGCGTAGGAGCTTAGCCAACTCGATCAGAGTTTCGACACTAGGGCAATGGTAAATACTGGCCTCATTGTCAAACCAGCTAAGGTGTACATAATGCGGGCCACAGCCTCCGCCTTCAAGTCTGCTGAATCTTTAAAGGCCGGGGACTCTTCCACCGGATTTTTGGTTGCCTTGTTTAATCTGGAAACACTGGTGGCACAGTCCACTTCTTAAAGAGGGACTCCTCATAGGGTAACGCCTAGTAAAGTGCTTAGGAACCACACGGGGATGCTTTGGTCATCCTCACTCTTTTACGACAATTTCGTCAATAGGCAGGTAAAGGAAACACCTTTGCCGCTCTGGATGGCTTGTGGGTGCCAAAGGGTAGCTGCATCCTCCATCTTTTCTTTTCGTGCAGGGTCGCAGACGTGGGAAGAATCAGCCTCACTATCAAGGGATTTCAGGCACGTGGTGGCAGACCCAGCAGGGTGACCCATGGCGGCCAAACCAGATTCAGGATCTGATGAAACAAAGGGAGAAGGCAGGGGGCACTTTTTGCTAGCCCGTCGCCCACAAGCCAACTCCACCCCGGACGCAAGGGACTCCAGGACCGCTGTCAGTGCATGGATGGATGGTTGGGACCCGGAGAGCCCCGCAGCCTCAGAGAGGCGATCAGGTGGGGAAAGGTGCTCCAAAGACTCCATGAGTCACCAGGGGGACCCCACAAAAAAGTGTAACATACTAAGGGACAAACCCCACCGGGCTGGCAGCACCACCTGGTCGCCAAGCACAAGGCACAGAGTGATCCTCAGCAGAGAGGGAGAGGACCCCACCAGACTCACCACCTGCCGACACAGGCACCTGCAATCGCCAGGAGAATCTGCACTACAAGTGTGGCATTTAGGAAGCTAAATAATCCAGGAGTCAGCACCAGGGGATAAGGAGGGGCTCCTACCGCCGAAATCGCAGCCCACGGGGCTCCGCTGTCATGGTCGCCGCTATTTGCAATGCAAACCACAAGAAAATGGCCAAACAAACATGGCCGCCATATATAGGAATACACAAGGCTACAACAAAATGGAGGCGCCACGAGGCCTACAGGGACCCAGAAATTGGGAGACCAGGCCTCAGGACAGATCCAGGCAGGACAGGGGGCCCTGGCAGGAGCCCCCATCAGGTACAAACCTCCCCCCCCCCCCCCCCGCCAGTTAGCTCCTGCCCTGCCCCCACCCCAGGAAAGTGGTCAGACCAGCCCAAAAAATACATCCCCAGGGTATGTGGAGGGGGGCAGGATGAGGAACTCAGCAAGGGGGGAATCCGGGGGGTCCGATGTCCATCCCAAAACCCTCCAGGGCCAGAGGGGGAGGGGCAGTTATTCACCATACCAGGAAACAGGTGGGCACCGTTCCAGACCAATTCTCTCCATCGAAATGGGGGGCTGTCGGCCAGAAAGAAATCTGCGACTCAGACAGAGGTCAGGTCGTATGAAAGACGTTTAACTCGTAGGGCAAGTCCCCGTCCAGTAGGGCTATGTCGCAGCCGAACTAGCACAGAGCTGAGGCCTGTGCGTGCTGGCCAGACTGGGGTGACCACTGTATCTAGATTATCCAGCCCGTCGCCTAGTCCGGCAGTTGATAGTAGATCTCACAGGAAAAATCCAGGAGGAAAACATTTCCTATCTAAAAAGTTTTGCCGGGACCAACAATCCCAGCAAGGAACTAGGTCCTTACTCCTGAGTAGGCAGAAAAAAAAAAAAAAACTGAGTGACTATAGCAGGGAGAGGGAGTATAACCCCTGGGACTGCCCACGGGTATAGCCAGAAGTTTTTTCTGCCTAGTGTCCTACTCCTGTAGGGGGGTCAAGCATGACAGGAGCTGTGTCCGTCAATGAACGAAAGAGAAATAACATTATCACTGACAAAACTTACCTCAAACCTTCTTTCAAAGTTCTGAAATTCAAACATCCGAACTTGGAACCCTTCTGCCAATGCTCCACCTGTCATGAAATAGACTATTAATAGGTAATAAACAGCAACACAACAAAAAGGATAAAATGCAAAGAAGACCACAATGATTACCTCCTTCCGGCATTCCTTGAGCTTTCTGTATCCTAGCATTCAACACCTCTTTGGCGGACACAAAGAACACACGATCGCTGGCCTGGGTCCGGTCCAGAACACCCAGCTCATCCACCAGGAAGCTGGTACACCGCTCCATGTGCTGACGTCGCACCTGCAGAGAGCAAAGGGATACAAGGTTTGAATTCCAGTCCAAGAACAGCTCAAGGGTTGTTTCACACAAGGAAGCTCCACTCAGCAGGGGATCCCTAGGTAGATCCCCTGCTGAATCAGAGCAGAATTGGACAAGGGCCAGTTTTGTGACATCTGTGCCCATTTAGCTTCTGGCAGCATTTTTAATGTTGCGGACCCATGATGGCTCAAATGATGGCCAGGAGTAAACAAACCTATGTCAGCCTACCTATGAATCTGTCATGTTTAGGTCGGGGAAAAAGGCTTTTTATTTTTCTTCCAGATCTTGCTGGAGGTAGGCGGATGTAAATGGACACAAATTTGTTTACATCTCCCTGCCCATACACCTGCATGGAGCCCATGTGAAACGGCCTAAATCATTACTGGAAAGAGCAAAATTTAGAGCAAAACTCCAGTTTTGCTTTTTACATAATTTGCAATGATTGCAGTGTTCAGGAGACAATACAAAACAGTCTGACATTTTTCAGAACAGGAGTTTTTTAATTTAAGTGTAAGTCCAGGCAAAACCTGCTCTGTGCCACATTCTAACCCTAATCTATCTAACCCTGTAAAGCAAAAACCATTGTACTTCCCTATTATGCAGCCAACGGAAGCTCTGTGCCAGAGAGGACCAACAACGGCTGTGAAATGAATGGGAAGTGACGTCACCCATGCTTACTATGGGGCTTCTGTTGTCGAGTGTCTCTCCTGCACCCACCTCCACGCTGAAGCCACCGCTGACAACTCAGCGTGAAACCGGACTGGATCGGCTGCAGAATAGGCAAGTACAGTGATTTTTTCTTTAGAGGGTTAGATAGATTAGGGTTAGAATGTGGCACAGAGCAGGTTTAGCGTTAGTAAGGTTTTGCCTGGACTTATCCTTTAATCCAAAAATAGCTGACATAGTAGAACTCCTTTACTCTAATTATTTGCTCTCACCTCCTCCATATATTCTGGTTCTGAAGCAGATGCATCCCAGCGGTTGTTCAAAATGAAGATATTTGGCCGTGACAAGCGCTCGTTCACCTTATGAAAGAACTGCTTTTCCTGAAAGACAATTATCAGCTGGATTAGAGGGCAATAGCTGGCATTTCATAACAATATTAGGTGTATACAACTAAGAGGGGATGGGTAAGCCCACTTGTGCCAGAGACTGAATGGGTAAACATTCTTGGTATAGAACTGTGACATATTCCTTATATATACAAAACAATATACATCAGCAATATTAACGATAAACCTGTAGGATATTACAGGGTTAAGTTACTAAAGGAAGATGGCTGATATTGCTGGTGTATGTATGTATGTATGTATGTATGTATGTATGTATGTATGTATATATATATATATACACACACACAATATATATATATATATATATATATATATATATATATATATATATATATATATATATATATATATATATATATATATATATACACACACACACACACACACACAATATTATATATATATATATATATATATATATATATATATATATATATATATATATACACATATACATATATATATACATATACACACACACACACACACACACACACACACACGTTTTTAAGCCAATAGGAACTAATCAGAAACCATCTTTAGCTACTCCTACTACTATAAATGATTGAAGTCTGATTGGTGGCTTTGGCTTATGAAACAAGTCCCAATGACCCAAAGTGCAAAAGGATGAGGAGCTACGTACGGTCTGCATGAGGGTGGACTCCGAGTTTGCCACCAAGACGAAGACATCGGCATCCAAGCAGAACTTGTCTATCCAGCTGTCCAGTTCTGTAGTCACATCAATACCGGGGCTGCAAACATACAAGATACAGACTGTCAAACTTCTGATTTGAATGCACTTGAGGAATATGGAATGGTATGAAATATATTTTAAAGCCACCCCCCATTACTCATTTGGACACACACCATAAGCACCTCTCCTGTATTCCTCCACTGTGGGTTTATAGCAACATATGAATTTACATGTACTAATCTGTTATATATACTGGAGACAGCTGTTTGATAGTTTAAAACCGCTTTAATATTTCAGTTCACAAGGCTTCAGTGGCATTTTATGCCTTGTGTCACAGTGATGTCACCATTTCATGATGCATTGTTACAGCGCTGTGTTTTGGCAGCAGGATGGAGACTTCCTGTTCCATTCCCGGAAAAACATTGCATCGCACTGCGCTCTGCTCAGCCATTTACAGGAAGCTTTGCATTTTATGAATGATTACAAGAAGTCCTCTGAGTGGCTGAAGTGGAGAGGTGGATCGATGATGTCACATTCAACACCTCAGCCAATCAAAGGAAGCCTTGCATTCATTCATAATAATACAAAGCTTCCTAGGAATGGCTGAGCAACGCTCAGCTTGACTCAATATTGTTCCAGGAATGGGGCGGAAAGTCCCCATCCCACTGCCAGAACACAGCGCTGTATATTGTATGTGGCTGATGCTGCATTCAGTTTATACAGCGTTCCCTACGGCTGCATGTGTTAGTCAAGGAAATGGTTCATTTGGACCAGCCAGATCCAAACAAACTAGTTAGAGCAGGGCTTGACAAAACCCAGGCGCCAGGTCGCCATGAGGACTTGAAATTACATCCTGGTGCTTGGGCTACACTGCAGCAGTGTCTGGATTCCCCCATGTGGCCCCCCCCATGGGTGCGCAGACTTAAGTCGGGCTGGCCGGTAATTGGAACAGTGGCCTTCAGCCTGCTTGAGCAAGATACACGCTCCTTTGTGCATACCGGCGTCCTCCTCTGGTGGGCGGGCTGTGATGAACGCAGTTGAGGGCTTCCCTTGCTTGCTCTCCATGCCCGCCTATCTCTGACATCTCCTTCCCAGTTTGACAGCTGGGTGCTGGGGTTGCGGACTTGACCTATCGCCCTTTCCTTACCGCTGGGGAGAGGACGGGGAGTGCAGTCTATCAGTGTCGCCCCACCTTCCTCAAGATGGTATATATTAAAGAGGAACTGCAGTCTGCTCAAATAATTTGTAATAAAAACATCCTTGCCAATCTGAAGCTTCCGTTAAACCACTTTGCATATTATTTTATATATACTGCGATTCTATACTTGCCAAATATGCTGCAGAAACCTCCCTCGACTAAGTCTGGCTGCAGCCATTTTAACTGTGGGCAGCTGAAGCTGCTGACTGTTCACTTCCTGAATTTACACAGAATATATATATATATATATATATATATATATATATATATATATATATATATATATATATATATATATATATATATATATATATATATATATATATATATATATATATATAGATATATATATATATATATATATATGTGTATGTATATACAGGGCTT
>NC_138779.1:25865160-26236762 GCF_965119305.1 Pelophylax lessonae | reverse complement strand
GTCCAGTCTGCCACACGGGAATACTGTTTTAATATACAAGACCCCTCTCCTGTCAGGGAAATATCACTGTCCACTCTAATAGTAGCAATCAAAACAGAAATTGTCAGCTACTACGGCCAATTTTGGTGGCTCCACTGAGCCTCCACCATCCTCCCCAATTTTCACAAAACTCACAAAATGTGTCATCTCCCCTACAATGAAACAAACTAAACCTGTTCTGTTAGAAACAGCAAATGGGACCTTGAAGAAGAGGAGGAAGAGAAATGCAATTCAACAGAGCGGTTAGGCAGCTGTCTGCCAATCGACATGGAAGTAATATCGCTCGTACAATACGTAAGCTGTACAAGTAGCAACAAAGATCTCTGCTTAGCAAAACAAACCGCCTAAGAGCCCATTCACACTGCCGAGACTTATCAGGCGACTTGTCAGCCTGACAAGTCGCGGTCGGTCGCGGTCAATTGATTAGCACAGGAGCCGTTCTAATAGGGCGACACAAGTCTCTCCGACTTAGAAAAAGGGTCCTGTACTACTTCAGGGTGACCTCGGAGCGACTTGCATTGACTTCCATTATGTGAAGTCCATGCAAGTCGCGGTGCACGCGACTTCACCGGTCGCCCCCCGAAGTCGTGTCGCCTAAGTGTGAACCGGCTCTAAATGGAATCTGCATGGAGATACAACAAAAATTATATTTGTTTTCAATGGCCATCAAAAGCTGCAGAAACTCTGTCCTAATATAATTGGTGACTATTTTTCCCATAAAATCAGCAGGTAAATTCATAAGTTCACAAAATAATACAGAGGTGTTAAATGTTTCTCACCTGTCCATTAGCACCAGGTCATCCTTCAGGAGGGAACACTTGGAATTCGGCCACATGACGCTGACCAGGGAGCCAGAATCCAAGAGATCATCTTGATGAAGAGCGTGTGCCAACTGATTCACAGTCTGTCATAGAGGGGAAAAAAGGCATTTACTAGTCCAATTTCTCTCTAAAAAATTAAGATGAGGCCACACAGACCGGGGCCGTGTACCAAACTCTTACAGCACAGTTGTAAGTCGTTTCCTTTGAGGTCAGAGAGAAACTGGCAGCCAAACTCCAATACATGCGTAGCTTTGTACCAAGAGGTTGCATGCTACCCACTGCGATTTGACACTAGGGGGGTTATTTACTAAAGCAAAGCTGGAGAGTGCAAAATATGGTGTAATTCTGCACAGAAACCAATCAGCTTCCAGGCTTTATGCCAAAGCTTAACTGAACAAGCTGAAATTAGAAGCCGATTGGCTGCCATGCAGAGCTGCACCCAGGGTGGATACAAATCAAGGATGATTTTTTTTTTTTTTTTTTTTTAAATCAGATTTTATTTTATTTTTCTATTTAAAATCAGATTTTTTTGATTTTTATTAAATGTATTTTAATAAAATTCTTTTGGAGTAAAAATCTATTCAAAATATAGTTTTCTATTTAAGATAAATTATTCATTTAGTTTATTCAGAATGAAATGGAGCTTAGTTATGTAGCATGAGGCTGTATATTCTGCGATATTTACATTTTTGTTAAACTCATTCAATGAGTGCCCATTCACACTACCGCGACTTGTCAGGCAACTGGTCAGCCTGACAAGTCGTGGTCCAAGCAGTGCTATGGGAACCGTTCTAATAGGAGCGACTCAAGTCGCTCCAGAAAATAGTTCCTGTACTACTTCGGGGCGACATCGGAGCGACTTGCATTGACATTCATTATATGAATTCATTATATGGTGCAAGCGACTTCACAGGTCACCCCCGAAGTCGTGCCGCGGTAGTGTGAACCGGCACTGAATCCAAGCTCTGCAAGCTGGGATAACAAGCACTGCATTCACACAATTTCACAGTAACCATGAGATAAAACAAAGTTCAGGAATATTCCTTTATCCCATTGTTTTGCAAATCTATGTACACTACAAACTGTATGATTGAATCGGTTCTAATATCACTGTTTTACCAACCTGACAGTTTATTGTTTTAAATAGGAAACCTTTATTTTGTTTGCAAATATTAAAAGATTCTAACTACCAGCAAGGAGTCCTTACATTTAAAGAGATCCATCATGGCAGCGCCTGTTAGCGGGCATCCACTCAACCTGCTGCCGCCACATCCCTCACCTAGTTGTGTCACTGCCGCATCACCAGCCGTCCAATTAAAGCGAATGGGACTGTCGGTGAGTCAACTGCGGGTCAGAAGAGCTGCCGCTGCGGGTCAGAGATGACAGTTGCTCTTTAAAAATTATGATTTAAAATCGAATTAATTCAAATCAAGCCTCTTTACTAGTGATTTAAAATTAACTTGATTTAAATCAAATCCACCCTGGCTGCACCAGATTCTGAGTGCTCCAGTTTTAGTAAATGTCCCCCTAGGAGAGAACATTGGAAGGAGGGCCTACAAACCTGTCCATTGCCCATTACACTAAACAGTCCTTGCCATAAGAGAGATATCCAAATGTACATTCTAGGGCAGACAGTGGGTTACATATTTAGGGACATGACTGGTAAATGCAAGACCGTAGTAAGGAGAAAACAATTATGCAATCAGATTTGGGAATCAGAGGATAATATGGACTTAACACTGGGGTGCATCTCAAGCCGCAACGTAACCCTGTAAAATCAGGATATGCAAACTGTGGCCCTCCAGATGTTGCAGAACTACAAATCCCATGAGGCTTAGCAAGACTGACAGCCACAAGCATGACATCCAGAGGCATGATGGGACTTGTAGTTTTGCAACAGCTGGAGGGCCACAGTTTGCATATCCCTGCTGTAAATGGTGGAATTGCAAACCCTGGCCTTAAGTGGCATGATTCACAAAGTACAGAAGCTCACATATGGCCATTCTTATGGTAGAATATACGGTACACAGAGAGGTTTAGCTTTGCAGACTGATGTGCACACAGTTATCTAGATACTACATTGCAAGCAGTGTAAACACATGGATTAGGCTTAGTATCAGCCTCTTATAATATCATGTACAGCAGAGTTTAAAGTCAAGGAAGAAGCAGCACAAGGAGCCAATCAAGGGGCATGCTGATAGGAGAGAGCGGAGAGAGCAGAGTAACAGAGAGATGAGGTCATCAACGTGCGGCTTATTCTTTCACTATCCAGACACATATTGGGTGGGATAAAACCTGTGACACCTAAGGTGTTACTAAACCCACAACAATAAAATGAGCCTGTATATACAGTAAAGCATGCTAGTTATACTCACTAATAAACCTAACGGGTTAACCCTGTGCATTGTGTAAAAAGGCTGTTTAATCCTTTCTCAGATACTCTCCTTCCACTGTCCCCAATCCATCTGCTGATACCACAGAGCCCTAGGGGGCACTCTGCACATGCTCAGTTTGGTATGTATGGCTAGAGAGTTTTTTTCTTTTGGAAGGGTGCACGTGATCAACACTGTCCAGACAGAGGGTCAGGGGTCATGCAGCCTCATAGGACAGTCAGAGGAGAATGTATACTCCTCCTACAAGCTTTAACCAGACACTGATAGAAGAAGTCACAAGACTGCTATATACTGCTGATGAGAAAAGGTATTTAGCAGTTTATATTTACTAAAATAATTGCAATTCCATGTTCTGTGTACTGTGGGAGACCATGCAGGCTCCTGGTTTTAGTAACACTTAAATAGCAGAAGAAAAAAAATCTGGTCTCTTGCCCTGCCAGACAGAGTGGTAGAGCTGTGTAAACCTCAGGACTGTATTGAAAGAAATACAAAATCCTTTGACAAGAAAAGCGCCCCCACCCCCAATGTATGTATTTATTCTGTGCAGCAGCTTGCCTGGAGCACACCTTTACAGAAAACATGTTCTTTGCCCATAATGGGCAAAGCAACAGGTTCACTTTAAAGTACAACATCACTTTCACTGCAGTTATACTTATTTTACTAGGTGATATCAAACACAACAGCATAGTGCGCCACCACCGCTGGCAGCGTAGCGCGCCTTTAACACTGGTAGCATAGTGCGCCATCACCACTGGCAGCTTAGTGTGCCTTTACCGCTGGTGGTATAGTGCACCATCACCACTGGCAGCATAGGGTGCCTTTACCACTGGTAGCGTAGTGTGCCACCACTGCTGCCAGTGTAGTGCGCCACCACCGCTCCCAGCATAGTGCGCCTTTAAAACTGGCAGCATAGTGTGCCATCACCACTGGCAGCATAGGGCGCCATCACCACTGGCAGCATAGGGCGCCATCACCACTGGCAGCATAGGGCGCCATCACCACTGGCAGCATAGTAGTTACCTTGACACTCTGCTTCTCTTCGGATCCTTCGGTCAGGAGATAGGATTCACTGCCCTCGGTTCCCTCCACCCGCAGGAAACAGTTAGTGGTGTGACCGATACCAGAGGGCAGGACTTTATCCCACAGCATGGCGTTTATCACAGTGCTTTTCCCATTGCTTGTCCTGTTTGATACATCAGAGAGTTAGCATACATTTAATAGAATGCTAATAAAATAAACAGTTCTTCTACTGCAATAAGAGTGGGAAACATAAAATTAGGTGCTGGGGTTTTCCCATTTCATAGTCCACCTTTTAAAAATTAAAATGTGCACTAACAATAAATTAAAAATAAATACATCTATTACATTTTTGCATTCAATACTGCAGAGCATTGCAACTACGATAAGTGCGTTGTAGTGATCAACCGATAGGCTGATATTGGCTGATGTTTTCACACATGTAAAAATTATCCAAAAAAAAAAAAAACACAAAAAGATCGACAGAAATCTCTTAATAAACATGGTAACCTTTATTTATTAACATTTTTAAGATTGAGTGTTCGTTCTTCACACCTTAACTGCATAAAAACTGATATGAAATCTTCAATTGCAGGGACATTTGCTTTGCATTGCACATCCTGATTGTGCATTAATGCATAAAACTGACTGCACTGCAGTAACATATTGCAGTGTGTGAGTCCACTACTCCAGCACTTTATGATAAAAGTGCTGCAGTAGTGGACTAGTCTCACACCAAAATATGTTACTGCAGTGCAGTCAGTGCAAAACAGCTAGAAAAAAAACAAGGCAACAACAACAGCTACACAAAATACACATACAGCAAATTGGATGGACTGGAGTCAGTGGAAGAGGACTACCTCTGCAGTAAGGCACTGACTGCAACTAATGCAGTTCAGTCAGTGCAAAACTGCTAGAAAAAAGCTAGGCAACAGTTAGACAGTGGATTGGATTAGACTCTTAGCAGTAGGGCACTCACTGCAACTACAGCAGTCAGTGCAAAACTGCTAGAAAAGAGCTAGGCAACAGCTAGACAGTGGATTGGAGTGCAGTGGAGTGGAGTGGAGTGGACACTACTCTTTTCAATACTCCCAGTTAAGTAGAACAATATTATACTGTAATGCAGAAAGCGGAACATTTCAGCATGTCCATGGTCACCTGTTAAAGGTCTTCCGTTTTGTTCAAACAACGCTGCAAGTTCGTAAACATGCTCAGGAGTGGAGGACAGAGGACCAGAGAGAGAGAGGCATCTTCTAGCATGGGAAGCAAGTCTTTTGTAGCGTGCCTCATTTTCTGTCCTCCACTGAAGAAGAGGATGACGACTTCAGTCAATTACAGCTTCTTTCAAATAGAGATGAAGTTCATCATCCAGGCTCATCGTTGCAGATTCAGAAGAAATTGAATCCTCCGCATGAGGCCCCAATAAAACACAGAAAATGTCCTGATCAATTAGACGATGAAGCAGATTCCCTTCTGTTCGTTGATGTATTTTTGGACATTTGTCTGTTTTTTCAGCATGCTGCTCTTCAAAAAAATAGTGTTTTGGACTTTTCTTTTCGGCAGGAACCTCCTGCACCTCCAGATCTTCTGTCAGCCATTGTTTCGCCTTAGCCAACATATCATCAGAAGAGAAAGCATGGTTCTTGTATCGAGGATTCAAAAGACTTGCAATCACAACATGTTTAATCTCTTCATGCTTCTCAACACATATATCAAGCAAAGCTCTTTGGCTTGACAGACCATCATTTGAAAGTTGGAGGGTGTGGTGTGCCATGATGACACAGAGGTCTGACGTATCAGCAAGCCTCACGCCTTTAGGCATGTTTGCTCCACTGTCTCTAAGTTGCGCAAGCATCACTCAGTCTTTGTGGATTCCCGATTCTTCAAGCATGCCTAGAAACATTTCTCTACTGTACTCAGCTTTGTGGGATCCTTGCATCACTTTTGTATTCAACACCAATTGCCTTTTTGTCCATCTGCTGTCAATGAAGTGGCATGCAACAATGAGTAGTGACTCAGACTCTGTTTGTGACCAGCAGTCTGTTGTGAATGAGAGCCAGTTTCCAGCATTCTCTGGTTGCAGCATAGGCTTTACTTTGTCAACTACCTTTTGGTGTAGCTTTGCCAGCATTTCGGTTCGTAAATACTTCTCACTCTTCAGTGTGTAGCTTGGCTCCAGCATGGACATCAACCGCTTAAATCCTGAGTCAGACACCATTGTAAATGGCTGGTTATCAGTGACAATCATCTCGGTGATTACTCTGTCCAGCAGTTGGGATCTTCCATCTGAATCTAGACAGTGACATCTGTTTTTTTTCACAAACATATCTGTTATTGTTGCCTGGGATAGTGGAGGAGGTATTTCAAAATCACATTGATATTCATTTAGTTTTTTCTGTGCTGCATGATACAATTCAATATGATGAACTCTTAGATGGGCCCAAAGATTTGAGGCATTTTTGTTTTTTTGCAAATACTGATCCCATGTTTATGTTGTTTGTACATGTGTTGCACACTGCTGCTTTTCCTGGAGAAGGTTGAGACGAGAAATAGTCCCAGACCACACATTTACTCTCTCTCTCTCCTCATCCATCTCCATTTAAACTTGAAAGACACAAAATAGATTAAAGAAATGGCTTGCTGAAGCTGAAGTTGCTGCTGATGCTGGCACTGGCACCCTGTTGTGGGTTGGTGGCTGACGCCTGGCAGTGTAGCTGGCTTGGCGTCACCCTGTTGTGGGTGGCTTGCTTGCCAGAACACTATGGTGGCTGGCTGGTGTGTCACCCTGTTCTGGGTGGCTGGCTTGCAGGAACACTGTGGTGGCACTGGCTGGCTTGGTGTCACCCTGTTATGGGTGGCTGACTTGCAGGAACAGTGTGGCTGGCTGACTTGGTGTCACCCTGTTATGGGTGGCTGGCTGGCTTGGTGACTGGTGTCACCTTGTTATTGGTGGCTGGCTTTCAGGAACAGTCTGTGGTGTGGTGGCTGGTTGGCTTGGTGGTGTCACCCTGTTATGGATGAGTGGCAAGCTGGCTTGGTGACTGGTGTCACCTTGTTATTGGTGGCTGGCTTTCAGAAACAGTCTGTGGAGGCTGGTTGAATGGCTTGGTGTCACTCTGTTATGGGTGGCTGGCTTGCAGGAACACTGTGGTGGGTGGTTGGCTTGCAGGAACACTGTGGTGGGTGGCTGGCTTGCAGGAACACTGTGGTGGGTGGGTGGCTTGCTTGCTTGGTGTCATGCTCTTATGGGGGGCTGGCTTGCAAAAACACTGTGGTGGGGGGCTGGCTTGCAGGAACATTGTGGTGGGGGGCTGGCTTGCAGGAACACCCTGTTGTGTGGGTGGCTGGCTTGGTGTCACTCACTCACCATGGCCTGTCGTAGCGGCGGGTAGCTGCTGGCTTGCTGGAACACTGGTCACTGTGGCGGGTGGCTGGCTTGGTTTCATCTGGGTAGCTGGTTGCTTGCTCGCTTTAGCTGGCAACCTGTTGTGGTGGGTGGCTGAGGCCAGGGCCTGTGGGTGGATGGATGGCTGGCAGCGTGACCGGACCGGACTGCAGCTGGCTGTAACACGAGGCTGTGGGAGGCGGTCTTAAGTGCAGTGCGCGTTGAAATTATGTCACTTACGGGCCGCACAGGTGTGGGAGGAGGTGTTAGAAGGCAGAACGTGTGCGCGCAACATACGGAATGACGTCACGAAAATATGGGCAATATCGGTAAATCAAAAGGCCGATTCCGATATATCGGGGAAAGTGCATATCGTCCCCCGATATATCGGTGTTGCCAATAATCGGTCAATCTCTAATATATACACACACATGATCTGGCACAAAGGTGCCGCCCTGTAACAGTAAAACTGCTATGGAGCAGACCTGAAGCGGTTCACCAAAGCTAAAAATTATTTTTAAAACCTAAAATTACTTTGAATATCCAAGATGGTGCACCTTACCTCCCGAAAAAGGCCACTTTCATGTGACGCCGTGCCAGCACCTCACTGATGCCCTTGACATTGGTAAGGTACGCCTTAACCTCGAGGACCTGCTCTTCTGAGGCGACAGGGTCCAGTTCTGCATTCTCATAGGTTTCTGTGAATGGACAACACAAGGAAATGAAATGAGTGGCAATCAAAAGTAGGAGGCTGCGGCGATGACTTTTTTACTGCCAATAATACGATACCTTTAAAGTGAAAGTTCACCCTAGATTTAGTCTACTAACAGTAAGCAGTCATATAACACATGTATCTTGATAAATGCACAGCACCATGCTTCAGTACTGGCGGCACTGATTGTCCAGCAATTCGCTTTGGAAACTGTCCGCTATTTACCAGTGACACCATGCAACTTATGGTGTTGCTCAGTCACCTCTCATGCGATCTACAGCTTTGCAATCACAAGACGTAGGTACCATGGGGTGATGCTAAGGACCATGAGTTGCATTGAGTCACTGGTACATTGTCAGCAGTTTCCAATGCTGCTTTCTGAACAGCCAGAGCACAGATAGAAGTCCAACATGGTGCTGTGCATTTATCAGGGTGCATGTCTTATATGGCTATTTAAAGGGGATATTAAGCCCTCAGTTTTTAAGCCCTTTCAGCAGCCGATTTATTCACTTACTGAGTATGCAGCTTCTCTCCTCTTTTAAACCTTGCCTATGTTCCCTTTTAAGCTGGTGCCATGATCACTGCCCCGTGTTTCCGGTTTCAGGGTGGCTCCTTTCCTTTGCAGCATCCTATGGAGCCACCCTTGCATGCAGGGACTAGAGTTGTGTCTCCCTACACTGTGTGTATCAATAAAAACACACAAGTTCAAGGAAGCAACACTGGGGGAGCAAGAGCAAGCAGCACTGAAAGCTGTAAAGTGCTGGGGTAAGAAATTTGAAAATAAGTCTACTGGGGAGTTTATTTTATTTTGCTCAATGTGTTAAACTAAAAAAACATGGAGGGTTTAATACTACTTAAAAGTGTTTTTTAGGCCCCTTTCACACTTGTGCAACTTGTCCTGCGATTTGGGACTGCAAAGTCACATGACAAGTCATACTCCAGGATTTCCAATGAGCCCCATTCATATCTGTACGATTTCAAGTCGCAACAACTTCAAAGTAGTCCCTGCACTACTTTGGGACGATTTGATTGCGTTTTGAGGTCCAAAGACATAGGCATTGCTTCAAGTCCAGTCAAAATTGCGGCAACAGAATTGCGGTAAAATCGTGCAACTTTTAAGTCGCATAAGTGTGAAAGGGGCCTTAAGGCTATACCTAAATGCTCCCTCCACCCGCCTAACACCTATGCTGACTAACCTGTGTAAGAAAGATGTAAATACTTATCGGTTTTCAGGCCACCCTGGTCATGTGATCTTGATCCACTGTGTTAGCCAGTGGCGACTGCAGGGGAGAGGAGGGAGCACTGGTAACAAAATGAGTCAAGAGACACCGGAGAGCTGAATCATGATGTGACTGGACAGGAGCAGCCTGATACAAAGCAGGCCATACATGGTTTTGATCCTGCTGAACAATCCAAGATTCGAACCGTGTGTGGGCAGGCTGAATATACCAAGTTGATCGATCAATCAACTTGGGTAAAATCAGCATGCCGGGTTTTACCTGTGATTATCACTAGAAGCTACAATAGCCGCTAGCAATAATCACTATCTTTTCCCAGTGGAGAAGGCTTCCCCCGCCCTCCCGATGAGAGAAAACAATGGCCCAGCAGATGGGATTCCCTCATCACCACTGTCTGTGTTAATGGGGGAATCGAGTATTTCTTGCAGGAAATAAATTTTCTCTGTGTATATCTGGCCTAAATATATGCGTCTTTCTTACATAGGTTAGTAAGCATAGGTGTCCGGATGGGGGAGGGAGCATTTTTAAGATTAGTTTAGAGAAATTCGGTCTTCCCAAAGAGAATTCGGTCTTCCCAATATAGGCTCCCCGCTGGTGTGCCTCCTGGGGATTATAGAGGTAGATGGGATGAACACGGCAACAAAACTTTTTTTGCGTATACTCTTTTTCTGTGTATGAAAGCTGATTGCTAGACGTTGGATCTATACTGATAATTTAACGCTACCTATGTGGTTGAGGGTGGTAAATGCTGATATACCCATGTATCGGATGACGTATGAAGCTAGGGGGTCTCCCAAGAAGTTTCGAAAAATATGATTCTGCAGATACATTAGTGGGGGGAGACTGCCGACTAGACTGGTGCTGATCTACCTGGCGGGGGGGGGGGGGGGGGAAGGATTAATAGGGGTCCTAATTGATTGACTGCCGACCACGCACCACGAGAGGGGCTGGGGGTGGAGGGGGTTTGTCTCTACCTTCCCAGGTTCCTCACCATTTTTATTTTTCTTTTGCTGATTGAAAGGGGAAGTTCCTACACTTAGGTCACACGGGGGATTTGGGCTAAGTTTAGCCTAGAAGGTTTCCTCTCATTTGTTCCGGGTAGAGGAGGGGTGAGGGAATAACTGGGTGTTTAGATTCAATGTGTTATTCACACAGAAAAAAAAAAAAAAAAAAAAAAATTCTATATTCAACTTTTTACCTATAGCGCAATTGTTAGGAGGTACTGTTATGTTATCTGCTTACATAGTGTTGCATTTTTCTGCACGGTTTAGATATATATGATGTAGGCTGGATTGTTTATTATGTGCTTTCACATTATTTGTATGCCTGTGTTGGATATCAATAAAAATATTAAAAAAATAAATAAAATAAAGATTAGTTAGGTATAGCTTGGAATTCTAATTTATTGTTTAAAGAATAAGGCAGGCCATAGACTATGCAATTTTCTTTTCACCAGCCAATGGTGTCAATGGGGGAATCCCTCACGAACAGTCTTCCCTGCCGGCAAAGCTCAATGATTAGTGTTGCAGGTTATAGCCAGCAGCACTAATAGTTGGGAAAAAAACCTAATAGGCTGGTTGTACTCAAGTCAATCGAGAGATATATATATATATATATATACATACACACACACACACACACACACACATATATATATATATATATATATATACCCCGTTTCCCTGAAAATAATCCCTAGTAAAATCCTTGATCTCTGCAATATTCGGAGAGGGAAAGTAGAGCTCCGGAGGGTCACATGAGTGCCCAGCGGCGCTGTAAATAAGGTATTTTCCACAATAAAGTTACAAAAAGGACACATTGCACATTATATAATCTTTTTACAAAATCGATTACATCATTTTACATCGACTTTATCCAAGGTTTATTTTTGGGATTACAGAATGTCATAATGCTGACTCCTGAGCTGACAGGGAAAGAGAACTTATTTTTTTTTAACATTTTATTGTTTGATTACAGGTTCTTAGAACATAGAGAGGGGTAAATGACACAGCACAAGCACTGTGCTGTCTATCATGCTTTAAAGGATCAGGATATTTATTTTAGGGTTACAATCACTTTAAGATCGTCATTGCACATACTGTAAATAAGACATCCCCTGAAAATAAGCCCTAGTGTGTTTTTTGCAGCCAAAATTAATATAAGACCCGGTCTTATTTTCGGGGGAAACACGGTATATTTTACACTATATATCAATGATGGCGAACCCTGGCACTCCAGATGTTTTGGAACTACATTTCCCATGATGCTCCACTACACTGCAGAGTGCATGAGCATCATGGGAAATGTAGTTCCAAAACATCTGGGGTGTTAAGGTTCGCCATCACTGCTATATAGGTTGTGCTGTTTCTGCACACAACTGCTGTGAACAAGGCTATTATGGCTGAAACGCGTTGCCTTCTGCTGTACATATTTATCTCTTATGTAGTTACTATACATTTGGACTTATTGAACAGCATGTATGGAGTTGCGGATTGCTTTCTATCTATTTAGAGCAGGGGTCTCCAAACTATGGCCCTCCAGTTGTTCAGGAACTACAATTCCCATCATGCCTAGTCATGTATGTGAATGTCAGCATTTTACAATGCCTCATGGGACGTGTAGTTCCACAACAGCTGGAGGACCGTAGTTTGAGGATCCCAGATTTAGATGGACTTGTGTACAGCCAGGGTGCCCATACGTGGATCGAAATGTAACCAGTCCCTGTTGAACGCCCGACGAATATCTTGTGAGAACTTCCACTTTAAGAGCTAAATCATAAATCAACATTTTGCTCAATCCAAGTCTGACTTGCAGAACACAGATTTCCTATCTTACCCTCCAGGAAGTTGTAGCTCTCCTGAATGTAGGCGCCAAGCTGGTCGAAGATGCCATTGATTTTCTTCTTGGCGGTAACAAAGTGCTTGAGCGGCGAGGCGTTGACTTCAGCCATGAATCTCTTGTCTTTCTTGGTGGATATTTTCGGCGTTGATCTTGCAAACAAAAGGGACATTGCGCTGCCAAAGAGAAGAGGCTCTGTGAATGTCTGAGATTCGGGCTTGGTGAATAGCGCAGCAAACATTTTCCCAAGTTTCATTCATTAGCAGAGGGAATCCCATCATACTAAAGAAAAATAACCAAAATGAACCCTTCTGTTTCCTGAATCTGTGGCTTTCAAAGGTTTTCTTTCATTTTATAGAAAACAAAACTTATTCTTCCCCAAAATAGAGATAATCAGTACAGACGTAGCTACGTCCTTCTTAAAAGGACCAGACCAGTCATAAAAAAGCATTCTTTATTACAGGTACTGTATTACAGGTACTTACAGTATCTCACAAAAGTGAGTACACCCCTCACATTTTTGTAAATATTTTATTATATCTTTTCATGTGACAACACTGAAGAAATTACACTTTGCTACAATGTAAAGTAGTGAGTGTACAGCTTGTATAACAGTGTAAATTTACTGTCCCCTCAAAATAACTCCACATACAGCCATTAATGTCTAAACTGCTGGCAACAAAAGTGAGTACACCCCTAAGTGAAAATGTCCAAATTGGGCCCAAGTAGCCATTTTCCCTCCCGGTGTCATGTGACTCATTAGGGTTACAAAGTTTCAGGTGTGAATGGGGAGCAGGTGTGTTAAATTTGGTGTTATCGCTCTCACTCTCTCATACTGATCACTGTAAGTTCAAAGTGGCACCTCATGGCAAAGAACTCTGAGGATCTGAAAAAAGAATTATGGCACTACATAAAGATGGCCTAGGCCAGTAATGGCGAACATTGGCATCCCAGATGTTTTGGAACTACATTACCCATAATCCTCATGCAATCTGCAGTGTAGTTGAGTATCATGGGAAATATAGTTCCAAAACATCTGGGGTGCCAAGGTTCGCCATCACTGGCCTAGGCTATAAAAAGATTGCCAAGATCCTGAAACTGAGCTGCAGCACCGTGGCCAAGACCATACAGCGGTTTAACAGGACAGGCTCCACTCAGAACAGACCTCACCATGGTCGACCAAAGAAGTTGAGTGCACATGCTCAGCGTCATATCCAGAGGTTGTCTTTGGGAAATAAATGTATGAGTGCTGCCAGCATTGCTGCAGAGGTTGAAGGGTTGGGGTGGGGGGGGGTCAGCGTGTCAGTGCTCAGACCATACGCCGCACACTGCATCAAATTGGTCTTCTTGTCCCAGAAGGAAGCCTCTTCTAAAAATCATGGACAAGCACGCACGCAGTTTGCTGAAGACAAGCAGACTAAGGACATGAATTACTGGAACCATGTCCTGTGGTCTGATGAGACCAAGATAAACTTATTTGGTTCAGATGGTGTCAAGATTGTGTGGCGGCAACCAGGTGAGGAGTACAAAGACAAGTATGTCTTGCCTACAGTCAATAATGGTGGTGGGAGTGTCATGGTCTGGGGCTGCATGAGTGCTGCTGGCACTGGGGAGGTACAGTTCATTGAGGGAACCATGAATGCCAACATGTACTGTGACATACTGAAGCAGAGCATGATCCCCTCCCTTCAGAGACTGGGCCGCAGGGCAGTTTTCCAACATAACGACCCCAGACACACCTCCAAGATGACCACTGCCTTGCTAAAGAAGCTGAGGGTAAAGGTGATGGACTGGCCAAGCATGTCTCCAGACCTAAACCCTGTTGAGCATCTGTAGAGCATCCTTAAACTGAAAGTGGAGGAGCGCAAGGTCTCTAACATCCACCAGCTCTGTGATGTCTTTATGGAGGAGTGGAAGAGGCCTCCAGTGGTAACCTATTAGGCTCTGGTGAACTCCATGCCCAAGAGGGTTAAGGCAGTGTTGTGAAATAAAAATGGTGGCCACGCAAAATATTGACACTTTGGGCCCAATTTGGACATTTTCATTTAGGGGTGTACTCACTTTTGTTGCCAGTGGTTTAGACATTAATGGCTGTGTGTTGAGTTATTTTGAGGGGACTGAAAATTTACACTGTTATACAAGCTGTACATTCACTACTTTACAATGTAGCAAAGTGTCATTTCTTCAGTGTTGTCACATGAAAAGATAGAATAAAATATTTACAAAAATGTGAGGGGTGTACTCACTTTTGTGAGATACTGTATATAGCGCCATCAATTTATGCAGCGCTTTACACATATTGTACATTCACATCAGTCCCTGCTTTCAAGGAGCTTACAATCTAGGATCCCTAACTCACATTCATATGTATATTAGGGCTAAATTAGACAGGATCCAGTTAAGCTACTAGCATGTCTTTGGAGTGTTGGAGGAAACCAGAGAACCCTGAGGAAACCTGCACAGGGAGAACATAAAAACCGCAGGCAGGTAGTGCTATGGTTGGGATTTGAACAGACGACCCTAGAGCTGCTAGGCATTAGTACTAGCCACTTAGCCACTGTGCAGCCATGCAGGGTGGATTTGATTTAAATCCATAGTAAAAAGGCTTGATTTAAATCAACTCGATTTCAATTTTAATTTTTAAAGAGCAACTGTCATCTCTGTCCTGCAGGGGCTCCTCCTCTGACCTGCTGTTGACTCACTGACAGTCCAATTCACTTTAATGGGACAGCTGGTGATGCGGCAGTGACACAACCAGGTGAGGGACGTGGCGGCAGCAGGTGAGTGGATGCCCGCTGCCATGATGGATCTGAAATGACAGGTGCTCTTTAAAATGTAAGGACTTATTGCTGGTAATAGAATCTTTAATACTTGCAAAAAAATAAAAAATAATGAAGGTTTCCTATTTAGAACAATAAGCTGTCAGGTTAGTAAAACAGCGATATCCGGACTGATTCAATCATACAGTTTGTAGTGTACATAGATTTGCAAAACAATGGGATAAAGGAATATTCATAAACTTTGTTTTATCTCATGGTTACTGTGAAATTATGTGAATGCATCAATGCAGCGCATGTTATCTCAGGCTGCAGAACTTGGATTCATTGATTGATTTTACCAAAAATGTAAATATTGCAGAATATACAGCCTCATGCTACATAACCATGCTCCATTTCATGCTGAATAAACTAAATGATTGTAACTTAAATAGAAAACTATCTTTTGATAAAATGCTTTTGAAGTAAAAAAATCTATTAAAATAAATGAAAAAAAAAAAAAAAAATCTGATTAAAATGATTTTTTTGATTTTTAAAAAAAAAAAAAAAAATTATTTTTATCCAACCTGCTACCATGTAATGTTACTGTAAATCGCGAATGCGGCTGATCTGAATTACTAATATATAGGTGGTTGTAAACAGTTTACATACACCAATCAGCCATATTGAGTATTTCCCCCCATTTGCTGCGAAAACAGCCCCGACCCACTGAGGCATGGACTCCAAAGTAACATCCACATGAATGGCAGGAGCCAAGGTTTCCCAGCAGAACATTCTGGTGTCCCCCCCCCTCCCCAGATAAGCAACGCACCCGCACCCGGCCATCCACATGACAGAAAACAATGTGATTCATCGGACTCGGCCACCTTCTTCCATTGCTCTGTGGTCCAGTTCTGATGCTCACGTGCCCATTGTAGGTGCTTTTGGCTGGGGACACGGGTCAGCATGGGCACCCTGACCGGTCTGCGGCTACACAGCCACATATACACAAACTGCGATGTCCTGTGTGTTCCGACACCTTTCTATCAGAACCAGTATTAACTTTTTCAGCAATCTTGGGATGCACCAATGCAACTTTTTTGGAGCCGATACCGATATCTGGCGTTGTGAAATCGCCGATACCAATCCAGACCTACACACAAAGCAAGCGGCTGCAGTACAGAGCAAAGCCGCTGCTTCATGTGTACGGCTCCTCCATTCACAGGCGGAGTGCATCTGATATCACTCCGCCTGTGAGCCGGAACTATACAGGAAGTAGCGGCTCCCATCCCATACTACTACTGCACCTAGTAAGGGATGGCTGAGCCGTTACTAAGGAAAAACCGGATGGGCCAGTGGATCGGTCAATGTTACCGATCCCCCGATCCATCTAAAATGGCCATATCGGCGCCGATATCCCCAAATCTGAGCCTCAGAAGCTTCTCTATTGGATCGGACAACAGGAACCAACCTTCTTTCCCCATGTGGATCAATGAGCCTTTGTCGCCCATGACCCTGTCCCCGCTTTTCCTTCCTTGAGCCATTTTTGGTCGGTCCTGACCACTGCAGACCGGGAACATCCCACAAGAGCTGCAGTTTTGGAGATGCTCTGACCCAGTCATCTAGTCCTCGTCAACGTCACCCAAATCCTTAGGGTCCTTTTTACACGGGCTTTCCGCCTGGCGGACTCCATTTTGCTCAGCGGGGAATGAACTGGATGATGACAGATCCGCTGAGCAGGGTGATGACAGATCCGTCTCCGCTTACTTTGCAGAGATGGACCTGTGAAGAGTCCCGCTCTCCTCTATGGGAGATCGGATGAGAACGGACCACCTGTCTGTTTTCATCCAATCCGATCCTCCAGACGGATGGAAAAAATAGGGGTTCCATCATCCATCTGGATTTCATGGACAGGATTGGATCGGATAGGAGTGGGTGTCAGCGGAGAGGTCTCTACTGACATCCGCTGATCAATAGGGGCACACGGAGCATCGGATCAGGTCTGCCTGTTAAACTAATGCTGGCCATACACTAGCTGAAAGATCGTTTGAAAATCTGTCGTTTGGTCCGATCGTTCGTTTTTCGCCCAGTTAACCACTTGCCGACTGCCTAACGCCGATCTACGTCGGCAGTCAGCCCCTCACAGGCAAAGTGACGTAGGGCTACGTCACTAGCTTGTGAGGGTCTAGGGAGCGAGCGCGCGCCGCCGGAGGCGCGCTCCCGCGTGGTCACGGACCCCCCCCCCCCCCCGCGCGTGTGACCAGCGGACCCGATGTCCGCCGGTCACTCGGCGATCGGCGGGGGAGAGGGAGAATGTCAGGCAGCTTGTGTAAACAAGCCACCTGTCATTCTCCTCGCTGTAAAGACACTGATCAAACGGATCTACTATGTAGATCCGTTGATCAGTGTCCTTACAGCTCAAGCCACAGCCAATCACAGTAGAAAGCACGCCCCTAGGGACACACACAGCCCCTCCCTCCCAAATAAAGTTAACCCCTTCACAACCAGTGTATTTTTACAGTAACAGTGCATATGTATAGCACTGATTACTGTAGAAATGTCACTGGTAACCCCAAAAGTGTCACAAATGTCAGTCAAGGGTCCGATCTGTCCGCCCCAATGTCGCAGTACCGCAAAAAAAAAAAAAAAAAAAAAAAAATCGCAGATCGCCACCATTACGCGTTTAAAAAAAAAAAACAACAAAAATGACAAAAATCTTTCCCTTTGTTAGTAAACGCGATAACTTTTGCGCAAACCAATCAAAATACGCTTTTTGTGATTTTTTTTTACCATACATATGTAGCATAAAACAAATTGGCTGAAAATTTTAAAAAAATTTTGATTTTTACTTTTTTTTTTGGGGGGAATTTCATATAAAAAAAAATGTGAAAAATATTGTTATTTTTGCAAAATTGACGCTCTTTTTTGTTTATAGCGCGTGATCAAAAAATCGCACAGGTGATCAAATACCACCAAAAGAAAGCTCTGTTTGTGGGAAAAAAAGGACGTCAAATTCGTTTAGGTACAGCGTCGCACGACCGCGCAATTGTCCGTTAAAGTCACGCAGTGCCGAATCGCAAAATACCCCCTGGTCAGGAAGGGGGTAAAATCTTCCGGGGGTTTAAGTGGTTAATGGGCACAAATAGAAAAATCGTTTTAACTTTTCAAAGCCGAAAAAAATTAAAAAAAAAAAAATATATCGAAGGAACAGTTTTGAAAATCCGCCAAACAATACATGAACGATAAATTAAAAAGATTAATGTGTTTCCCGGCCGACCTGTTTGCACTGGGTATATGTAACAAACTGAACGAAAAAGGATTCATTTATATCCATTGAAGGATTTATCGTTCGAAATTCGGTCATTACATGATGGAACGATCGTCTGCTCTCATGGCCAATTTTTAGTTTTTCGAAAAGGAGTTCGCCCGATATTTCGGCTAATGTATGGCCAGCTTAACAGGCGGACCTGATCGGAAAGCCCGTGTGAAGGAGTCGAACACTTACCCATTTATTCTGCTTTCAACAACTTCAGGGACAACATGTTAATTTATTGCCTAATCTATCCGACCCACTGCCGGATGCCATTGTAGTGAGATGATTCATGTGGTCATAATGTTCTGGCTGATGGGTGTATAGGTGAATAAAGAAGTACATACAGGTTGGTATTCGGCTGTTTGGATGGATGGTTTGACGTTTTCCTCCTAGGAATAACGAGTCTCCTCTAAACGGACAGCACATATCGTCCTTGGCAGCGCACATTGTAGTTCCCAATTAAATGGCTTGGACGCGGCACGGCCTAAAATTACGGCTTAATTAGGCACTTGGCTTTGTACTTTCTAACCTTTCCTATAGAAGACACCACCACACCCTCCTATGTAACAGTCCATTCACTTCTTTATAGCTCAATTATCTATTAATAAACAGCACAGAGATAAGCAAATGGGCGCCTCTATCAAAATGTCTGAATGAATCACACTTTCATTTTCAAGCCAACAATAGGAAAAATGAAAGCTAAAAGGATGATCGGCCGATTTCAGAAACAAAGGCTCTGCTTTCACTTCCATAAATGAGTTCAAGGGGGATCCGAAAACAGGAGCATTCCTTAACCATTTGCCGACTGCCAGCAGTACATAAACGTAACTATACGTCGTTTCAAGGGACCGCTAATGGGGGCGCGCACACACCCCAATTGCCTACAAGGGGAGCCAATCAGCAGGTCCAGTGGCATTGATTACTCCCCATTTAGGAGCACGGCGATCCTCCGGGGCTCCTCCCATTTAGGAACACGGGGCTCCTCCCATTTAGGAACACGGGGCTCCTCCCATTTAGGAACACGGGGCTCCTCCCATTTAGGAACACGGGGCTCCTCCCATTTAGGAACACGGGTCTCCTCCCATTTAGGAACACGGGTCTCTGTGTTCATGCAGCAAGTCCCTCCCCCACACACTTAGAAAGCACCCCCTAGGAACACATTTAAGCCTTTGCTCGCCCCTGGTGTTAACCCCTTCCCTGCCAGTGTCATTAGTACAGTAACAGTGCATAGTTCTAGCACTGATTACTGAAGTAATGTAATGGGGAGACCCAAGCGACCAGCCGACACATCCGCCGACTGGCCGAAGACCCAAACAAAGCCAAATTCTGCACTAATCGGGTCTCCAATGTAAAAACCCGCCCGAGCTCTCCTCTGATAACTACAGAACCGCTCAAACTATGGTACAGATATGAGTAGAGGGGGAGGTGTTCTCTAGTTCACCAGTAGAAAAACTGGTATCTCATTGACTGTTTCTGGTGATTTAACCCACCCTCTAGACATGCCAGTAACCATACTGGTCAGCCACTGAATGATCGTGGAGTGACAGGGCAGGAATGAACTCTGTCCTATTACACATTCCACTGTCTTATCAGATCAGAGTGTCTGCATACACCGGGAGCTGTACACCCGACTGCCTGCCAAACCAACACCACAGGGAGACATGTAAATTCTCTGTACATACACCAACTAAACTCATTACATGTGACTTACACATGCTTTCTAATGCATATCCTTTGACAGAGGGCAGAAAGAAGAGAAGAGGAGCGGCAACAACAAAGAAGAGGAGCGGCGACGGGGGGGAACAGGCAACAAAGACGAGAAGAAGAGCTGTGACGCGGGAGGGGGGGGGGGGGGCAAGAAAGAAGAGAAGAAGAGGAGCGGCGACGGTGGGGAAAGGCAAGAAAGAAGAGGAGCGGCGACGGTGGGGGAAGGCAAGAAAGAAGAGGAGCGGCGACGGTGGGGAAGGCAAGAAAGAAGAGGAGCGGCGACGGTGGGGAAAGCAAGAAAGAAGAGGAGCGGCGACGGTGGGGAAAGCAAGAAAGAAGAGGAGCGGCGACGGTGGGGAAAGCAAGAAAGAAGAGGAGCGGCGACGGTGGGGAAAGCAAGAAAGAAGAGGAGCGGCGACGGTGGGGAAAGCAAGAAAGAAGAGGAGCGGCGACGGTGGGGAAAGCAAGAAAGAAGAGGAGCGGCGACGGTGGGGAAAGCAAGAAAGAAGAGGAGCGGCGACGGTGGGGAAAGCAAGAAAGAAGAGGAGCGGCGACGGTGGGGAAAGCAAGAAAGAAGAGGAGCGGCGACGGTGGGGAAAGCAAGAAAGAAGAGGAGCGGCGACGGTGGGGAAAGCAAGAAAGAAGAGGAGCGGCGACGGTGGGGAAAGCAAGAAAGAAGAGGAGCGGCGACGGTGGGGAAAGCAAGAAAGAAGAGGAGCGGCGACGGTGGGGAAGGCAAGAAAGAAGAGGAGCGGCGACGGTGGGGAAAGCAAGAAAGAAGAGGAGCGGCGACGGTGGGGAAAGCAAGAAAGAAGAGGAGCGGCGACGGTGGGGAAGGCAAGAAAGAAGAGGAGCGGCGACGGTGGGGAAAGCAAGAAAGAAGAGGAGCGGCGACGGTGGGGAAAGCAAGAAAGAAGAGGAGCGGCGACGGTGGGGAAAGCAAGAAAGAAGAGGAGCGGCGACGGTGGGGAAGGCAAGAAAGAAGAGGAGCGGCGACGGTGGGGAAAGCAAGAAAGAAGAGGAGCGGCGACGGTGGGGAAGGCAAGAAAGAAGAGGAGCGGCGACGGTGGGGAAGGCAAGAAAGAAGAGGAGCGGCGACGGTGGGGAAAGCAAGAAAGAAGAGGAGCGGCGACGGTGGGGAAAGCAAGAAAGAAGAGGAGCGGCGACGGTGGGGAAAGCAAGAAAGAAGAGGAGCGGCGACGGTGGGGAAAGCAAGAAAGAAGAGGAGCGGCGACAGTGGGGAAGGCAAGAAAAAAGAGGAGCGGCGACGGAGGTGGAGAAGGCAAGAAAGAAGACAAAGAGGAGCGGCGACGGGGGTGGGGGAGGCAAGAAAGAAGAGAAGAGGAGCGGCGACGGGGGTGGGGGAGGCAAGAAAGAAGAGAAGAGGAGCGGCGACGGGGGTGGGGGAGGCAAGGAAGAAGAGAAGGAGGAGCGGCGACGGGGGTGGGGGAGGCAAGAAAGAAGAGAAGAGGAGCGGCGACGGGGGTGGGGGAGGCAAGAAAGAAGAGAAGAAGGAGCGGCGACGGGGGTGGGGGAGGCAAGAAAGAAGAGAAGAGGAGCGGCGACGGGGGTGGGGGAGGCAAGAAAGAAGAGAAGAGGAGCGGCGATGGGAGGCAGCAGGAATGAAGAGGAGCGTCGACGGGAAAGCAAAGAAGAGAGCGTCGACAGGAAAGGAGAGGGGAGAAAAATAAAAAAGGAGACAAAAAAAAAGAAAAGGCGATAAGACAAAGATCAAGAGGAGATAAAAGAGCCCGGGGTGCTCAATGAGAACTACACAGGCAGAAACAGCAAAGCACAATCAATGCAATCACTATAGAAATCAATGAAAAGGGACTAAGAATAGCAGAGCCTGCATATGGAATGACCAAATATGGCGGTGCGGCACGCCCCCCCCCCCCCCCAGAAGTCTTATAACATAATTATACAGCTGAAAACATTACTCACCTTCTATCATACTAATACACACTGTGTCTCTATATAGATAATATCACACACTTGTATAGAGAAGACTCTGATTTACATTACAGATTACCTGTCCATAGAAATCTCTCTACAAGGGTCTTATTCTCAGTCCTCTGAACCCGCGGCCCCCCCTGTGCAATTATTAAAGGCCTCCAAATCAGAGACTTCCCCCGACACCCCATCCATCCATGACTACAATATCCATGGAAGAAGAACATTGGGCAGACAAGGCACTATATATTGGGAATATGAGACCATGCAGACGGGTCCCGTCCATCATCAGACCGTCACCGAGAAGTTCATGGGAGGACAGCAGAGCCAGTGCTGTACATACATTATACACCTGTCACACCCCCCTCCCCTCCCCCCTCCCATGTGTACGTGATCCATCCAACGAGCACCCGGCACAGCCCCGGCCTCAGCTGTCCCAGGACAAGTTATCACCATACAATCCCGGGGAAGTCTGACACATTGTCACTGAGATCTGTGAAGGTGTCACACCTACTGTACCTGCTAGGAAGTTACTTTATCAATAAGTCTCCCCGGCACAGAGTCCCGTGTCCCCCCCCCCCATCGTCTCCCACGGCACAGAGACCGTGTCTCCCCCCCCCCCCCCATCGTCTCCCACGGCACAGAGTCTGTGTCTCCCCCCCCATAGTCTCCCCGGTACAGAGTCCGTGTCTCCCCCCATCGTCTCCCCGGCACAGAGTCCGTGTCTCCCCCCATCGTCTCCCCGGCACAGAGTCCATGTCCCCCCATAGTCTCCCGGCACAGAGTCTGTGTCTCCCCCCCCCCCATAGTCTCCCCAGTACAGAGTCCGTGTCTCCCCCCCCATAGTCTCCCTGGTACAGAGTCCGTGTCTCCCCCCCCCCCCATAGTCTCCCCGGCACAGAGTCCGTGTCTCCCCCCCCCCATAGTTTCCCCAGGCACAGAGTCCGTGTCCCCCCCCCATAGCCTCCCCGGTACAGAGTCCGTGTCTCCCCCCCCATAGCCTCCCCAGTACAGAGTCCGTGTCTCCCCCCCCATAGCCTCCCCGGTACAGAGTCCGTGTCTCCCCCCCCATAGTCTCCCCGGTACAGAGTCCGTGTCTCCCCCCCCCATAGTCTCCCCGGTACAGAGTCCGTGTCTCCCCCCCCATAGTCTCCCCGGTACAGAGTCCGTGTCTCCCCCCCCCCCATCGTCTCCCCGGCACAGAGTCTGTGTCTCCCCCCCCATAGTCTCCCCGGTACAGAGTCCGTGTCTCCCCCCATCGTCTCCCCGGCACAGAGTCCATGTCCCCCCATAGTCTCCCGGCACAGAGTCTGTGTCTCCCCCCCCCCATAGTCTCCCCAGTACAGAGTCTGTGTCTCCCCCCCCATAGTCTCCCTGGTACAGAGTCCGTGTCTCCCCCCCCCCATAGTCTCCCCGGCACAGAGTCCGTGTCTCCCCCCCCCATAGTTTCCCCAGGCACAGAGTCCGTGTCCCCCCCCCATAGCCTCCCCGGTACAGAGTCCGTGTCTCCCCCCCCCATAGCCTCCCCAGTACAGAGTCCGTGTCTCCCCCCCCATAGCCTCCCCAGTACAGAGTCCGTGTCTCCCCCCCCATAGCCTCCCCAGTACAGAGTCCGTGTCTCCCCCCCCATAGCCTCCCCGGTACAGAGTCCGTGTCTCCCCCCCCATAGTCTCCCCGGTACAGAGTCCGTGTCTCCCCCCCCATAGTCTCCCCGGTACAGAGTCCGTGTCTCCCCCCCCCCCCATAGTCTCCCCGGCACAGAGTCCGTGTCTCCCCCCCCCCCATAGTTTCCCCGGCACAGAGTCCGTGTCCCCCCCCATAGCCTCCCCGGCAAAGAGTCCATGTCCCCCCCAAAGCCTCCCCGGCACAGAGTCCGTGTCCCCCCCAAAGTCTTCCCGGCACAGAGTCCATGTCCCCCCCCCATAGTCTCCCCGGCACAGAGTCCGTGTGTCCCCCCCATCGTCTCCCCGGCACAGAGTCAGTGCCCCCCCCCCCCCATCGTCTCCCCGGCACAGAGTCCGTGTCCCCCCCATCATCTCCCCGGCACAGAGTCCGTGTGCCCCCCCCATCGTCTCCCCGGCACAGAGTCCGTGTGCCCCCCCATCGTCTCCCCGGCACAGAGTCCGTGTGTCCCCCCCATCGTCTCCCCGGCACAGAGTCCGTGTCCCCCCCCCCGGCACAGAGTCAGTGTCCCCCCCCCCGGCACAGAGTCCGTGTCCCCCCCCATCGTCTCCCCGGCACAGAGTCCGTGTCCCCCCCATCGTCTCCCCGGCACAGAGTCCGTGTCCCCCCCATCATCTCCCCGGCACAGAGTCCGTGTGTCCCCCCCCCCCCCATGTTCTCCCCGGCACAGAGTCCGTGTCCCCTCCCCCAAAGTCTCCCCAGCACAGAGTCCCTGCTCCCCCCCCATAGTCTCCCTGACACAGAGTCCCTGCCCCCCCCCCATAGTCCCCCCGGCAAAGAGTCCATGTACCCCCCATAGTCTCCCCTGTACAGAGTCCCTGTACCCCCCATAGTCTCCAGGGCACAGAGTCCATGTACCCCCCATAGTCTCCCCGGTACAGAGTCCATGTACCCCCCATAGTCTCCCCGGTACAGAGTCCATGTACCCCCCATAGTCTCCATTGTACAGAGTCCATGTACCCCCCATAGTCTCCATTGTACAGAGTCCATGTACCCCCCATAGTCTCCAGGGCACAGAGTCCCTGTACCCCCCATAGTCTCCCCTGTACAGAGTCCATGTACCCCCCATAGTCTCCCCTGTACAGAGTCCATGTACCCCCCATAGTCTCCCCTGTACAGAGTCCATGTACCCCCCATAGTCTCCCATACAATGAAAGGGTCTCTTACATGCAGGTCGGGCAGTAGTGAGCAGGCCTTCATAGCACACCCAGCGGACTCAGCGCTCTCCTGTAGCCGGGCTCCTCCCCATTACACGCCGATCTCTCTCTCTCTCTCTCTCTCTCTCTCTCTCTCTGACACCCGGGCGGCCTGTGAAGGGTACAGCGCAGGAAGAAGCCGCTAGAGCGCAAACACACCCTCTTCACCGGACACGCCCACCTCACGGCTTATTGGCTGGCTTCCTTAGAAGCCCGTGCTAGTCTGAGATCATGAGGGCGGGGCTATGAACACTAGAGGGAAACTCTTCCGTAATGGAACTGTCCTCCCCAGCCGCCATCTTTATGAAGACCTGTCACATGTCTGCCGGTGAACACCGGATAAGCTGTCAGAGGTTGGGAGGACTGTGGAGGTCATATATGGATGTCAGTCCCTGAGGACCCTGCAAGAGCGAGACAAAGACACTTACAGAGGAGCCATAGCCTGGCTGCCACCCATAGGCCGACCATTGACATAAGACAGGGCAAGCAAGATACATCCTCCAGTTTCCTGTAATTGAAAACATTCGTGTCAGATGAATCGCTTAGACTCTGCAGGAGAAAAGAAATCATAGGGATCAAAGGGGTTCAGCTCATCCAATGTCATTTCAGGGTCTCTGTGCTTCTCTATGCAATGCAGGCAGATCATGGCTGGTGGGAGGGGCCAGCAGGGGGGGGGGTGTACAGAGCCCTGCCTCACTACTCCTCTCAGGGACCCTCAGTCCTGATGCAAGGAGCAGTCTGGCTTTAGGGAGGAAATAGACAAATAATGCCTTGATGGGTGGGTGTCAGTTTGGAGGAGTGGGCAGTCTTAGGCAGAGTGTGTGTGCATGTAGATGGCCCCAGGTAATATTTTATTATGATTGGTGCCGGATGCTCCAAGCTGGGAAATGAGGCGGGATCTTTCTGACTTGCTGCAGCTTCTAATGCATATTGTGAGAAGCTCACAGTGTGCAGAGAAATCAGAGTGAGCTATTTCAGAAGAAGAGAGGAGTAGGGACAACTGTGCAAGATGGAAGGGAAGGCCAGAGGTCAGATTTAAAGGAACTCTTATCCCCTAAACAAAGTAGCACTATGTCCCTTTTTGTAGATGTGGTCCCTGCATTCGTTTTCTTATTTCATTTTTCTGTAACACACTTCCTGTTACTAGGTGACTACACTCACTTCCTGTTCCTAGGTGACTACACTCACTTCCTGTTCCTAGGTGACTACACTCACTTCCTGTTCCTAGGTGACTACACTCACTTCCTGTTCCTAGGTTACTACACTCACTTCCTGTTACTAGGTGGCTACACTCACTTCCTGTCCCTAGGCGGCTACAATCACTTCCTGTTACTAGGTGGCTACACTTTCTGTCCCTAGGTGGCTACACTCACTTCCTGTTACTAGGTGGCTACACTTTCTGTCCCTAGGTGGCTACACTTTCTGTCCCTAGGTGGCTACACTTTCTGTCCCTAGGTGGCTACACTCACTAGAGGCAAAGAAAGGGCGCACCGACCTAGCGCATTATCCTCATTAACAGGCTTTATTCATGCAACATGTACAAATGGCTACTCACAAACACAGGTGAAAATAGATCATATCGAGCTCAGTTGCTCAAATGTCAGGAGTAGTCCATAAATTAGTCCATATCGGTGGACTACCCTAGTCCGTTTTGGGCAGCAAGACCTTAGCCATCTGAGACGCCAGTTGTGAGTCCCATGGGGAGTGTGGTCGGGGGGCTTGGATTCCAAGCGCAGGAGAAGGGTGGTATCACCTTATTGTTTTGGAGTGGCTACACTCACTGCCTGTCCCTAGGTAGCTACACTCACTTCCTGTCCCTAGGTGGCTACACTCACTTCCTGTCCCTAGGTGGCTACGCTCACTTCCTGTCCCTAGGTGACTACGCTCACTTCCTGTCCCTAGGTGACTACGCTCACTTCCTGTCCCTAGGTGGCTACGCTCACTTCCTGTCCCTAGGTGGCTACGCTCACTTCCTGTCCCTAGGTGACTACGCTCACTTCCTGTCCCTAGGTGACTACACTCACTTCCTGTCCCTAGGTGACTACACTCACTTCCTGTCCCTAGGTGACTACACTCACTTCCTGTCCCTAGGTGACTACGCTCACTTCCTGTCCCTAGGCGACTACACTCACTTCCTTTCTTTGGGTGGCTACACTCACTGCCTGTCCCTAGGTGACTACGCTCACTTCCTGTCCCTAGGTGACTACGCTCACTTCCTGTCCCTAGGTGACTATGCTCACTTCCTGTCCCTAGGTGACTATGCTCACTTCCTGTCCCTGGGTGGCTACGCTCACTTCCTGTCCCTAGGTGGCTACACTCACTTCCTGCCCCTAGGTGGCTATATTCACTTCCTGTCCCTGGGTGGCTACGCTCACTTCCTGTCCCTGGGTGGCTACACTCACTTCCTGTCCCTGGGTGGCTACACTCACTTCCTATCCCTAGGCGACTACACTCACTTCCTTTCTTTGGGTGGCTACGCTCACAGCCTGTCCCTAGGTGACTACACTCACTTCCTGTCCCTAGGTGACTACACTCACTTCCTGTCCCTAGGTAGCTACGCTCACTTCCTGTCCCTAGGTGACTACACTCACTTCCTGTCCCTAGGTGACTACGCTCACTTCCTGTCCCTAGTTGGCTACGCTCACTTCCTGTCCCTAGTTGGCTACGCTCACTTCCTGTCCCTAGTTGGCTATGCTCACTTCCTGTCCCTAGGTGGCTACACTCACTTCCTGTTCCTAAGTGGCTACACTCACTTCCTGTCCCTAGGCGGCTACACTCACTTCCTGTTCCTAAGTGGCTACACTCACTTCCTGTCCCTAGGCGGCTACACTCACTTCCTGTCCCTAGGCGACTACACTCACTTCCATTCTTTAGGTGGCTACACTCACTTATTTCCCCTGGAGAAGCTACACTCACTTCCCCCACTGTATCTTTGCCTATGCTCATCTCCATTACATTGGGGGATGGGGAGATTAGTAGTTTACAGAAGAAAGAAAACATTGTTTGTGCTTTCAGTTCAGCTCAGTGACAATGACTCTGCAATTCTGGCAGGATCAACAGGGATTTTCTGTACCTGAAACCTGTACCTGGGAAAATGATTTTTAGGCAGAAGTGAGAGCGCCACACGCAGGTCAAAGAATCCAAGACGGTTGTAGATATAAAGTCAGATAAAAACATACAACGTGTGAGAGTTCAGTGATATAATATTCACTATAATAATAAAATGATATTATGATAGGATTGGTATTTCAGTGATGTAGTATTATATTTTAGGACTTTCGTTTTATGTGATTGTTTTTTTTTTTAAACACCTAAATATTTAAAGGCTACAGAAAAAATGTACGGTTGAACTAACAACGGACACCCTCCCCCCCCCCCCCCCCACCCCCTGGTCCTCACTGTACTTACTCGGTAAATCCAAAGGCCGATTCCGATATATCGGGAAAAGTCCATATCGGCCCTCGATATATTGGTGTTGCCGTTAATCAGTCGATCACTAGTACTTACCTCCGGGAAATCCCAGCTCTTCTCCCTGTTGTCTCTGCAGGGTGTCACACTGTACCTAGAGACATTTTTAGGGACCATCCATCTCTCCAAATTAGGGACAGTTGAAAAATAGGAAAAAAAATATATACAAGGATTTATTTTTTATGATGGAATAAAGTGTATTACCCTTTAGCGGCCAGTAGATGGTGTACCTGTTAAGACCTCAACTAACTACTGTAACTCAGGTGCACATTTTTTGGAAGTTACGAAGACCTAAAAATAGCAACTATACAAAAAAAAAGTCCCCTAAGCAATCAAAATCATCATATTTTAGTGAAACTAGCGATTTATATTAGGGGATCCTGTGAGCAACTATACCTAAAAGACTGCAGCTTGCGCTAATCAACGAAAAACAAAATATAATCTATAAAGTGCTGCACAGTGTGCTAAAATGTGTGCATGAAATGTTTAACTAAGTGAAATATATGAATATTATATAAATAGAATAATACAACAAAATAGTAAAACAAACAATGCAACTTCATGCGATTAGGTGCTCACTGAGTGTGATCCTGCGCAGCACTTTTTAGATTATATTTAGTTTTTCACACTCAGTGATTAGGGAGTGATTAGCGCAAGCTGCATTCTTTTAGGCATAGTTGCTCACAGGATCCCCTATTGCAGTGATGGCAAACCTTGGCACCCCAGATGTTTTGGAACTACATTTCCCATGATGCTCATGAACTCAGCAGTGTAGTTGAGCATTATGGGAAATGTAGTTTCAAAACATCTGGGGTGCCAAGGTTTGCCATCACTGCCCTATTGTATTGTAGTCTAATCACCTCATCACCTGATAGTAGTGCTATGGACGTCTTTGCATTTTTGGAAAATAGAGATTTGTTTCCATATACAGTCAGGTCCATAAATATTGGGACATCGACACAATTCAAATCTTTTTGGCTCTATACACCACCACAATGGATTTGGAATGAAACAAACAAGATGTGCTTTAACTGCAGACTTTCGGCTTTAATTTGAGGGTATTTACATCCAAATCAGGTGAAAGGTGTAGGAATTACAACAGTTTGTATATGTGCCTCCCACTTTTTAAGGGACTAAAAGTAATGGGACAATTGGCTGCTCAGCTGTTCCATGGCCAGGTGTGTGTTATTCCCTCATTATCCCATTTACAAGGAGCAGATAAAAGGTCCAGAGTTAATTTCAAGTGTGCTATTTGCATTTGGAATCTGTTGCTGTCAACTCTCAATATGAGATCCAAAGAGCTGTCACTATCAGTGAAACAAGCCATCATTAGGCTGAAAAAAACAAAACAAACCCATCAGAGAGATAGCAAAAACATTAGGTGCGGCCAAATCAACTGTTTGGAACATCCTTAAAAAGAAAGAACGCACCGGTGAGCTCAGCAACACCAAAAGACCCGGAAGACCACGGAAAACAACTGTGGTGGATGACTGAAGAATTCTTTCCCTGGTGAAGAAAACACCCTTCACAACAGTTGGCCAGATCAAGATCACTCTCCAGGATGTAGGTGTATGTGTGTCAAAGTCAACAATCAAGAGAAGACTTCACCAGAGTGAATACAGAGGGTTCACCACAAGATGTAAACCATTGGTGAGCCTCAAAAACAGGAAGGCCAGATTAGAGTTTGCCAAACAACATCTAAAAAAGCCTTCACAGTTCTGGAACATCCTATGGACAGATGAGACCAAGATCAACTTGTACCAGAGTGATGGGAAGAGAAGAGTATGGAGAAGGAAAGGAACTGCTCATGATCCAAAGCATACCACCTCATCAGTGAAGCATGGTGGTGGTAGTGTCATGGCGTGGGCATGTATGGCTGCCAATGGAACTGGTTCTCTTGTATTTATTGATGATGTGACTGCTGACAAAAGCAGCAGGATGAATTCTGAAGTGTTTTGGGCAATATTATCTGCTCATATTCAGCCAAATGCTTCAGAACTCATTGGACGGCGCTTCACAATGCAGATGGACAATGACCCGAAACATATGTTATGCAATGGCCAAGTCAATCACCTGACCTGAATCCGATTGAGCATGCATTTCACTTGCTGAAGACAAAACTGAAGGGAAAATGCCCCAAGAACAAGCAGGAACTGAAGACAGTTGCAGTAGAGGCCTGGCAGAGCATCACCAGGGATGAAACCCAGCGTCTGGTGATGTCTATGCATTCCAGACTTCAGGCTGTAATTGACTGCCAAGGATTTGCAACCAAGTATTAAAAAGTGAAAGTTTGATTTATGATTGTTAATCTGTCCCATTACTTTTGGTCCCTTAAAAAGTGGGAGGCACATATACAAACTGTTGTAATTCCTCCACCGTTCACCTGATTTGGATGTAAATACCCTCAAATTAAAGCTGAAAGTCTGCAGTTAAAGCACATCTTGTTTGTTTCATTTCAAATCCATTGTGGTGGTGTATAGAGCCAAAAATATTAGAATTGTGTTGATGTCCCAATATTTATGGACCTGACTATGCTTCAGTGATTTAGCACCTAATCGCATGAAGTTGCATTGTTTGTTTTACTATTTATTTATATTTTATTTATATAATATTCATATATCTCACTTAGTTCAACATTTCATGTACACCTTTTAGCACACTGTGCAGCACTTTTTAGATTATATGAAACCAGCAATTATTTTTTATTTTTGCAAAAGATAAAATACAAACTACTGCAAAGGCCATAACTTCAATGCAGGCTAAAGGCAGTGATCTACTTTTCACATTATTATTTTCCTTCAACATGCACTGAAGCGTCTTTACAGGAATGTGACATTTACCTTCTGTTGGCAAGTGTGGTGTCCTTTCAATGTACAAAGTGCTGTGCATGGCAGTCACTTCCTGTTCTGGTGACAACATTGTCAAAGAGACATGAAATAAGATGAGCTCTCCAACATGCATTCAATCAGTAGTAATAAGTTACTAGGTATTTTAAAGTGCAACTAAAATTTGAAAAAAAAAATGTGAACAGTCTGGCTTTTTATTGCAGAAAAGACATGCAATCCAATCCAATGAACCTGTCTGTTTACAATCTCCTGCACAGTGCCTGTATGCCAAAAATGACTGCACTCCTGCGCATGCACGGGGGTGACCTTGTCCTGCCCCAGCCAATCAAGATGGTCAAAGACCGACATCCGGAGGAAGCTGGGGAGAAGATGCTGGCGAAGGACCTCGTGGTCATCAGACTGTTGGAACCAAGGTTAGTATTTTTGCATTTAGTTCTGCTTTCACCCTTCTCCACGCAAAACTTTTTTTATTGACAAGGATAGTAAATGACAGTACAGTACAATAAGGCCTCTTGCACACTGCAGCTTGAAAAAGCTCAGTACGGCTTTTTTTTTTTTTTCACTGAGCTAAAATACAGCCCATTAATTGTAATGTGCCTATGCACACAGGCGTGTAAACAAGCGCTGTGCATTCTTCAGTAAAAACAAAATAGAAAAATTTGCATTTTTGGTCAGTTATTTACGCCTCATGCGTGCAAACGTGCGCAAATGGCCATTTACATAATGTGCAGAACAAGAACCTGAGAACACGTCTCCTTGAATTTGCACGAAAATGCGCATATATGCGCCCGAAATTGCGCAAACGCATATGCGCGAAAATAAGCGCAAATACATGAGAAAACAAAAAACTGATGAAAAAGTAGATGCTCAAACAGGAGTATCATGTGCAAGAGGCCTAAAAAGATATACAGATCCATCAGAACACAATTATTGTACATTAATAAAAGCCCTGTGTCTCTGCGTCTGTCCCTGTGTCCGTGGAAATGCGCTACTGCGCATGTGCCACAGGACAGCCATTGGGACGCAGAGAGAGTTAGGGCGGCCGGACGGTCGGCAGGCTGGCGCAGGGGGTGGCGTTCCGATCTGTGGAGACTGCCACCCCCCCACCCCCCCCCCGGAGTGCGGACACTGCGGCCGGCTCCCGGTCTTTAGGAGAGGCCGGGGGGGCCTGCACGGGGCGCCCAGGATGACGGACACCCTACGGAGTTCCACCCTCTGCGGAGGAGGCGCCGGGAGGACTGAGGAGACGGCTTCCGGGGACTGAACTGATGAGAAGCTGCCGTGACCGTGAGGTAAGTGCACGGGGGGGGGGGGGGGGGGACGCTGGCATCACTGCATTGATTGGGGGCATCGCTGTGGGCACTCTGCAATTGGGGGCATCGCTATGGGCACTCTGCAATTGGGGGCATCGCTGTGGGCACTCTTCAATTGGGGGCATTGCTGTGGGCACGCTGAAATTGGGGGCATCGCTATGGGCACTCTGCGATTGGGGGCATCGCTGTGGGCACTCTGCGATTAGAGGCATCGCTGTGGGCACTCTGCGATTGGGGGCATCGCTGTGGGCACTCTGCGATTGGGGGCATCACTGTGGGCACTCTGCGATTGGGGGCATCGCTGTGGGCACTATGCGATTGGGGGAATCGCTGTGGGCACTCTGCGATTGGGGGCATTGCTGTGGGCACTCTGCAATTGGGGGCATTGCTGTGGGCACTCTGCAATTGGGGGCATCGCTGTGGGCACTCTGCAATTGGGGGCATCGCTGTGGGCACTCTGCGATTGGAGGCATCGCTGTGGGCACTCTGCGATTGGGGGCATCGCTGTGGGCACTCTGCGATTGGGGGCATTGCTGTGGGCACTATGAATTGACGTTCCCCCCCCCCCCCCAATTGCTCAGTCTAAAGGTTTGCGCTCAGAAAATGTTTTACTTGCTCAGCACAGTAAAAAATTAGAGGGAACTTTGGCAGAATAGGTAGGGACTTTTGATAACATCGTAAGGGCTGAGGCACAAGTCCTACTGCGCATGGATCGGGCAGCGCCATCTCTTATAACAAACATCCATCCCATCTCCATGGCACACACTGCGCCGATCGCACAATCCTATTCCCTACCCACACGCCCACTGTCTCATTGTCGGGTCGGCGCAGTGTGGGACATGGGGATCGGATTGTCGGGTCGGCGCAGTGTCGGGTCAGCGCAGTGTGTGCCATGGAGATTGGATGGATGTTTGTTATAAGAGATCCCACTGCCTGACCCGTTGGTGCGCATGCGCTGGTGCATGCACACTAGGACTTTTGTCTGACCCCTTACGATGCTATCATAATTCCCTACCTATTCTGCGCATTCCCAATAGGACATGTGACGCAGGTACAAGCTGCTGCATGACGAATCCACAACTGATCTCAATCGGAAATGATGTAGATAGGGAAATCTGATAGAACACCGGGCGAAACTGTTGAAGCAGCGGGTGTGCGCGGGCACGCGGCGGATGTGCGCTTGCGCGGACTTACTGCTAAGCGCCAGCGGGTGTTACAAGTGGCGGCGAGCGAGCGATGTCACGCGAGAGCCGCTCGCTCAGCTCTGCGCGTGTCCCCGATGTTGCTAGGGCAACAGGGACGCTATGCGCAGAGCTGGCTACGTCATGCGGCTCTCGTGTTGTTAGAAAAAAAGAACGAGATAAGCGAGAGCCTCTCAGTCAGCTCTGCGCATGCGCATGCGACTTTGTTAGGGCAACAGGGACGCAGAGCTAACAGAGGCTCTCGCTTAACTGGAACAAGTCTGTTTTTACAAATGTTTGACCACATATGTTCTAGCGCCCGTTAATTTAACGGGCTTAATGTCTAGTTGTACATAATATCAACATATATAGACAGAGGAATAAAAGGCAGTCACCTGTTATGTACCACATCTATAGGGTTTTGTGCAAAAACATAAAACAAAAGAAAGAAAAACGAAACAAACCACCTCAGCTTGTTAAAAACTTTTGGTGGGTTTAAAATTGTAACAATCTATCCATCACTAACTGTGGAGGGGCAAGCAGAGCCGCTGATGGGGGGGGGGGGGACCACCAGTCCTCCTGTAGGGGGCCCGGGCACACAGGGGGGTCCCCAACAGCACAGGCAATCGGTGTGGTCGGATGGAGGGGCGATTACAGAAGGAAGCACTCTGCAGCAGCTGAAAGACAGTTTCTCCCCCTCCTGCCAGCTTTCAGCTGCTGCGGGGAGAGATACAGACACAGGGCATCGTTCCTGTAATTGCTTCTCCGAAACCGATCCCCCTCCCTGTTCTGCCTGCTTCTGTACTGATCCCCCCTCCTTGTGTGCCCCAGTTAATGCACGTTTAGCCTTGTTAGCTTTTAGCAGTGTTTTTCTGCCTCTCTTCAGAATCAGTGGTTGCCTATGAGCCATTATGATACTGCTTTAAGCCATTGATTTGAATGGAAGTTGCATCCAAGTCGGTGGCCCTTTGGATCTGGTATGGATTTTGAGGGGAGCCCCATGGGAAAAAAAACCGGCATGGGGTACCCCCCAAAATCCATTCCAGACCTCTATCAGAGCATACAACCCGGCAGGCCAGGCGCCATATAAATCCTGTATAACAGCCCTCAAATATTCCACTCGCCTGCTCGCATTTTGCGAGTGGAATGATGAGGATGGCGAGTAAGGGCTGTGCTGTATGGGGAATGTATTAGTGACTGCCGCGCCGCCGCCATTCACAGCGCAGCCTGCATTCTTCTTCAGAAAAGGGTGGACCTGGGGCGCAGAGCACTGCGCCCTGAGCCCACCCATTGTGTGACAATAGCGAATGAATATTCGCTATTGTCACACGGATCCTCCTCCTGATCCTCCTCCTGGCCAATCAGGAAGCGGGTCACCCGTTTCCTGATTGGCTGAAAGGCGAACAATTGCCATTGGCCAAGGAGGAGGACTCGGGAGACGGGAAGGATTGAGGAGAAGCCGCCGCTGCATCAGGTAAGTGCACGCTGGTCTCTCTGCACGCTGTGGTCACTCTGCATTTAAGGGGGCATGCTGTGGGCACTCTGCATTGAAAGGGGGCATGCTGTGGTCACTCTGCATTTAAGGGGGCACACTGTAGGAACTCTGCATTGAAAGGGGGCACGCTGTGGTCACTCTGCATTTAAGGGGGCAAGCTGTGGGCACTCTGCATTGAAATGGGGCACGCTGTGGGCACTCTGCATTGAAAGGGGGCATGCTGTGGTCACTCTGCATTGAAGGGGGCACGCTATGGGCACTCTGCATTGAAAGGGGGCACGCTGTGGTCAGTCTGCATTGAAAGGGGGCACTCTTATGAGATATTTTACGAGGGCGTGTTTAGGGGCGGAGCAGGGTAGGGTTTGGGTAGGGCAACAAGTGGTGAGTGACTCTTAAGGCCTGGCTAGTAGCTCATGACTTGAAATTTTGAGCCCTGCTGTATAATAATAATGAAATGATGCTGCAGTACCCTCAAATCACCACAAGAGATCGCACACTGCCCTAATGTTGTAAAGCTCTGTGCAAACTGTTGGCGCTATATAAATCCTGTACAGTATAGTAATAACAATAATAATAATAATAAGGAAATGGTGCTGCAGTACCCTCAAATCACCACAAGAGGTGGCACACTGCGAAGTTCTTACATGCAGTACAGGAAGAAGTTGAGCAGTTTCATCAGGGAGCAGAAAATTCTAGTTTCTTCTTTACTGCATGCGGAAGGTAAATATGCAGAAATACAAGAGTGGCATCAACCAGATTGGAATGCAGAAAGAAAACAGAGAGAAATGATAAAATCATAACCAGGTCAATGTCTAAAAATCTTTGTAGAACTGACGACTGCAGATTTAAAGCAAAACTCCAGTTTGGAATTTTTAACGTCTCCTTGCTGCCAAGGGGGTCAGTACTCCTCTTCTTTTTTCATGTGCAGAAATTTACATTTTTTTTTTTTTTTTTTTTTACTGCAGTCAGAAAGCTGATGGGAGAGTTTCCTTCAGGCACGCTAATGGAGTAAAAATACTTCTGGAGTTTTGTATACAAAAGTAGACAAGACAGAAAAAACATAATTTTCCAAAGTTAATCTAAATTTGGTATATCAATAAATCACAACAAAAAAAACAGCGCTGCACTGCTTTTTTTTTGATTTTTTTTTTTGTTGTTTTTTTTTTTTTTGTGGTTTATTGATATACATGTGTGGTGAAAACACGCTTTTGAGAGCAGCCGGAGATTTTTAGTGTATATACACAATCTTTTCATTTTAATTTTATTTTGTGATTTGTTGCACTGATTCTTTTCTTGTTACACTAAATGCAGTATATGTCCAAAACAGCTTTTACACATATAATTGTTTCGCTCCTTTCCCTTTGATCACAGCAAACTTCCCTACCAGACCTACTAGTTTGGTCACACATCAGTTAATATGTACGTTGTCTGGAATAAAGCAGTTGATCAACTTGACAGCCGGCTCCACAATCTTTTTTTTCCTGTTATGGTCAAATGTTTTTCATTGATTTAAAATACTGCATTTGGCCACTAGATGGGGATAAGTATTGTAAGAAATTCTTTAATAATTAGCACCATCTAGTGACCAAATGAAGAATTGAACATTATAAATCAATTTTTCTGAGCGCCCCAACACTCCGCTCCCACAATTTCTACTTTTCTACTAAGTTTTGCAGCCATCTTAATTGGCCTGGACGGGGACAATGTAACTTCTGTGCCTGCGCAATGGAGTTCATTTATCCCGGCACTGATCTGTACTTAGAGTGTACACTAAGGCCTTGTTTAGGCAGTTAAGCTGTGTTTATACTGCCCCCAACCACTCCCCCTTGTAGGGAGTTGCAACGGTAAAGGACAGGGGTGTACACATGCCATGGCCAAAATGCTTCGCATTGCAAGGTGGCAAAAGTTATCCCCCCCATTGCGTTTGGCAGGTAGTACCACCCACTGAACGCGACCTATTCCACTAAATATGGCACCACATCTTCCCTGGTGATGCAGGTTATTTTAAGTGTTATAGTGATGTTAAACACGTTTTTTTTTTTAAATAAACATGTTAAACTTACCTGCTCTGTGTAGCGGTTTTGCACAGAGCAGCCCAAATCCTCCTCTTCTCGGCTCCCCAGCCGGTGCTCCTGGCTCCCCCCTCCTGCCTGTGTCCCCACAGCAAGCATCGTGCAATAGGGGCACCCTAGCAGACTTGCTCCTGAGCTGCTGCTCTGCATGTCCATTCAGACTTGGAGCTGCAGCTTGGCCCATCCCTCTCTCTCATTATTGGCTGTGATTGACAGCAGCAGGAGCCAATGAGGAGGGAGAGTCTCGCACACATCGCTGGATCAAGAGGGAACTCTGATAAGTATAAGGGGGGCTGGGGGGGAGGGGCTGCTGCACACAGAAGGTTTTAACCTTTATGCATAGAATGGTAGAGTGGTAAAACACCTTCAGCCTTTAGAACCACTATAAAACCCTCACCTGCCATATGAAAAGCAATCCACTGCAGTCTGCTCTTCACACGGCAATGAGTAAACCAGCTCTAAATTGCACAGGCACAGCTTAGTGTACATTCTAGAGCATGGATCTCCAAACTACGGTCCTCCAGGTGTTTGCGGAACTACACGTTCCATGAGGCATTGTAAAACTCTGACATTCACAGACATGACTAGGCTGTGCACACCTATGGAATAGGCAGTCAGTTTGTAGTTCCTTAAAAACTTGAGGACCCCTGTTCTAGAGCATCTTGCGAGGAACAAGGTAAGAAGCTTTATTGGTTTAAAATGGAAAATACAGCATTTGGCCACTAGACGGTGCTAAGGATCATATTATGTTCTATGATACTTAGTGCCATCCAGTGGCCAGAAGTGGTAATTTCTATTTCAAATCAGTTAAGTTTCACTGGGGAAATTGCTATGCATTTTTTCTATAAATACGCCCATAGTATGTCTCTTCGGCAATAAAATTCCATCCTGCTCACAAGTTTTTAAATTCCAGATTACGTTCCGCCTAAACAAAGCCACAACTTATTAGGACTGTACACTCAACAACCTCTTCCCCATATCTATTATGGGACAGTATTCAGGCCTGGCTGCTCACACACTGAGAATTGAAGGATGCAGGGGGATGTGTCATGTGATAGGAACGTCTTAATATTCATATTTTTAGAGTGTAAAAAGCCTGACCCCGCCCACTTCATTCCGCTGATTTATCATTCAGCATTACAGGACTCTGAACTCTCCTTTCGGCCCCACATCCAATCACTGTTCAAATCTTGCCACCTCAGCCTCCGAAACATCTCCAAAATACGTCTCTTCCTAACCAATGACACCACATAGCTGCTAATTCACTCCCTGGTCATCTCTTGCTTTGACTACTGCAACTCCATCCTCATTGGATTACCTTTACATAGACTATCCCCTCTTCAGTCCAACATGAATGCTGCTGCCAGACTCATCCACCTTACCAACCGCACAGCGTCCGCTACCCCTCTCTGCCAATCCCTCCACTGGCTTCTGCTCTCCCAACAAATTAAACTCAAAATAGTAACAGTAACTTACAAAGCCATTCACAACTCTGCCCCCCAGCTACAACACTAACCTAGTCTCAAAATACCAACCAAATCGTTCTCTTTGTTCCTTCCACGACCTCCTGCTCTCTAGTTCCCTCGTCACCACCTCCCATACTCGCCTCCAGGACTTCTCCAGAGCCTCCCCCATCCTATGGAACTCCTTACCCCAAGCTGTCCAATTATCTCCTACTCTGTTTGCTTTTAGACAATCTCTGAAAACCCTTCTCTTCAAAGAAGCCTACCCTACCAAACCTAAAAACTATACTTTTATTGTTTCCATCAGCCTATCCCCCACAGTTATTACCTTTTGTATCACTTGACCCTCCCTTCTAGATTGTAAGCTCTAATGAGCAGGGCCCTCTGATTCCCCCTGTATTAAATGGTATTGTAACTGCACTGTCTGCCCTCATGTTGTAAAGCGCTGCGCAAACTGTTGGCGCTATATAAATCCTGTATAATAATAATAATAAGAAGGAAATGGTGTGATGATCCTTCCCACCACCGACATCCGTGTTGTTCAGGGTGCTCACTCTTCCTTCTCCGTCCATGTGCCACCATGATGAGTGCTCCCCTCTTATAGTTGGGTTCTCACCTCGAATGATGTGACCTTGCACCTAAGCTCGGTTTAAGAACGCCTTTTTTGCCTCTCCCCGGCCTGGGGTTGAGCATCCAGTGAGCCCCAATATGTACTGCTTGTCTTCTCACTCCAAATGGAAAATACTGCATTTAGCCACTAGATGGTGCTAAGGATCATATTACATTCTATGATACTTAGTGCCATCCAGTGGCACCATTTCTATTTCAAATCAGTTAAGTTTCACTGGGGAAATTGCTATGCATTTTTTCTATAAATACGCCCATAGTATGTCTCTACGGCAATAAAATTCCATCCTGCTCACAAGTTTTTAAATTCCAGATTACGTTTCGCCTAAACAAAGCCACAACTTATTAGGACTGTACACTCAAAAATCCTACCCTACCAAACCTAACAACTATACTTTTATTGTTTCCATCAGCCTATCCCCCACAGTTATTACCTTTTTGTTTCACTTGACCCTCCCTTCTAGATTGTAAGCTCTAATGAGCAGGGCCCTCTGATTCCCACTGTATTAAATTGTATTGTAACTGCACTGTCTGCTCTCATGTTGTAAAGCGCTGCGCAAACTGTTGGCGCTATATAAATCCTATATAATAATAAGAAGAATAATAAGAAGAAGGAAATGGTGTGATGATCCTTCCCACCACCGACATCCGTGTTGTTCAGGGTGCTCACTCTTCCTTCTCCGTCCATGTGCCTCCATGATGAGTGCTCCCCTCTTATAGTTGGGTTCTCACCTCGAATGATGTGACCTCGCACCTAAGCTCGGCTTAAGAGCACCTTTTTGCCTCTCCCCGGCCTGGGGTTGATCATCCAGTTAGCCCCAATATGTACTGCTTGTCTTCTCACTCCACTCCTCCAAAGCATCGTTGCAATGCCACATACGAAGAAACCATTCAATAGTGCTTATACCTGTAAAAGCATATCCCACATGCTCCAGCACAGAGGCGTAACTAGAACCTTCAGGGCCCCGGTGCAAGAAACCATGAAGGGCCCCTCGGACCCCTGGTCGGGGGGCTCTTCCCTTCAAGCCTGGGGCTCTTCCCAATGATCCTGGGGTCCTTTACTCACGTTGCGGGGCCCTTTATTACAGTCCCGCAGCGGGACCCTTTCACAAATTCTGCAGTGGGCCCCTTTCCTTCCATCTTGGGGCCTGCAGCTACAGGAGGAAAAAGGAGTACAGTGATTTCTCTACATGCTGCCCCTTACGCCCCTCCTATCCAGGTGTACAGGGGAGCTGCACAGGCCCCCTGGAGCATGGGGCACGGTTGCGATTGCAACCCCTGTAGTTATGCCCCCTGCTCCAGCAGCAGTTTCATTCATGCCTGCAAGCCATCAGTCTACACTCATGGGAGCTGGTTCTGCCTATAAGGGGGGGCACTTATCGTGGTTTGCACATGGATGTGTTCAATTAACTACACGGAAGAAAAAGGAAGAGTGAGCACCCTGTACAACACGGATGTCGGTGGCGGGAAGGATCATCGCAATATATTTACATAAAATTTGCATAGTTGTGGATTTTATGTTTTTAATGGAGCATCTGATTATATCACAAGTATTATTAATTCACCTGTTATCTATAGTATAGCACACACTTGTCACAACTGAGGTTTTAGCAGTTGTTATTAGTCATTAATTTTTTATTGTTTTATATGATATGATTTAGCGCAGCACTAAGGTTTGTTTTATTATGGCACTTTAAACTTCAATATGAGATGGTGATCAGTGCTTGCAGCTGGCTGGATTCACAGGATCCTTTGATATTTGAAAGAAGGAAATGGTGCTGCAGTACCCTCAAATCACCACAAGAGGTCGCACACTGCAAAGTTCTTTCATGCAGTACAGGAAGAAGTAAAGAAGTATCATCAGGGAGCAGAAAATTCTAGTTTCTTCTTTACTGCATGCGGAAGATAAATATGCAGAAATACAAGAGTGGCATCAAACAGATTGGAATGCAGAAAGAAAACAGAGAGAGATGATAAAATCATAACAAGGTCTATGTCTACAAATCTTTGTATAACCAAAAACTGCAGATTTAAAGCAGAACTCCAGTTTGGAATTTTTAACGTCTCGTTGCTGCCCAGGGGGTCAGTACTACACTTCTTTTTTCATGTGCATTACAGCTCCATATTCTGCATGTAGGTACCATTGTACCATCCTTCTCTGTCCTGTATTTAAGTGGTGTAGTCAGCACACCGCCCGTACCCCAGGAAGACTTAAGCTGTGACGAAACGCGTCAGCACCGGCGTGCTGACGTCACCACGCAACCCGGAAGGACAGGTCAATACGGAAGTCGGCCGACTTTGTTTGTGATTTTAGCGAACACTATTCTACTGAATGTGAGTTATTTTCCTTTTCTAATAAAGCGTTTTTAAAACATATTACACTATGGAGTTACCTTTATGTTTTTTATGGTGACATCCCGGACTGGAGCCTTGGGTGTACCTTGAGCGTGTCAGCTGCTCTCTAGTGCTGTGCCTGCCTAAATTGGTGTTTCCCTGCTGCCTGGATCCTCTGTGAGAATCGTTACCCTGAACCATATGCAGTGGATTTCTCAATTGGCACATTACTTACCGGCATCTGGTAAGCGTAATGGCATGCATTGGTGATTTACGCACTGCGGTGGAGGACGACACATTTGCAGCTTAGAATTTTTCTTTTCAGTTTTCATCATTATTTGTCACTATTTTTTGGGACTATAATTACAAGTTTTTACACATTTTAATATTTATTGTTAATATTTGGGACTGTGTTACTTAGTTGGAATTATTCACTGATTTATTCAACATATATATATATTTATATTTGATACATTTATTTGTATTTTTGTCACGCTTAGCGCAGCTTCTTTATTTTATTTAATTTTTTGGTGTTATTTCACTATAAGCTGCAGCTTATATTTATATTAGCGCGGTTATACTTTTGTTAAGGTACCATTGTGTACTTCCCTCTGGAAATAGCACGGTAGGGATATGCAGCTTTGCGACATTGAACCTCAGCAGCGGCATTTTGTGCGACCAGCTGTTGTTTTAGTTCTCAGTGCCACAGAGGTCCGTGGTCTTTACTATTGACTCAAACAGGAGAGCGGCCACATTGAAAGCAAACTTCTGGGACATGCTGCTTGTGCCCCCTGCCCAATGCCATACCACAGAGAAGAAAAGAATGGGGCGAGAATGGTCATGTAATGGCTACATTACATTTCTAAAACAAAACCAAAAAGCATTTGGCTAGAAATAGAACTAAAAGCAAAACTTTTTTTTCTTATGTTGAATGGAGTAAGACAGTGGTCTCCAAACTGCGGCCCGGGGGCCTAGATGTGGCCCTTTGCTTACATTTTTCCTGCCCTTGGGGGCACTATTCCATTCAATCACTGACACCAACAATGGGGCCCAATTCCCCCCAAAGACACCAACAATAAAGCCCAATTCAGATTCCAATGATGTCAATATTGGGGCACAATTTCTCCCAATGGCACTAACAATGGGGCCCAATGACTCCAATGATGGGACACAATTTCTCCCATTGGCACTAACAATGGGGCCAATGACTCCAATGATGGGACACAATTTCTCCCATTGGCACTAACAATGGGGCCCAATGACTCCAATGATGGGACACAATTTCTCCCATTGGCACTAACAATGGGGCCAAATTACTCCAATGATGGGACACAATTTCTCCCATTGGCACTAACAATGGGGCCCAATGACTCCAATGATGGGACACAATTTCTCCCATTGGCACTAACAATGGGGCCAAATTACTCCAATGATGGGACACAATTTCTCCCATTGGCACTAACAATGGGGCCCAATGACTCCAATGATGGGACACAATTTCTCCCATTGGCACTAACAATGGGGCCAAATGACTCCAATGATGGGACACAATTTCTCCCATTGGCACTAACCATGGGGCCCAATGATGGGACACAATTTCTCCCATTGGCACTAACAATGGGGCCCAATGATTCCAATGATGGGACATAATTTCCCAATGACTCCAATGATGGGACATAATTTGCCAATGACATAAACAATGGGGCACAATTCCTCCCACTGTCACCAAAGATGGGGCATTGTTTTTTCCGAGAGACTTTGTGACATTTTCAACTTCCACTGACCACAGTCTGGCCGCCCTAAAGTCTGAAGGACAGTAAACTGGCCCTTCGTTTAGAAAGTTTGGAGAACCCTGGAGTGAGAGATTGTTATAACCAATGTCGCCTTTTTTTTTTTTGGCATTTGTGTCCCACTGGGGATATTTCCATTGACTTCCTGTCTCATAGCCAAACAGGAAGTGAGAAGAAATTCTTCCAACGTGAGGGAATTCCTGGTTGTTACCAGAGCTGGTGTCCCCAAAAGAAAGATTTCCCCTCTATTCCTGTTTTGGGGACATCCCAAAATTTGGGATTTGCTTTTACTTTCACTCTCTATGATAATGGAGGCATACAGTGGCGGCCTGTCTATAGGGGGCGCTGCCCAACCAATCTGTGGCCGGAAAAAAAAAAGATTAAAAAAAAAAATTTTCATTTTCATCGCCCACTAGGGGCGCTGGAACTAGTGGTGGGTATGGGGGGGGGGTTTCAGCCCACATGCGGCGGGCAGAGGCGCCGATTGGCGGTCTTCTGGGGGTCATCGGGGCGCAGAGCAATGCGCCCCGACACGCCCCACTTTACTGATGTCCTGGCTGTGATTGGTCCAGACTCCAGTCTGGACCAATCACACAGGAGGACATCCCGGGACCTGGTGACGTGACGCGCGTGGGCGTAGCGTGCGCCAGTCACTCACCGTCCCAGCGTCACGTGACCACCTTCCTGCCCGCCGGCGCCGTTGGAGACTGAGAGAGCCGCGCGTGAGGATTCAGACAGTGCAGAAGAAGAGTGAGTTCCTGGAGACTCCAGTGGCAGTGACTGACAACTCAAGTCTCCGCTTCTTCTCATCGCAGAGCCGCAGACAGTGTGTGAGCTGAGTAGTCGACTCAGCAGCGTGCTGCAGGTCACCGTCCGGTCGGTCCGTGAGTGAGGTAAGTTCGTGATGCCTCAGGGGGGGCCCGCCCCGCCCGGCCAACACATTCTCTGTCACTGAGAGTCTGACACTGTCTGCTTTGAAGGGGGCACGCACGCACGCTGGTCTCACTCTCTGCATTGATGGGGGGGGGGGCGGGGGGGACACGGCAGACAAGCTGGTGGACTCACTGCATTGCCATTGATGATGGGGGTATGGCAAGCTGGTGGTCACTGCATTGATGATGGGGGCAGGCACGGCAAGCTGGTGGTCACTGCATTGATGATGGGGGCTGGCACGGCAAGCTGGTGGTCACTGCATTGATGATGGGGGCAGGCACGGCAAGCTGGTGGTCACTGCATTGATGATGGGGGCAGGCACGGCAAGCTGGTGGTCACTGCATTGATGATGGGGGCACGGCATGCTGGTGGTCACTGCATTGATGATGGGGGCACGGCATGCTGGTGGTCACTGCATTGATGATGGTGGCACGGCAAGCTGGTGGTCACTGCATTGATGATGGGGGCACGGCAAGCTGGTGGTCACTGCATTGATGATGGGGGCACGGCAAGCTGGTGGTCACTGCATTGATGATGGGGGCACTGTTCCTTGATTACTGAAGGCCCCTTTAACACTTGTGTGACGTCAAAGTCACGCAATTTTTTACCGCGTTTTTTGCCGCAAATTTTTCTTTTTGCGCCCCCCCCAACAATTTTGAGCACCAGCCGCCACTGGAGGCATCTATTACCCCACATCATTACCCCACCTAGCAACCAGGAGGCCAAAAACCTGGCACCCAGAAGTTGCCAGGGAGAAGATAATAGTGATGGATGTAACTGCCGCATCATTGAAAGGTGGAGGTGAGCATTTTTTTAGGGTTTAGTTCCCATTTAAAGCTGAGCTGCAAAGACAAAGTTTCACACTGGATCATAGATCTGAAAGAATAAACATGACTCCTGTATTTAGACAATATTTGCCTATCCTGGAGTTAATTTCAGTTTAAGTGATATATATATATATATATATATATATATATGTATATATACACACTATATTACCAAAAGTATTGGGACGCCTGCCTTTAAACACACATGAACTTTAATGGCATCCCAGTCTTAGTCCGTAGGGTTCAATATTGAGTTGGCCCACCCTTTGCAGCTATAACAGCTTCAATTCTTCTGGGAAGGCCGTCCACAAGGTTTAGGAGTGTGTCTATGGGAATGTTTGACCATTCTTCCAGAAGGGCATTTGTGAGGCCAGGCACTGACGTTGGACAAGAAGGTCTGGCTCGCAGTCTCCACTCTAATTCATCCCAAAGCTGTTCTATCAGTTTGAGGTCAGGACTCCCAACCCCTGAAAAGCAACCCCCCCCCCCACACCATAATCACCCCTCCACCAAATTATTTGGACCAGTGCAACATCAGTGCCTGGCCTCACAAATGCGCTGTTATAGCTAGAAAGGGGGGGCCAACTCAATATTGAACAGTACAGACTAAAATTGGGATGCAATTAAAGTTCATGTGTGTGTAAAAGGCAGGTGTCCCAATACTTTTGGCAATATAGTGTGTAAATATACATATATATACTGTATATAGGCAGTATATGCTGTGTGTATATACACGTACATATTTTTTTTGACTAGCACTGTGTAGAAGATCACTCTTTTGCCTTTACTGCAAAACCAAGATCGGCTCCACAAATTCCACACGCAGTCAGCATTGCGGTTGTTTCTTCCAGGTTACATCAGACCGGCAGTTCCAGTTTTTTTTTTTACTGCAGTCAGAAAGCTGATGGTAGAGTTTCCTTCAGGCACGCTAATGGAGTAAAAATACTTCAGAGGTTGTGTATACAAAAGTAGACAAGACAGAAAAATGTAGTTTTCCAAAGTTATTCTAAATGCGGTATATTTTTGGGCAATTTTCTGCTCTAAGCCTTAGCTCTAAAAACGCCCAACAAGACAAATCCCATTCATTTCAATGGCCCCCTGTTCACATCTGAGGGTTCTGTCGCCTGAAGCAAAACGCCCGTCGCTCGATAAACGGACATAAGCTTCTTTTTTGGCAGAATACAGGAGTTTTTTTTTTTTTTTTGATTGGTCACTGGTCAAGCTAAAAAAAACGCCTGCACAAAAATGCCTGTAAAACGCCAGAAAAAAGAGCCTGTAAAAATGGCAACGCCTAGATGTGAATGTAGCCTAAGGCCCCTTTCACACATACGGTCCGTTTGTCCGTTTCTCATCCATCCGTTGACGGATAAAAAACGGACATCATTGCATCTCTATGTAAAAACGGATGACAATGGATGATCATTAGTTAACATCCGTTTTCATCCGCATCCATCAATGTCCGTTTTTTGGAACGGATGAATGCCCTATTTTTCATCCGTCAAAAAAACAGATCGGATGAAAAATGGATGTAAATGGACAAACGGTCAGTTTTTCATCTGTTTTTGCATTGGTAGTGGATGTAGAAAAAAATGGAGGAAAAATTGGATGAAAAATGGATGAAAAAACTGATAAAAAATGGGTGAAAAACGGATGAAAAATGGATGAAAAACGGATCAAAAATGGATGAAAAATGGATGAAAAACGGATAAAAAACGGATGAAAAATGGATGAAAAAACTGATAAAAAATGGATGAAAAATGGATGAAAAAACTGATAAAAAATGGATGAAAAACGGAGGAAAAATGGATGAAAAACGGATGAAAAATGGATGAAAAAACTGATAAAAAATGGATGAAAAACGGATGAAAAATGGATGAAAAATGGATGAAAAACGGATGAAAATGGATGAAAAAACGGATAAAAAGTGGATGAAAAACAGATGAAAAATGGATGAAAAACAGATAAAAAACGGATGAAAAAAAGGATGAAAAATGGATAAAAAATGGATGAAAAACAGATGAAAAATGGATGAAAAATGGATAAAAAATGGATGAAAAATGGATAAAAAATGGATGAAAATGGATGAAAAATGGATAAAAAATTGATGAAAAACAGATGAAAAATGGATGAAAAATGGATAAAAAATGGATGAAAACGGATGAAAAATGGATAAAAAATTGATGAAAAACGGATGTAAAATGGATGGAAAACTGATACATTTTCACGTGGCTGAATTGATGAACTGAACGGACCGTATGTGTGAAAGGGGCATTAAATTCCATCCTACTCACAATTTATTAAATTAAATTCCAGATTATGTTCCGCCTAAATAACTTCTTAGGACTGTACACTTAACAACCCCTCCCCCACATCTCCTATATGGGACAGTATTGCGGCCTGGCTGCTCACATACTGAGAATTGAAGGATGCAGAGGGGGCGTGTCATGTGATAAGAACGTCCTAATATTCATCATTTTTAGAGTGTAAAAAGCCTGACCCCGCCCACTTCATCCCGCTGATTCATCAGTCAGCGTTACAGAAAGTCAGCCTGATAAGAAATCTTTCTTTCTGCACATTTTTCTACTCATGTGATTTGTGATTGCCCGAAAGCTGCAGAGTGGAACCTTCACTTTCTATAGGGAAGCAGCGATCTCTTTGCAGAGATCCTCTACTCAATCCCAGCAGCGGTGACTCTTGGATTATTAGCAATGCAAAAGCAACAGAGAACAATAGGGTGGATTAACTGAAGGCAAATAGACTGTGCACTCCGCAAGTGCAGTTGCGGTAAATGAGATAAAGTTTCACTTTACAAAGAAAACCCAATCACATGCAAGAAAAAAAAAAAACACAGCATTTTTGCTTGCACATGATTGGCTGATGGAAGTCAGCAGAGCTCCCCCTTATTTACTAAGCTCTGGGGCAACTGCACTTGCAGAGTGCACAGTCTGCACACTCACCGGCAATGTTGTTCGATACACCGGTCCAATTGCTTGGTAGCACAAATTGCTAATCAGCCAATCATATGGCAGCAACTCAATGCATTGAGGCATCTAGATGGGGTGAATGCACTTTGTGATCATTTCAGAGAGAAGAACGGTCAGCAGTGTTTACAACTCGTTCTCTCTCAGCGGGGAGCAATTGCGGGTGTCCCGTGGATCGGAATCCCCGCTGCCTAGTGGGGGCGGGAGTGCGCACTCGTCCCCCAGCACCACTTCCGCGAACCAACGTACCCCTACGACGTTTCGCGCAGCCGAGCCAGCCTGCCACAGTAAAACTCAGGTGGTTAACTGCTTGCCGGCCGACCGCCCGCCGCAGTTGTGCGGCGGCAGTCTGGCGCTCCCAGGCAAAGCGCCGAACATGTACAGCGCTAGCCTGGGAGGAGCTAGGAGGGCGACCGCGCGCCGCCGGAGGTGCGCCCACGCCCCCGCTCATCGGCTGGGGAGTCAGTGCGTGTGACTGGCGGCTCCGATGGCCGCCGGCCACTCACGATCTCCCGCTGCAGTGAGAGAAGGACAGACGGCTGATGTAAACACAGCCGTCTGTCATTCTCACTGAAGTGATCACAGAGGCTATGCGATCCTGCTATGTAGGATCGCATGTCTCTGTGATTACATCACAATCCACGCCCCTCCACAGTTAGAATCACGCCCCTAGGGACACACTTAACCCCTTGATCACCAGTAAAGTTAACCCCTTCCCTGCCAGTGTCATTATTACAGTAACAGTGCATATTTATAGAACTGATTACTGCAGTAATGTCACTGGTACCCCCCAAAAGTGTAAAAAATGTCAGTCAAGGGTCCGATCTGTCCGCCGCAATGTCGCAGACCCGCAAAAAAAATCGCAGATCGCCGCCATTACTAGTTTAAAAAAAACAATAAAAATTACAGAAATCTTTCCCGTAGTTAGTAAACGAAATAACTTTTGCGCAAACCAATCAAAATACGCTTATTGCGATTTTCTTTACCAAAAAATATGTAGCAGAAAACAAATTGGACTAAAATGTTAAAAAATTTTGATTTTTACATTTTTTTTTTTGAGAATTTTATATAAAAAAAATGTGAATAATATTATTTTTTCTAAATTGTCGCTCTTTTTTTGTTTATATCGCAAAAAATAAAAATCGCACAGGTGATCAAATACCACCAAAAGAAAGCTCTGTTTGTGGGGAAAAAACATCAATTTCTTTTGGGTACAGCGTCGCATGACTGCGCAATTGTCAGGTAAAGTCACGCAGTGCCAAATCGCAAAATAGGGCCTGGTCTTTGAGCAGCCAAATCTTCCGGGGCTAAAGTGGTTAAAAAAGTCACCTTTCCAAACACGCAGAGACACAAAAAGGCATTGATGTGAGCGTATTCCATAGGAACCCATGTTAAAATAATGTCCTGCATTTCTGCAAAAAGCATGAAAAAACGCATAGGTGTGGATGGAGCCTCATGGACTTTTTTAAATGCAAAACTTTTTTTGTTTTTTTTTCTTTTTTGGTTCAATAGACTTCAATGGAGAAGCTGCAGAATAGCATGTAGTGCGTTTTTATTGCGATTTTGCCACAATTTGCATTTTGCATTATTAAATCTCCCCGGAAACAAATTCCCTCCCCCCCAAAAAAAAAATCATAAAAAAACGCAAAATGCAAATTGCAGTAAAATTGCAGTAAAAAAAAGTGGAAAGCTCAGCAAAAAAAAATAACAGAGCTTTAGTAAATCAGCCCCGTTGTCAGCAAAGTGCAGCCCCCCAGGACAATACATAGCAGGTGTCATTGTCAGAGAAGATGACATCAGAGGCGGTTGTCTTGAAATTTAATAGCCAGAGGGTGTGCGGCATTTTTAAATCTGCCTAGTAACTAATTCCCTCCCCCCCCCCCAAAAAAAAAATAGCATAAAAAATGCAAATTGCGGTAAAATCGCAGTAAACAAAAAGGGGAAAGCACAGCAAAAAGTACTACAGAAATGCTCAAAAGCAACATGCATATGTGTGAGTGGACTTTAGTAAATCAGCCCCATTGTCAGCAAAGTGCAGCCCCCCAGGGCAATACATAGCAGGTGTCGTTGTCAGAGAAGATGACATCAGTGGCGGTTGTCCTGTTTATGTCAGAAATTTAATAGCCAGGAGGGTGTGCGGCTCCTCCACCAATGGCCGCGCTCCCTTGCATATGTCAGGTCAGAGTTCACTGTTGTTTTTAACGCTGCGGGCAAAGGGGGGTGGGGTGGGAGTGGAGACGTGAGCACATTATAAAGGTGTTTTTTTGCACTGGGTTTGTCACTCAGGTAAAAGTGCAATAGGATGTTCCCCCAGGCGGTCCCGAGAAAAGATAAATACGAGGACATTCCGCTGGGTACGAAAATATGGACTATGACAACAGCTGCAAAACAACAGCGCTTGTGTCAAATCAGCAATGCGTAAAAACATGTTTTTGAAAGATAATAATAGTATTGTGTGCATAGGACATTCCTAGGAGATGTTAGGGAGGAGTTGTCCAATTTCTCAGCACATTCTTCTTCTGTACTTGGCTTGATTCGGAGGTCTCTCCAATGCTGAATGTATTCAGTGAGGAGATTCCCAACAACGGCTCCGGAGAGAATTCATAGAAATCTTAAAGCTTCCATAAAATATCTCTATACTGAGGTCAGGGGCGTAACTACAGGGGTTGCAGGGGTTGCAATTGCAACCGGGCCCCATGCTTCAGGGGGCCTGTGCGGCTCCCCTGTACACCTGGATAGGACGGGCGGTGGGGGGGGGGGGGTGGCGGGGGCAGCATGTAGAGAAATCACTGTCCTCCTTTTTCTTCCTGAAGCTGCAGGAGGAAAATGGAGGAGTTTGGTTCCTCTGTATGCTGGGCCCCCCCCCCCCACTCCTCCTATCCAGTTCACTTGTGTTCTGCTGTCTCAGGGCCCCTGTGTGCTCCGCTAACCCCCACTGTGCTCCCTCCCCTCTCCTGCCGGCTGCTGCAGGGGATGTGTCACAATAGAGAACCAGGAAGGGGTCGGTGAATATGTAATTTACCAGCTCCTTCCTTTTCTGAATGGACAGAGTCGTAGTCAGTGACATTGTAAAAAAATAAAATAAAATCATAAAAAATAATACAATTAAAATACCAAAAAATAAAAACTACTGACACCAGTGGGTGAACTGCCAGTATCAGTGGGAAGAGCCACAGGCTTTAAGGGAAGGACCCCAGCGAGGGGTCCGGGGGGCTCTTCATCGTTTCTTGCACCGGGGCCCTGAAGGCTCTAGTTACGCCTCTGACTGAGGTACCCTAACACCAAGCCTTCCCCTAACAGGACACCCAACACATCACCTACCTGGACCGTTAAGATTTAGTCCTCTACCTGAATGTGAAACACTTAGCCCTCCCTTACCTGAACCCCTAAAACGTAACAATTCCCTAACTGAACCCCTAACACTTACCACCCCACCCCCCTACTGAACTCCTAACACTTATCCCTCCCCTTTTTGACCTCCCATCCCTTACAACATGGACGTCTAACACTTAGTCCTCCTCTACCTGGACCCCTAACTCCCCAAACTGAATTTCTAACACTTATAGCCCTTTCCTACCTGGACTTTTAACATGTAGTCCCCCCTTACCTTGACCCCAAGCACCTAGCTCTTCCCTACCTGGACCTCAAACACATAGCCTTCCCCTACCTAAGCACCAACACTTAATCTTCCTCTTCCTGGACATTTAACAGCTAGTCCTCCTTTACCTGAACTCCCAACACTTAGCCCTCCCCTTAATGAACACCTAACCATTATTCCACCGCTTCTGAAGCCCTAAGCTTAGCCTTCCCTGCCTGGACTTCTTACACCTACCCCTTCCATACCTGAACCCCTAACACTAAGACCTTCCCTAGTTGAGCCTCTAATACTTAGCCTCCCCCTGTCTGAACCCCTGGCCTTCCCCTACCTAAGTCTCAACACTTAGCCCTTCATTACCTGGACCCCTAACAATGAGACCTCCCTTACCTGGGCTCCTAATACTTAGCCTCCCCCTACCTGAACCCCTAGCACATAGTCTTCCCCATACCTGAGTCCCTAACACTTATCCTTCACCTACTTGAACACCTAACACTCAAAAGTGGAACTTCCGCTTTAAGTGGTCCTAACCCCCTGACATGCCACATTATGCATGTCATTTTTTCGGGGGGTGGAACTGGTACCTAGTTTTGACAGGTACCCTCTCCTACTTACGCTCGGGCTGCCTAGGTGGCTCGAGCGGAAGTTCTCCTCTCCCTCTCCCAGAAGATTGTCTGGTCAGTCACAACGCGCACCCAGCTCTGAAGCCGCAAGCTGTCACAGCCGGGTGCCCACAGTAGTGATGCCGGCGCCGCAGGGAGAAGAGGGAGAGAACTGAGGCTCCCCCCGGCCGCATTGCTCAACCGTAGGAAAGGTGAGGTGTATTTAGTAAAAGTCAGCATATACACTTTTTGTGTACCCTGAAACCCTAACACTTAGCCTGGACCCCTAACACCCAGCCTACCCATATCTGGACCCCTAACACCCAACTCACCCATACCTGGACCCCTAACACCCAACTCGCCCATACCTGGATCCCTAACACCCAACCCACCCATACCTGGACCTCTAACACCCAGCCCACCCATACCTGGACCCCTAACACCTGACCCACCCATACCTGGACCTCTAAAACCCAGCCCACCCATACCTGGACCCCTAACACCCAACCCACCCATACCTGGATCCCTAACACCCAGCCCACCCATACCTGGACCCCTAACACCCATCCCACCCATACCTGGACCCCTAACACCCAGCCTACCCATACCTGGACCCCTAACACCCAACTCGCCCATACCTGGATCCCTAACACCCAACCCACCCATACCTGGACCTCTTACACCCAGCCCACCCATACCTGGACCTCTTACACCCAGCCCACCCATACCTAGACCCCTAACACCCAACCTACCCATACCTGGACCCCTAACACCCAACCCACCCGTAGCTGGACCCCTAACACCCAACCCACCCATACCTGGACCTCTAACACCCAGCCCACCCATACCTGGACCCCTAACACCCAACCCACCCATACCTGGACCCCTAACACCTAAACCTTCTCAAAATGAACCCCTAACACTTAGCCCTCTCCTATCTTAACCCCTAACACTAAGCCTTCCAATACCTGAATCCCTAACACTTGGCCCTTCCCTAACTGAGCTAACACTTGTCTCTCCTTTAACTGAACCCTAACACCTAGCCCTTCTATATCTAAACTTCCAACACTTAGCCCCCTCCCCCATACCTGAACCCCTAACTTACTAACACTTATACCTCCCCTACCTCAACCTGTAACACTAACGCTGCAACAGTCAAAAAGGGGTAGGAGAAGAAAAGCAGCGCCACCTCAGTGTAGATTAAAATGTTATTTATTACATAAAAACAATGTAGTAGCTCACACAGAGGAAATATTTGATCAGCAAATGGTGATGGTTCATCTGCAACACTGCAGGGATGTTAGGGAAGTACACTGTGGAGGCCGTGGTCCTGGCTGTGCCGGTGGAGTCCGACACTTCCTGTGTTTCTGGCAGCGTTCAGTATACAGGCTTACATCCAATAGTGGCAGGGGGGTGCTTGCGTTCGGAGCATGCATGCTCCTTCCTCAGGCGATGCTCTGCAGGATCACATATACACTCACCGGCCACTTTATTAGGTACACCAATCTTGCTAGGATTTTGCCTTCAGAACTGCCTTCATTCTTGGTGACATAGATTCCTCAGAGATTTTGCTCCATAGTGACATGATAGCATCACGCAGTTTCTGCAGATTTGTCGGTTGCACATCCATGATGGGAATCTCCCGTTCCACCACATCCCAAAGGAGCTCTATTGGATGAGATGTGGTGAGTGTGGAGGCCATTGGAGGACAGTGACCTCATTGTCATTGTAAAGAAACCAGCGGTGAGATGATTGGAGCTTTGTGACATGGTGCATTATCCTGCTGGAAGGAGCCATCAGAAGATGGGGACACTGTAGTCATAAAGGGATGGACATGGTCAGCAACAATACTCAGGTAGGCTCTGGCGTTTAATCGATGCTCAGTTGGTACTAAGGGGCCCAAAGTGTGCCAAGATAATATCCCACCCTCACACTATTACACCTCCACCAGCCTGAACCGTTGATACAAGGCAGGATGGATCCATGCTTTCATGTTGTTTACACCAAATTCTGACCCTACCATCCAAATGTCGCAGCTGAAATCGAAACTCATCAGACCAGGCAATGTTTTTCCAACCTTCTTTTGTCCAATGTTGGTGATCCTGTGCGAATTTTAGCCTCAGTTTCCTGTTCTTAGCTGACAGGAGTGGCACCAGGTGAGGTCTTCTGCTGCTGTAGCCCATCTGCTTCACGTTTTGATGTGTTGTGCATTCAGAGATGGCATTCTGCATTCCTTGGTTGTAACGAGTGGTTACTGGAGTTACTGTTGCCTTTCTATCATCTCAAACCAGTCTACCTATTCTCCTCTGACCTCTGACATCAACAAGGCATTATCTTCCACACAACTGTCACTCACTGGATATTTTTTTCAACCGTTGCTGTAAACCAGGGATGCATCCTGGACGATGCCCCCAAATGTAGCACTGCCCCCGTAGGAACTGCTGGATATTCACTCTGTAGGTTCTCCCTGGTTACCAGCACCCCACCATAAGTAAAGGCAAGTCCTTGATTTTCCTTGGCTCACACTCCAATAATCAATCCAGGGGTATTTGGTTGTTTATTTTAGAATGGGGATAGGAGAAGGAAATAGTGGGATACTCCAACTTTAACTATTCAGTGTGATTGAGGACTCCTATCTTCTCTGCTTCTCTATAGGTGTTAAACATCCAGGCTGTTGATTCATCCTGCCACTTGGATGAATGTAGATTTGGTCTCTTATCCTCAAGATGACTTGGTGAACACTAGTTTTCTTCAGGACACTCTCCCTAGTATCCTCTCTCTTTCTTCCTCTGCTGACACCTGTCCACTGACTGTCCTACTAGCAGGGGTGGCCTCCCTCAGGTCAGGCCCCTTGACACGAGTCCCTGTACTCACGATACCGCAGTCCCAGGTTCTCCAGTGTCTCCCCTCTCAGTCAGCTTCCCTGGACCTCTGGGTTCAGCTCCTCTCAACTGCTCCTCTGGCCCTCAGGATGACCTCCTGCGACCGCATGCCACTTCTACAGAGGAGGAGGCAGCCGACCCCTCTCTCCCAACTCAGTTTTCCAGCCAAAGACCCAGCAGCACATGAGCTCCTGACTTTTATACAGTATCCCAGAATGCACCGAGGCGACCCACCCTCTGCCAATCATCAGGACTGTATCAAAAGCCTATGCACCCATTCGTCAGGTTTCCTCCCACTGCCCAACATGCCTCCCTATTGAAACACTCTAAAGACAGAATGAATCGCACCTACCTAGGATGGTGCTACACTGGGATACTGTATAAAAGCCAGGAGCACATGTGCCCGGGGTCTTTCGTTGCAGAGCGTAGTCCTGGAGGCAGGGGGTGGCTGCCTCCTCCTCTGTAGAGGTGACATGCAGCCTCAGGAGGTCGTCCTGAAGACTGGAGGAGTGGACAACAGGAGCTAAACCCAGAGGTCCAGGGAAGCTGACTTAGAGGGGAGACACTGGATACCCTGTGGCTGCAGTATCGTGAGTACAGGGACTTGTGCCAAGGGGCCTGACCTGAGGGAGGCCACCCCTGCTCATAGGATAGTCAGTGGACGGTTGTCAGCAGAAAGAGTATGCTAGGGAGAGTGTCCTGAAGATAAAATATTGTTCATTAAGGCCCCTTTCACACTTATGTAACCTAAAAGTTGCGTGATTTTGTTGCCGCAATTTTGACGCTATTTTGCAGCGATTTTGACTGGACTTGAAGCAATGCCTATGTCTTTGGACCTCAAAATGCATTAAAATCGTCCCAAAGTAGTGCAGGGACTACTTTGAAGTTGAAACACAAATACAAGGGCGCACTGGCCTAGTGCATTATCCTCTAAAAAAGGTTTATTAAATACAAGGTAAAAAAATACTCACAAACGAATTCTTGGTACAAGCATATCAAATAGGTATGTTGCCATCAGCATCAAGATCAAAGGGTGAAGCTGGAAAGGCTTACGCGTTTCGAGGCTTAGCCTCTTCCTCAGAGCCTTAGTAACATGTCTAAGCCTTTACTCTATATACTACTTTGAAGTCGTTGCGACTTGAAGTCGTTACCGCAATGAACGGTACTCATTGGAAGTCATGGAGTTCGACTTTTCATGCGACTTTGCAGTCCCAAATCGCAGGACAGGTTGCACAAGTGTGAAAGGGGCCTAAATCGTCTTGTGAGAGAGGATAAAGAAAGCAAAAGACTTGACCCCCATTCATCCAAAGTGGCAGGATGAATTAACCACTTGCCGTCTGCTCACATTGCTGCTATTCAGCCATGTGGCTCGTTATCGTCCAGCGACGTAGACCTACGTCGCTGGACTCCTCCCCTTGTAGGCGGCGCGTGGGCGCCGCCGGAGGCTCGCTCCTGCTGTATTCAGTCACAGCGGGAGTCGGGCCAGGGGAGGAGCAGCGGCGATCGCCGCTGCTCTTCCCCGATCGTCGGGGAATCGAGTGTGGAGATCCGCCCGATTGTGTAAACACAGCGGGCGGATCTCCTAAGTGACAGGCAGTGACAGATTGCAGGGTTCAGCATAGCTGAACCTGCGATCTGTCCCTGTGTCACTCAGTCACCTCCCCCCACACGTCAGTAAGCACCAGGCATACATTAACCCCTCCCTCTCCAATAAAATTAACCCCTTTCCTGCCAGTGTAATTTTTACAGTAACAGTGCATATTTATAGCACTGATTACTATAGTAATGTCACTGGTACCCCCAAAAGTGTCAAAAATGTCAGTCAAGGGTCCGATCTGTCCGCCGCAATGTCGCATTCCCGCAAAAAAAACGCAGATCGCCGCCATTACTCGTTAAAAAAAAAAACACCAAAAATTACAGAAATCTTTCCCTTAGTTAGTAAACACAATAACTTTTGCGCAAACCAATCAAAATACACTTATTGCGATTTTTTTTTACCAAACATATATAGCAGAAAACAAATTGGCCAAAAATTTTAAAAAATCTAGATTTTTACATTTTTTGGGGGGGAATTTCATATATAAATACGTGAAAAATATTGTTATTTTTTCAAAATTTACGCTCTTTTTTTGTTTATAGCGCAAAAAGTAAACGCACAGGTGATCAAATATCACCAAAAGAAAGCTCTGTTTGTGGGGAAAAAAGGACGTAAATTTCGTTTGGGTACAGCGTCGCACGACCGCGCAATTGTCAGTTAAAGTCGCACAGTGCCGAATCACAAAAAGTGGCCTGGACGTAAGACAGCAAAATCCTCCGGTGGTAAAGTGGTTAACAGCCTGACTGCTCCATAGCTACAAGTGGAATAATGAAGATAGAATTCCTCAGATATTGTAAATAGTTAAATTGGAGTATCCCACTATTCCCTTCTCTTATCCCCATTATATAATAAACAACAAAAAACCAACACCCCTGGACTGTTTATTGCAGTGAAGAGCCAAGAGGAATGTAGGAGCTGTATTTACTTATACCCCTGTGTTGGTAACCAGGGTAGCCCGCAGAGTCAGTATCCAGCAGTTCCTGCGGGGGGCAGTGCTACGTACATCTCCTTGTTTGTAGTGATGTGTCGATGTGACCGGGAGCACACACCACTCTCACAAGCGGTTTCTATATATATATACTGACATGTAAATAATCCGCCGTGACTGGCATACACATTCCATATCCTGTCCTGCATTTACCTCCTGATTCCTGATTAGATCAGCACAGATCGCTTTTCAGGAGGGAAAATATCCCAGGCAGCTTCCAGTGAGCATTATTTTTTCCCATTTTATGGCTGCTCTTCAATAAACATGAACAGTAAGCAACAAGCATATAGAATATAAATTAGGGATTGACCGATTATTGGCAAAGCCGATATATCGGGGGCCGATATGCACTTTCCCCGATATATCTGTGAGGAGGGTGGGCTTATTGGATCAACACAGTGTTAATTTCGTCGACTAAAACCTACTAAAACGTTTTCGTCGACTAAATTAACACAATTTTAGTCGACTAAAATACGACTAAAACAAAACCAATTCAGATGACTAAAATACAACTAAAACTAAAATGGCATTTTAGTCTTAAGACTAAAATACGACTAAAACTAAAATGGCATTTTAGTCAAAAGACTATAACTAAAACTAAATCGAACTTTGCTGCCAAAATTAACACTGGTGCATGCTCAAAGCTTAATACCATAAATAATAACATATTAGATTTTTCACTCCAGGACCAGCAGTAGTATATAATGAGTTTGGAAATTGTCGAGAAATGCTTAAATAATGCATTACAAATTACAATTAAACTACACCCATTCGATTATAGATGACTAAAATGAGTTTTAGTCGACTAAAATGTAGGACGTTTTAGTCGACTAACATGTACTGGAGTTTTAGTCGACTAAATACGACTAAAACTAAAACACTTGCAGAAGACTAAAATGGGACTAAAACTAAAATGCCATTTTAGTCCTAAGACTAAAACTAATTTGAAATTTGCTGCCAAAATTTACACTGGATCAACACAGGGACCTGTGTTCAGGGCTTTTTTTCAGGGGGAACGCGGGGGAACGCAGTTCCGGCACCTCCAGGACTGACTGTATGTAATGGCAAAGGGTGCTGGGTGTGCTGCAGGGTCTATTGATGCTCGCTGCTGGGGGATCTATTCTAACTGGGAGGGATATATTTTTGCAGGGGGGGTCTGTTGTTGCTGAGGAGGTCTATTGTTGCTGGTGGGGGGATCTATTGTTGCTGAGGTGGGTCTTATTTTGCTGGGGGGGGGGTCAGTTGTTGCTGGGAGAGATCTACTGTTGAGGGAGGGGCCTATTGATGCTGGCTGTAGGGAAATCTGTTGTTGCTGCTGGGAGTCTATTGTTGCTGAGGGGGAAATTTTGTTGCGGGTGGTCCATTGTTGTTAGAGGTATATATATTGTTGCTGGCTGCAGGGGATCTATTTTACTGCTTTTCTTGTTATCATTCCAAAATTCCATACAAATTACTTAACACTACAAAATTATACTTGGTTCTGTATTGTCTAAAAGGGAATTATTGGGAGGTGGGTAAGGGATGTAATCAAGGAACGGTGCTCGGAGGTGGGTAGGCGGCGGAAAAAAGGGGTACCTCTGAAAGAGAGAGAGTTCCTGCACCTATTCTCTGAGAAAAAAAGCCCTGCCTGTGTTCCTAAATAGAAGGAACACAGGAGCCCTGTGATAACTGACAGAACAGCGGTCTGCCATGTTTTTACGGAGAGTGATCGCGGGTGCCTGCCTGCAATCGTGGCCGCCGGCCCTACAGATCAGCTTCCCCTCTTGAGAATTGCCACACCCATACGTCGCTCTTCGGGAGCAAGCATTGGGGCGCGTGCGCGCCCCAATGCTTGCTCCCGAAGAGCGACGTATGGGTACTGCGATTCACGCAGCCAAGCCAGCCTGCCACAGTATATCTGCGGCGGCCGGTCGGCAAGCGCTTAAGATGTTGTGATCAAGCCCTTATCTGATTTTGTGTGGTATATACTCAGTTCCAGTTTGCACTTAAGCTAGTGTCCTCTAGTTCTTGAGTGCAACACTCAGCTATAATACCTGGTTTCTGGTTCCAGAGTGGAGGACGCTGTATCTTGGTGGAAGCACCCAAGCAGGGTGCCAAGCATTCCGTCACCAGAGGGTATGATCTTTGGAGCACTTTTTACGCATCTGGTTACTATTGGAATTATCAGCACTTTGAGAGGAAACTGTTTTGCACTTTATCAGTGAATATTTAGAATCACTTCATGTGAAGCACTTTCATATTCTTAGGGCAATAAGAAATGCCAGCACTTTTGGAAGTAATATATTTGTACTTTTACTGTATTATTTGAGTTTAAATCAGTATTTTTTTGGTAGTTAATTGCTTAGAACCCCCAAACATTAATTTGTTTTTTTAGCAGAGACCCTAGGGAATAAAATGGCGATCGTTGCAACTTTTTAAGTCACACGGTATTTGCGCAGCAGTTTATCAAACATTTTTTTTTTAATAAATAGAGTTTCAGGCTGGGTTCACACTGATGCGAATTAGATGCTGGGTTTTCCCGCATCCAATCTGCATGACAAGAGAATGTGACCGGCTCTCAATGGAGCTGGTTCACACAGCTCCGGGGCGGCCCGCGGTCTGCAGTGGAAAAGGGTCCTGTGCGTCTTCTGGTCAGTTTCAGGTGTGAATTCAGCCAAAAAATGCGGAACTGATTCGCACCTATATTCGCTATCATAAATTCCCTAGTCCCTTTCTCTGCAGCCTCAGCTGCACTGGACAGTGAATAAACAGAAAGAGATTTGTACAGAGGTTCCTGTTCACATAATTGAACATGCTTCAATTATGAATGAACACAGTGAGTGATCAGTACCAATCAGTCATTATATTTATTCGAGAAAGGAAGGGGCCCAAAAATATGACATATTTACCAGCCCCAGCCCACTCTCCATCCTAAACATCCCCTGTGTGCCTGCAGCAGGTGGCAGGAGGTAAAGGGGGAAAGCCAACAGCGATGTGGATAGGGAGCACACAGGGGGGGCCCAGGGGAGAGGATGGTGCACAGGGCGGCTGATCAGCATTTCAAGGGGGGGGGGTGGCATTTACTATAACCCAGACAGAAAGGGGGAGAGGATGGTGCACAGGGCGGGTGATCAGCATTTCAGGGGGGGGGGGGGGTGGCATTTACTCTAACCCAGACAGAAAGGGGGAGAGGATGGTGCACAGGGGGAATGATCAGCATTCCCGGGGGGGGTTGGTGGCATTTACTATAACCCAGACAGAGTGGGAGAGAGGATGATGGTGCACAAGAAGGGTGATCAGCATTCCTGGGGGGGGGTTGGTCAGGGGGTCCCCTGTATGGCTCTCTCTGCAGCAACTGAAAGCCAGTGAGACAGAGAGAATAAGAAGAAGCCTATCCTCCTTGCCCACATCTGATTCCCTCTGTTGCCCAGGCCCCAAATAGGAGGACAATCCATCGGTGGACCTGGTTTACACTGTGCCATGCATGCCCAGCTCAGTGTACGTAACCTGCAGGAATCTGTGCCAGGACAAAGTAACTCTAGATCTCAAGATGGCCCAAGACTCTGAACCAAGAAGAAGACCAGGTAAAGATGAAGGCACCAGGCTGGCCCTAGATGTACGAGGTGTGCTGACCCCACTGGCACTTTTTTCCATATGGTGTGGTCATGTACAGTACTCAAGCCCTTCTGGGAATCAGTTATACGAACCCTTAGTCATTTATGTGATCTCCCATTACGTACTGAACCAATATTCATTTTGTTGGGCCATATGGAGGATGCAGAGGCATATCGCTATGCTAAGCTTTTTCTCACCTATGCCCTGTTCTATGCATGGAGGGAGATTCTCCTTTGTTGGAAATCTCCTGCACCCCCGACTGTAGCTATGTGGCAGAAGACCATCAACTCAGTTCTCCCTCTTTACAAAATTACATATGTACCCAGTTTCCCAGTCATTTTGCTGGTTATGGGTCCGCCAGGGTTACCGCTAACAACAACAGTACATTTAAAGCGGAGTTCCGGCCTCTGAAAAGTTTTGTTAGAAAAAAATATCCCCGGGACAGTCAGGGCTAATACATTCCACAATGGATAGCCTCTGTACTGTCCCGGGTCGTACTTACCTTTTAGAAGAAATACTTACCTTGAAAATTTCTTGTCCAGCGCTGCCATCTCAGGTGTGGGCAGCTGAAGCCAGCGCGTCCTCTTCTGTGTCTTCTTCGTCCCAGAATGCCCTGCACCGGCCCCGCTTGTCACTTCCGGGGCAGGCGCGTCATCCCTGCACAGCTACTGGGCATGCCCAAAAGCTGTTTAGCAGGGAATGACGCGCCTGCACCGGAAGTGACGAGCGGGACCGATGACGTTCAGCTCCCAGGAGTCATCGCAAGCAGGAAGTGATGGCGCGGGCCGCGGCCGCAGAGGGAGGAAGTAGAAGGAAGGTGAGTATATTTTGTTCAAAAACAAGGTAAGTAAACTAAAAAAAAAAATTCGTGACTATCCATTTATTTTTCAGGTTAATGTCAGCAAGCGGATTGCCCAAAGTAATTTTCGAGGCCGGAACTCCGCTATAAGCATGTTCTCCTAGTGTGAGCCCTGAGACAAGGAGCAGTCCAGTATCTTTGGTTGTTTTTATGTTTACTGTGGACTTGGATGGGAGAAGGGATGAGTGGGATACTCCTCTGGCTCAGTGACACAAAAGTCTCCTCCCTTTTCTTTTCCCCCCACCAATAACCTTCCACCAAATTTACACCACCTCACCCACCCACCCCTTTGTCATTCCTTAACCCTTTTTATGCCACTGTACCAACCCAAAGGAACTGTCTCCAGTCATGATGCCTGCTGTGTTTATAACACATGGCATTGCTTTAGATCAGTGATGGCGAACCTTGGCACCCCAGATGTTTTGGAACTACATCTCCCATGATGCTCCACTACACTGCAGAGTGCATGAGCTTAACCACTTAAGCCCAGGAAGATTTTACCCCCTTCCTGACCAGGGCCTATTTTGCGATTCGGCACTGCGTGACTTTAACGGACAATTGCGTGGTCATGCGACGCTGTACCTAAACTAATTTCATGTCCTTTTTTTCCCACAAACAGAGCTTTCTTTTGGTGGTATTTGATCACCTGTGCGATTTTTATTTTTTGCACTATAAACAAAAAAGAGCGACAATTTTGAAAAAATAACAATATTTTTCACATTTTTTTATATGAAATTCTCTCTCAAAAAAATGTAAAAATCTAAATTTTTTAACATTTTAGGCCAATTTGTTTTCTGCTACATATTTTTGGTAAAAAAAAATCGCAATAAGTGTATTTTGATTGGTTTGCGCAAAAGTTATTGCGTTTACTAACTATGGGAAAGATTTACAGTATGTCATTTTTATTGTTTTTTTTTTTTTACTAGTAAAGGCAGCGAACTGCGATTTTTTTTTTTTGCGGGACTGCGACATTGCGGCGGACAGATCAGACCCTTGACTGACATTTTTGACACTTTTGGGGGTACCAGTGACATTACTACAGTAATCAGTGCTATAAATATGCACTGTTACTGTAAAAATGACACTGGCAGGGAAGGGGTTAACTTTATTGATGATCAGTGTGTTAAATGTATCCCTAGGGGCGTGATTCTAACTGTGGGGGGCGTGGCTTGTGATGTAACCACAGAGACATATGATCCTACATAGCAGGATCGCATAGTCTCTGCACTTACATCAGGGAGAATGACAGACGGCTGTGTTTACATCAGCCGCCTGTCTTTCTCCCTCTCCAGCGGGAGATCGCGAGTGACCGGCGGACATCGGAGCCGCCGGTCACTCGCGCGGGGATCTCAGTGAACAAGCAGGAGCGTGCCTCCGGCGGCGCGCGCTCGCCCCCCACAGTACCCTTACGTCACTTTGCCCAGCAGCGGCTGCCTGCCGCAGCATATCTGCGGTGGGCGGTAGTTATGTGGTTAAACCCTTTTTACGCCAATGTACCAACCCAAAGGAACTGTCTCCAGTCAACCTGCTGTGTTTATAACACATGGCATTGCTTTAGATCAGTGATGGCGAACCTTGACAACCCAGATGTTTCGGGAACTACATCTCCCATGATGCTCCACTATACTGCAGAGTGCATGAGCTTAATGGCAAATGTAGTTCCAAAACATCTGGGGTGCCAAGGTCCGTTCATCACTGCTTTAGATGGAGTTTGAGAGTTTGAAGGATTTATTCTCTCTCCAGCCCCCCCTCCATGTCCTCCTTCCCTTTCTCCCCTATCTCCTGCTCCAGGGCTTCTCCTATGATCGCCCCCTCTTCCCCCCTTGTCTGGCTCCCCCCCCCGCCACCGTACCCTCTATGTATCCTAGGTACATTGATTTGCCTTCTTCTTTTCCCTCTCCCCCTGATTACGTATCCTCTGAGTGGAGAAATACTCGCTCTCAATCCTATGTACCTTAGTTGGTGAATATATTATACTTCTGTTCTCTCCGGTGTGTTTTGCATTTATCAGATGGACTTGATTTCTTTCTATCTTGTGATTATTTTATGTGACACTGTGACATTTTTCTTTGTATGCTTAGTATTGTTGCTAACACTTCCATGAGCTGTACCATTGTGTTCCTTGGCAGACCTTTAATAAAACGCTTTCTGCTAACCACTTGCCTACCAGCCGCTGCAGATTCACGGCGGCATGCCGGCAGGTTTCCGCAAATTGCCGTACCTGGGCTCATTGGCCAGCGGGGAAGCCAATCCACAGGGCCGGCGGCCTCCACTGCCGCAAGGCACCCGCAATCGCTCCCCATAGAGAGAGATTGGGAGTAGTGGCGGCTGATGCATGATAATTTGGGGGGGGGGGGCGGTAAATCCACCCCCTCCCCCCAGCGGGACGGATGGACAGTCAACGTATTCCTCCCTCTTCCTGGCCAATGGCCAGTAAAATCCCTTCTCTTTTCAGCCAGTCAGGAAAGGGGTCTCACGACCCACTTCCTGATTGACTGGGAGGAGAATCAATGTGATAATAGCGAATATTAATTCGCTATTGTCATACAACCGGGTGGGCTCAGGGCGCAGTCCTCTGCTCCTCAAGTCCACCCTTTTTTGAAGCCTATTATAGCTTAAAAAAAAAAAACCCTATTGGAATCCAGGCATCCACAGGCCTTGCATGTAGATTAGGGGGCCGGATGCATGGATGGGGGGGCGGCGCTCCTGCGCCCCCAATGGACGGGCCACCACTGATCGGGAGTCTGCTGTTGTAATCACAGCAGACCTTCGTTCTCTCAGGAATCAACACACAGCTCCTGTGTTCCTCCTATTTAGGATCACAGGTCTCTGTGTTGATTCCGTAAGCCCATCCCCCACACGGTTAGAAAACAACCCCTAGGCTCACACTTAACCCTTTGATCGCCCCTGGGTTAACCCCTTCTCTGCCAATGTCATTAGTACAGTAAAAGTGCATATTTTTAGCACTGATTAATGTAGTAATGTCACTGGTCCCCCCAAAAGTGTCAAAAATGTCAGTTAGGTGTCCGTCGGAATGTTGCAGTCCCGCTAAAAATCGCTGATCGCCGCCATTACTAGTAAAAAAAATAAATAAATAAATAAAAATGACATAAATCTTTCCCCTAGTTTGTAGACGCGATAACTTTTTTGCAAACCAATCAAAATACACTTATTGGGATTTTCTTTTTACCAAAAATATGTAATAGAATACAAATTGGCCTAAAATGATGAAAAAATTTGATTTTTAATTTTTTTTTTTTTTATTGGGAATGTTTTAAAGAAGAAAGTGAAAAATATATATTTTTTTTTTCTGAAATGTCGCTCCTCATTTGTTTATAGGGCAAAAAATAAAAATTGCACAGGGGATCAAATACCACCAAAAGAAAGCTCTATTTGTGGGGGAAAAAAGGACATCAATTTTATTTGGGTACAGCGTTGCATGACCGCGCAATTGTCAGAGAAAGTCATTCTCCCCTGTGTAGAAACAGTGATCATACGGTTCTACTATGTAGGACCGTTGATCATTGTTCCTACACCTCAAGCCACAGCCAATCACAGTTAGAATCACGCCCCTAGGGACACACACAGCCCCTCCCTCTCAAATAAAGTTAACCCCTTCACTACCAGTGTCATTTTACAGTGCATATGTATAGCACTGATTACTGCAGAAATGTCACTGGTTACCCCAAACGTGTCAAAAATGTCAGTCAAGGGTCCGATCTGTCCGCCGCAATGTCGCAGTACCGCAAAAAAAATCGCGGATCGCCCCTTTGTTAGTAAATGCGATAACTTTTGCGCAAACCAATCAAAATACGCTTTTTGCGATTTTTTTTTTTTACCAAACATAGGTAGCATAAAACAAATTGGCCGAAAATGTTAAAACATTTTGATTTTTACATTTTTTTTGGGGAATTTCATATAAAAAAATGTGAAAAATATTGTTATTTTTGCAAAATTGACGCTATTTTTTTTGTTTATAGCGCATGATCAAAAAATCGCACAGGTGATCAAATACCACCAAAAGAAAGCTCTGTTTGTGGGACAAAAAGGATGTCAAATTCGTTTAGGTACAGCGTTGCATGACCGCGCAATTGTCCGTTAAAGTCACGCAGTGCCGAATCGCAAAATACCCCCTGGTCAGGAAGGGGGTAAAATCTTCTGGGGCTTAAGTGGTTAAGGGGGAAAATCTTCCGGTCCAGAAGTGGTTAAAAAAAAAAAGATGAAGGCATCGGTGACGAGGGGGGCTACGGCCTTTTCTTTACTGGAGCAAGGCATTCACAAGGTAAGCACGCCATAATATACAAATATGCTCAGCAAACCTTCACATTGCAGCAAACGCTCCTGGAGGACCCAAAGGTTCTAAGCAACTTAGTTGCGCTTTATTGCTACATTTTCTACCATTATGGTGCCAACGTCATATCGTGACCTGTTGTCACCTCACATACTATCTTTTCACATCATCTGGACCATTGACCAGCTATTGACATTGGAGCCACTTCAGATGTGGTCACTCTTCTTGGCAATGTGGCCTGTGTGTCTGACGCAGACAGCTTCCACCCGTGTTGTAATCTGCTGTAATACGGGGGGAGGGGGCCTTGCATCAAATGATTATTGTTCAATTCACTTTATTAAGGCCGGAGAGTCAGGCTGAGCTGGCAGAAAATCAGACTATGCTGGACGGTGTTTCTCAACACCATTAACCTATCTACCCTGTTTTGCAAGCCGATATTTACCACATACCCCCTTGGCATGGGTCACCTTGGCTCTGGTACCACTAACCCCAAACCAATCACTAAAATCTCTTTAACATGTAATGTGATTTGTAACCACTTCTGGACCCTAAGTGCCGGTTCACACTACCGCGGCTCGACTTCGGGGGCGACCTGTGAAGTCACGTTCACCGTGACTTCGGCACAACTTGCACGGACTTCATAAAATTAATGTCAATGCAAGTCGCTCCGATTTCGCCCCAAAGTAGTAGAGGAACTATTTTCTAATATAAAAAAATATAAAAACAAAAGGAGGTTGGGACTTTAAGTGCCCGTTAACACTGGGGCGACCTGTGAGGCGACCTGGTCGTCTCACAGGTCGCCGTAGGTCGCCTTCCATAGGGAAGCTGCGGACCCGTTCTAATAGGAGCGACACAAGTCGCTCCGACTTAGAAAAAGGGTCCGGAGCTTCTTTGGGGCGACCCGAAGCGACCGTCATAGACTTCAATGTTATGAAGTCCGTGGCGGCCGCTCTGAGGTCACGGCGCGCTGCTTGCACCACGACCTCGGAGGTCGCCCCTGGAAGTCGGATCGCCCCAGTGTGAACGGGGCTTAAATGAAACTTTGGCAGCAATCAGGGGAATTGTATATGAATGTATCAATGGGCTCATTGATACATTCATATACAATTCCCCTGATAGCTGCCAATGTTTCATTTAAAGTCCCAACCTCCTTTTGTTTTTATATATGCATAGGGATGGAGGAACATGACCTTACCCTGTCGTTTCCTCATCTAAAGTTCCAAATTTCTCCCCCCCCCCCCCCGTCTTTCAATAGAACTATTTTCTAAGTCGGAGCGACTTGAGACGCTCCTATTAGAATGGTTCCCGTAGCACTGCATGGACCGCGACTTGTCAGGCTGACCAGTCGCCTGACAAGTCGCGGTAGTGTGAATGGGCACTAAAGGTTTTGCTACCTTAATGACCAGGCCATTTTTTGCGATTCGGCACTGCGTTACTTTAACGGAAAATTGCGTGGCCGTGCGACACTGTACACAAATAAAATTATTTTTCTTTTTTTCCCACAAATAGAGCTTTCTTTTGGTGGTTTTTGGTCCCCTCTACGATTTTTATTTATTGCGCTATTAACAAAAAAAATAGCAACAATTTTGAAAAAAATATATATATTTTTCACTTTCTGCTATATAACATTCCCAAAAAACAAAATGTAAAAATCGAATTTTTTTTCATCCTTTCAAGGCCAATTTGTATTCTGCTACATATTTTTGGTAAAAAAAAATCCCAATAAGCGTATTTTGATTGGTTTGCACCAAAGTTATCATGTCTACTGTACAAACTAGGGGAAAGGTTTATGTCATTTTTATTTTTTTTTTACTATTAATGGCGGCGATCTGCGATTTTTAGCGGGGCTGCGACATTGCAGCGGACAGATTGGACCCCAAACTGATTTATTTCATTTTTATTTATTTATTTTACTAGTAATGGCAGCGAACTGCGATTTTTAGCGGGACTGCAACATTGCGGCGGACTGATCGGACCCCTAATTGATTTATGCCATTTTTATTTTCTATTTTTTTTTACTAGTGATCTGCGATGTTTAGCAGAACTGCGACATTGCGGCAGACAGATGGGACCCCTGACATTTTTGTCACTTTTGGGGGGACCAGTGACATTACTACAGTAATCAGTGCTAAAAATAAGCACTGTTACTGTACTAATGACACTGGCATGGAAGGGGTTAACTCAGGGGTGATCAAAGGGTTAACTTTGAACCTTGGGGGTGTTTTCTAACTGTATGGGGGAGGGACATGTGAAATGAACACAGAGACTTGTGATCCTAAATAGGAGGATCACAGGTGCTCTGTGATCATTTCAGAAAGAACAACGGTCAGCTGTGTTTACAACAGCAGACCGTCCTTCTCTCTCAACAGGGAGCGACCTCGGGTGCTCGGTGCGAATCGCAGCCGCTGGCCCCGTGGATCGGCTTCCATGCTGGCGAGTAGGCACGTGTGCGCATCCCCAGAATCTCTCCCGCGGACCACCGTACACGTAGACCGTCGTTCTCTCTCAGCGGGGAGCGATCGCGGGTGCCCAGCAGCAATCGCGGCTCTGCTGGCCCCATGGATCGGCATCCCCGCTGACTAGTGGGGGCAGGCGCATGCGCGCGCAAGCCCCCAGGATCGCTTCCTCGAGCCGCTGTGCAGCCGAGCCAGCCTGTTGCAGTATATCTGCAGCGGGCGGTCGGCAAGTGGGTAATATTTTTAGATCTAAATTTTGCAAGTCTTTGTGTTCCGGCCATTGCCATATACCAGTGATGGCGAACCTTGGCACCCCAGATGTTTTGGAACTACATTTCCCATGATGCTCATGCACTCTGCAGTGGAGCTGAGCATCATGGGAAATGTAGTTCCAAAACATCTGGGGTGCCAAAGAAAGCCATCACTGCCATATACAATACACAGTTGTGTTGCACTGTTGTCACTATCAGGAAACCTGCCCTGAGAAATGCCATGCAGCCAGCATTGGAGTGCATGTAGACATGAAGTGGCTGCAAAAGGGCTCCAAGAGATCAGCAACACTGAGATGTAACAAAGGAAGAAAAAAAAAGTGACAACAATTATTGTAATAAGGAAAGGACAATAGTATGCAATCCACTGTGCTTTAGGAACCTAGAAAGGAATAATATTTGGGGATTATAGAATTTGCACCCAAATGCTGGCCTCTACTTCCTGCTTCCCAGAGGGAATCTCAGATTTACAAGAAATGCTGGATCTTGTGTAATCATGGTGACAGATTCACATGTAAAACGAGGAACATGTAGGTGCCACAAATGTCATGAGGGCCAATGTCTTCTGTCTTTAGGGAAGTGCTACTTAATGACGTACATCAGGAGTTTTAGCTAAAGGGAGAAATATTCTGTGGGTTTTCATTTAGATCTCAGATGTGATGTATCCTTACTGCAGAGCTGTGGGGCTCAGAGCAAAGCTGAGGGTGTCAAATCAGAGCCGCACCAACTGCCTACATACAATAGGTGAAACACCGCAACTTTCTCACCTTTGTGGGTATTTTCGATAAGCTTGAGGTAATACCACATGTACTTTGTCTTTATAATAAATGATCATTTTGGTATGTTCCTTGTTTTCCATTTCTGTATCATACTGAACTGATATCTTTTTTTTTTTTTTTTGTACAGTATAAGATTACTGTTGTCATTATCCATGATGATCTAATATTAATGTAATGTTTTGCTTATTCTTTGTTTTAATTATAGCATTTGTCATATGTGGATAGAAGGGAGGTCCAAGAGGTCCTGAGGAAGTGTGTGTCCCTCGAAACACATCGACCTTATCTCAGCCAATTTGTGACATCCCATTTGGGATGTCTTTGAGATATTTTGTTGGTATTGTTTACTGACCTTTTACACATGACATGAAATGCTTTTTTATGGTTTATCTAAGTAATGTGATTTTTTTGATCATAACGTTTGTCATATGTGGATACAAGGGAGGTCCAAGAGGTCCTGAGGAAGTGTGTGTCCCTCGAAACACGTCGACCTTATCTCAGCCAATTTGTGACATCCCATTTGGGATGTCTTTGAGATATTTTGTTGGTATTGTTTACTGACCTTGTACACATGACATGAAATGCTTTTTTATGGTTTATGTAAGTAATGTGATTTTTTTGATCATAACGTTTGTCATATGTGGATACAAGGGAGGTCCAAGAGGTCCTGAGGAAGTGTGTGTCCCTCGAAACACGTGGACCTTATCTCAGCCAGTTTGTGACATCCCATTTGGGATGTCTTTGAGATATTTTGTTGGTATTTTTTACTGACCTTGTACACATGACATGAAATGCTTTTTTATGGTTTAGGTAAGTAATGTGATTTTTTTTTATCATAACGTTTGTCATATATGGATACAAGGGATGTCCAAGAGGTCCTGAGGAAGTGCTTGTCCCTTGAAACACGTTGACCTTATCTCAGCCAGTTTGTGACATGCCATTTGGGGTGTCTTTGAGATATTTTGTTGGTATTGTTTACTGACCTTGTACACATGACATGAAATGCTTTTTTATGGTTTATGTAAGTACTGTAATGTGATTTTTATATGCTTTTTTTATGCAATAAAATTTTGGTGATGTTTTAAAGTGGTTGTAAACCTCAGTCATGGAATATGAGCAAAGCACATATGGGACATTCTTCCCACTGACTACCAATATACGGAGTATTCTTCCCATTGACCATCAATATAAGAAACATTCTTTCCACTGACCACTGAGCATTCGTCCCACTGGTTTCCAATGTATGGAATTCATTCCGCTAATCACCAATGTAAGGAACATTCTTCCCCATTGACCACCAGTGTAAGGAGATTTCTTCCCACTGATTCCCAATGTATGGAACATTCATTCCATTGATCACCAATGTAGGGAACATTCTTCCCCATTGACCACCAATGTAAGGAGCATTCTTACCACCAACAACCAATGTAAGGAACATTCTTCCCACTGACCAACAGCGTAGGGTGCATTCTTCCCACTGATTCCCAATGTATGGAACATTCTTTAGACTGATCACTAATGTAGGGAGCATTCTTCCTCATTGACCACCAATGTAGCATTCTTCTCACTGATCTGTAATGTAAGGAATATTCTTCCCACCGACCACCAATGTAAGGAGCATTCTTCCCACTAATTCCCAATGTAAGGAACATTCTTCCCACTGACCAACAGCATAGGGAGCATTCTTCCCACTGATTCCCAATGTATTCCTCATTGACCACCAATGTAAAGAGCATTCTTCTCACTGATCACCAATGTAAGGAACATTCTTCCCCACTAACCACCAATGTAAGGAGCATTCTTCTTACTGATCCGTAATGTAAGGGACATTCTTCCCACGACCACCAATATAAGGAGCATTCTTCCCACTGACCACCAATGTAAGGAACATTCTTCCCACTGACCACCAATGTAAGGAACATTCTTCCCATTGATCACCAATGCAAGGAGCATTCTTCTATTCTTCCCACTGGTCCTCAATGTAAGGAACATTATTCCCATTCACCACCAATCTAAACAGCATTTTTCCCAGTGACCACCAATGTAAGGAACATTCTTCCCACTGGCCTCCAATGTAAGGAACATTCTTCCCACTGGCCTCCAATGTAAGGACCATTCTTCCCACTGGCCTCCAATGTAAGGAACATTTTTCCCATTCACCACCAATGTAAGGGACATTCTTCCGTTGAAGACTAATTGAGCCTTCACTATCTATAACTCAAAAACAAAGGCTGGGCTGGTTTGGTGTTTAACTTAATACTCATATAGGAGGCCTTCTCATTCGTCATGCTCCGTCCTTTTTCACCAAAAAAAAATAATATACAATAGGTCTTGTCCAACCCAAACCCCCTCATCCATTCCCTTGTGAGTCGGTGTGTAAAGCAGCCTGCATCCTTATCTTATAACACATAGTAAATGTATTTGTCAGAATTGCACTGATCTGCAGTTTCCCCAAATAACCCTTCAGGGTGGAGCAGTCTGTAGATTTTGTGTCACATGCAGGGGTAGATAGCTTTTAGTGACTTGTCATGTAACACCATAAGGAAAATAAATTAGAAGTGCGCACTTACCTACAGCATACTGGAAATGTTTTGGAAATTTAGGACATGCTCATTTTTGATTGCCGCTCTTACAGGAAAACATACAGATGTCATTGGATGGATCAAGAGGTATGAATTAGGTTTGATACAAATGTTGATATGTAACCACAAGTCCCAGTAGTGCCATGCCAACCAGCCAGGCAGGCTGAGATTAGTAGTTCACTAACACCCGGATTACCATTATCCATATCTGCTCCAAAAAGGAAGCCCAACTGGTGTGACTTACTGGGACTTGTAGTTCTTCAATGTCCAATATACCGTAAAGGGTTAGTTCAACTTTACCAAAAATCTGCCTATGTAGATAAAAGGTGTGTTTTGATAACAACAAACTGCGCAGGTCTGACTGAAGTTAGATAATGCCCTTGCTATAGGTATAGGCCCTTACGTACCTCCCGAAGTCTGAATGGAATAGTTCTAGGACATTGTTAAGAGAGGCCCAGCTTTTACGGCTCACCTCCAGCATCACAGGAAGGACATATTTTTCTGATTCAAACCCCCTCACCAGTGGCGGCCGGAGCGTTGGGAGCGCAGCCCCCCCTATCCATGCGTCCGGCCCCCTAATCTACATGCAGGGCGCCGGACGCATGGAGTTCAATGTTTTTTTTTTTTTTATCACCTGATTAGAGCCAGAGGCTATTGTCGCTATTGTCACATGGATCCTCCTCCTGGCCAATCAGGAAGTGGGTCCGAGATCCGCTTCCTGATTGGCCGAAAGGCAAACCCCATGCCATTGGCCGAGGAGACGCCGGGGGACTGAGGAGGACTGAGGAAGCCGCCCCTGCTGCAGGTAAGTGCACTGGTCTGGGGGGGGGGGGGGGCACGCTGGTCATTCTGCTACTCTGCTTTGAAAGGGGGCACACTGATCTCTCTGTATTGAGAGGGGCACACTGATCTCTCTGCATTGAAAGGGGCACACTGATCTCTCTCTGCATTGAAAGGGGCACACTGATCTCTCTGCATTGAAAGGGGCACACTGAACTCTCTCTGCATTAAAGGGGGCACACTGATCTTTCTCTGAATTGAAGGGGGCACACTGATCTCTTTCTGCATTAAAGGGGGCACACTGATCTCTCTCTGCATTGAAGGGGGCACGCTGACCTCTCTCTCTGCATTGAAGGGGGCACACTGATCTCTCTCTGCATTGAAAGGGGCACACTGATCTCTCTCTGCATTGAAAGGGGAACACTGATCTCTCTCTGCATTGAAAGGGGAACACTGATCTCTCTCTGCATTGAAAGGGGCACACTCATCTCTCTGCATTGAAAGGGGCACACTGATCTCTCTCTGCATTGAAGGGGGCGCACTGATCTCTCTCTGCATTAAAGGGGGCACGCTGATCTCTCTCTGCATTGAAGGGGGCACACTGATCTCTCTCTGCATTGAAGGGGGCACGCTGATCTCTCTCTCTGCATTGAAGGGGGCACACTGATCTCTCTCTGCATTGAAGGGGGCACACTGATCTCTCTCTGCATTGAAAGGGGAACACTGATCTCTCTCTGCATTGAAGGGGGCACACTGATCTCTCTCTGCATTAAAGGGGGCACACTGATCTCTCTCTGCATTGAAAGGGGCACACTGATCTCTCTCTGCATTGAAAGGGGAACACTGATCTCTCTCTGCATTGAAAGGGGCACACTCATCTCTCTGCTTTGAAAGGGGAACACTGATCTCTCTCTGCATTGAAGGGGGGACACTGATCTCTCTCTGCATTGAAGGGGGCACACTGATCTCTCTCTGCATTAAAGGGGGCACACTGATCTCTCTCTGCATTGAAAGGGGCACACTGATCTCTCTCTGCTTTGAAAGGGGCACACTGATCTCTCTCTGCATAGAAGAGGGCACACTGATCTCTCTCTGCATTAAAGGGGGCACACTGATCTCTCTCTGCATTGAAGGGGGCACACTGATCTCTCTCTGCATTTAAGGGGGCACACTGATCTCTCTCTGCATTGAAGGGGGCACGCTGGTCACTCTGCATTGAAGGGGGCACACTGATCTCTCTCTGCATTGAAAGGGGGCACGCTGATCATTCTGCATTGAAAGGGGGCACGCTGGTCACTCTGCATAGAAGGGGGCACACTATACCTTGATTACTGAAGGCCCCTTTCACACTTTTGTGACCTCAAAGTCACGCAATTTTTTACAGCGTTTTTTGCCGCAAAGCAATGCCTATTACATTTTTCTGTTTGCGCCCCCCCAAAAATTTTGAGCACCAGCCGCCACTGCCCCTTGCATGCTCTTTTTACCCCTGATGCAGAAGCTCTGAGCTCAGCATCTGAGAACTCACTCCTGTGATGGTGAAGGTGAGCAGTAAAGACTAGGCCTCTCTTAGCATGTCCTAGCAATGTCCTTGGAGTTTTCCAGTCAGACTTCAGGAGGTAGTTAAATGTCCTACACCTATAGCAAGGGCATTATTCAACTTTAAATAGGTAGACATTTAGTAGAGGCGGACTAACCCTTTAAACCCTTTAAGCTGTAAAAAAATGTGCCTATGTAAGCAGAGCCTGGTGCAACTAGAGCCCGACAACTGCCCTGGCCGGGGATCAATATAATATTATGAACAAATAATGAAATGACTGCAGCAACGAGGCACAATTATTTTAACACAGCCAGAAATGGAGGTGTGAGAAGCAATTCTGAACTTACATTTAATCACATTGTTTTATTAGTATCACACCTATTAGTTTATAGTTGCATTGTAACTATATTCATAGCTACATTGTATCATGTTGTTTAAAGTGAAACTTCACCCAAAAAGGGGAAGTTCTGCTTTAAGTCCTCCTCCCCCATTTTGCCTATCATTTTTTTGGTGGGGGAGCAAGCACCTAGCTTTGACAGGTAGCCGCATCCACCTAGGCCAGGGGTGTCAAACTCAATTTTATCGCGGGCTACATCACCAGTATGGTCGTCCTCAGAGGGCCAGTTCTATCTGTAGCCCACCACTCTCAGAAGTCAAGAGCCCCCACCCTCCCTTACATCACAGTGCATCCCTTTTGCCATGTGCTTCTGCTGGGAAGAAGCGGGAGGCGGAGCTGGGAAGCAGCAACTGCAGGGTCTGGAGGAGGGCTGGATTCAGCTGCCGGAGTCTGCTGAATGCTAAGACCAGTGGAGGCGGAGAGGAGGGGGTGCTGTGGCTGCACAGAGAGGTGCAGGATCTGTAGGAGGAGTTGTGTCCTCCCCTCTGCTGCCAACTGCTGAGAGGGGGGGGGTGGTCCTCTCTGCAGCTGCAGGGAGAAGCACAGGATCTGGCAGAATGGTTCTGTCCTCTATTCTGCTATGTGCTGAGACAAGGTGGGGGCAGAGATGAGGGAGATGCAGCAGCTGCAGGAGAGGTGCAAGGGCCACATGAAATGGCCTGGGGGGCCGGATTCGGCCCGCGGACCTTGTGTTTGACACCTGTGACCTAGGCAATCCCAGGGAAAGGCATCACCTCCTTCTTGCCCTCAGTCTTCTGTGACACGTCACTGGTCCCAGAAGGCTGCGGGGTCATTCACAAAGCACAGAGTGGCTCACGCATGCTCAGTGGGAAGGCTGCTGTGATGCTGCAAGCTGTCACAGCTGGCTTCTGACATTAGAGATGGCAGTACCAGGGACCCAAAAACCAGCAAAGAATCAGTTCTGGTGAGGCAACCAGTGGATCCTTGGACAGGTAAGTGTCCCCTAAATAAAAGTCAGCAGCTAACGGGATTGTAGCTGCTGCCTTTTAATATACTTTGTAGAGTGAAGAACGGATTCCGGTTAATTTCATAGTTACATTCTATATCACATTGTATCATTTATATAACTCTTATCAGCGATTAGTTACATTCATTGTATCACACGGTGTATGTGTCCTTCATTCATAATAATATTGTTGAGATACATCTAGGTGAAAGAACACCTTTTAAGGGTCCTTTCACATGAGCGCTCCAATCAGATCCGCCTGTTTTAGGCGGTTCTGATCAGATCCCCCATGCATCCCTATGGAGCCGCGGATGTCAGCGGAGATCCTGTCCGTGAAATCCGGACGGATGGAAACCCTATTTTTTTGAGCACCAGCCGCCACTGCTATCTACATATTATGCCACACAGTATACATAAAATGATATATAACATACAGTATACATAATATACCATGCAATATACATATGATATAACACTCAGTATATTTATATAATATACAATGTACATAATATAACACACAGTATACATAATATGGTAACACTCAGTAAATATAATATAATACACACAATATACATGATATGATATAATACACAGTACATATAATATGATACATAATATACCATGTGATATATATAATATATTACACTCAGTATATAAAATAGAATATACTACACAATGTAATATATGATATACAGTATAAGACACAGTAGATATAATAGGATGAGGATGGAAGAATAGTATATATGGGGTGTATACAGTAGATATAATAGGGTGATAGAAGAATAGTATCTATAGGATGTATACAGTAGATGGATATGGCAGGCAATGGATTCTTCTATGATGACAGTGACATGTGACCCCTCCCCCTCCCCCTCTTCTCTCGCTGTAATAGGACCGCACACCTTGCAACCTCGCGCAACTTTCAGCAAGCTCGGCTCTGACGTCACGGACAACGCCCCCACCGCGCCCCCCTCTCTCCTCTATGGCCCGGGCCGCCAGTACCCCCTTTGGCCCCGCCCTTCCAGCGCTGTGACAGCAGCACACCCCCTCCCGGCTCGGATGACGCGAGATCACCAGCCCGGCTGCGGAGAGAAAACCGGCTTCTGCCGGCCAGAGGAGTGACAGTGCGGGGAGACCGGGGGGAGGAGAGAGCATGAGAGCCTGAGACACACATCCGTCCGGGAGACATGGCACCGAGCAAGGACACCCTACTACACCTCCTGGCCGGAGGGTAAGAGCACCGTATTATTATTATTACACCTTCCTACCACCCCCATCATCCTCCATACATTCCTTCCTATCACCCCCATCATCCTCCATACATTCCTTCCTATCACCCCCATCATCCTCCATACATTCCTTCCTATCACCCCCATCATCCTCCATACATTCCTTCCTATCACCCCCATCATCCTCCATACATTCCTTCCTATCACCCCCATCATCCTCCATACATTCCTTCCTATCACCCCCATCATCCTCCATACATTCCTTCCTATCACCCCCATCATCCTCCATACATTCCTTCCTATCACCCCCATCATCCTCCATACATTCCTTCCTATCACCCCCATCATCCTCCATACATTCCTTCCTATCACCCCCATCATCCTCCATACATTCCTTCCTATCACCCCCATCATCCTCCATACATTCCTTCCTATCACCCCCATCATCCTCCATACATTCCTTCCTATCACCCCCATCATCCTCCATACATTCATTCCTATCACCCCCATCATCCTCCATACATTCATTCCTATCACCCCCATCATCCTCCATACATTCCTTCCTATCACCCCCATCATCCTCCATACATTCCTTCCTATCACCCCCATCATCCTCCATACATTCCTTCCTATCACCCCCATCATCCTCCATACATCTCATGTATCCTATCACCCCCATCATCCTCCATACATTCCTTCCTATCACCCCCATCATCCTCCATACATTCCTTCCTATCACCCCCATTATCCTCCATACATTCCTTCCTATCACCCCCATTATCCTCCATACATTCCTTCCTATCACCCCCATTATCCTCCATACATTCCTTCCTATCACCCCCATCATCCTCCATACATTCCTTCCTATCACCCCCATCATCCTCCATACATTCCTTCCTATCACCCCCATTATCCTCCATACATTCCTTCCTATCACCCCCATTATCCTCCATACATTCCTTCCTATCACCCCCATTATCCTCCATACATTCCTTCCTATCACCCCCATTATCCTCCATACATTCCTTCCTATCACCCCCATTATCCTCCATACATTCCTTCCTATCACCCCCATCATCCTCCATACATTCCTTCCTATCACCCCCATCATCCTCCATACATTCCTTCCTATCACCCCCATCATCCTCCATACATTCCTTCCTATCACCCCCATCATCCTCCATACATTCCTTCCTATCACCCCCATCATCCTCCATACATTCCTTCCTATCACCCCCATCATCCTCCATACATACATTCCTTCCTATCATCCTCCATACATTCCTTCCTATCAACCCCATCACCCTCCATACATTCATTCCTTCCTATCACCCCCATCATCCTCCATACATTCATTCCTTCCTATCACCCCCATCATTCTCCATACATTCCTTCCTATCACCCCCATCATCCTCCATACATTCCTTCCTATCACCCCCATCATCCTCCATACATTCATTCCTATCACCCCCATCATCCTCCATACATTCCTTCCTATTACCCCCATCATCCTCCATACATCTCATGTATCCTACCACCCCCATCATCCTCCATACATTCCTTCCTATCACCCCCATCATATTCCATACATCTCATGTATCCTACCACCCCCATCATCCTCCATACATCTCATGTATCCTACCACCCCCATCATCCTCCATACATCTCATGCAGGGGCGTAACTACAGGGGTTGCAGGGGTTGCGATTGCTACCGGGCCCCATGCTCCAGGGGGCCCAGTAGCAAACCAGTGGGTGAACTTCCAGGATTGCAAAAGTCACACTTGCGACCGGGCCCTGGCATTACACCACTGTGGGGAGGCCCCAAGATTGCAGGAAGGGAGCCCACTGCAGAACTTGTGAAAGGATCCTGCTGCGGGACCGTAATAAAAGACCATGCAACGAGAGTAAAGAGCCCCAGGATTAGTGGGAAGAGCCCTGGGCTTGAAGGGAAGGGCCCCGGCCAGGGATCTGGGGGGGCCCTTCATGGTTTCTTGCATCGGGGCCCTGAAGGCTCTAGTTACGCCTCTGATCTCATGTATCCTACCACCCCCATCATCCTCCATACATTCCTTCCTATCACCCCCATCATCCTCCATACATCTCATGTATCCTACCACCCCCATCATCCTCCATACATTCCTTCCTATCACCCCCATCATATTCCATACATCTCATGTATCCTACCACCCCCATCATCCTCCATACATCTCATGTATCCTACCACCCCCATCATCCTCTATACATCTCATGTATCCTACCACCCCCATCATCCTCCATACATTCCTTCCTATCACCCCCATCATCCTCCATACATTCCTTCCTATCACCCCCATCATCCTCCATACATCTCATGGATGACAGTCTCCTCTGCCAGGACTACATCTCATCATTCCATGGGACCCCCAACATCCTCACATCACCTCCTATCATTGTATCTCCTTCGTTCATTCATTCCTACATTGTAACATTCTTATATTACTATCACCACTATTCATTCATAGTTACATTGTATTCCCTTTATGTATTGCTATACGTTCTATTTATTCATAGTTACATTGTATCCCCTTTATGTATTGCTATACATTCTATTCATTCATAGTTACATTGTATTCCCTTTATGTATTGCTATACGTTCTATTTATTCATAGTTACATTGTATCCCCTTTATGTATTGCTATACATTCTATTCATTCATAGTTACATTGTATTCCGTTTATGTATTGCTATACATTCTATTCATTCATAGTTACATTGTATTCCCTTTATGTATTGCTATACGTTCTATTTATTCATAGTTACATTGTATCCCCTTTATGTATTGCTATACATTCTATTCATTCATAGTTACATTGTATCCCCTTTATGTATTGCTATACGTTCTATTTATTCATATTTACATTGTATCTCATTGTTTTATTACTACACAGTTACATTGTAATTCAATTATTTCTTACTATAACTCCTATTAATAATAATGGTTACATTGCAATTCAATGATTCCTTACTATAACTCCTATTAACTCATGGTTACATTGTATTTCCATGATTCCTTACTAGAACTCCTGATCATTAATGGTTACATTGTAATGCCACGATTCCTTACAATGTAACCATTATTATTAGGAGTTATAGTAAGGAATCGTGGCATTACAATGTAACCATTAATGATCAGGAGTTATAGTAATGAATCATGGAAATACTAACTCCTGATCATTAATGGTTACATTGCAATTCAATGATTCCTTACTATAGCTCCTATTAACTCATGTTTACATTTTGCTTCCATGATTTCTTACTGTAACTCCTATTCATTGTTACATTGTATTTCCATGATTCCTTACTATAGCTCCTATTAACTCATGGTTACATTGTATTTCCATGATTCCTTACTATATAACTCCTATTAATTAATTAATTAATGGTTGCATTGCATTTCTGTGATTCCTTACTATAGCTCCTTTTAATTTTATACTTGCATTGTATTTCCATGACTTCTTTCTACATCTCCTATTTATAGTTACATTGTATCTCTTTGTTTTCATACCAGAACACCTCATACTTCATAGTTACATTGTATCATGCTGTTTTTATACTAATAACTACTGTTATTACCTTGTTTCATTTATATAAATGACTCTTATCTGTTCATAGTTACATTGTATCATATTGTATATTTATCACTTCTTCATTATGATATTGTATTACAGCACAGCTGGTAGCCTGATATTAGCAGAAGTTGAACTACAAGTATCAGCATGCCATTACGTTTATAACAGTCTAAGCCTGGGGTTTAGACGTTTTCATGGCTTGCTGTGACTTGTGGTGCCACAACACTCTGGAGTATAGGTATTGTACGCTGAGACTTGTAGTTCATAGGAGATGGGACCAGCGCTGTCAGAGAGGAAGGCTCAGCAGTGTTCTCTGATATTCTGTTGTTTTGGTTTTCTGAGACTTGTAGTTCTACATTGTATAAAAGCTCTTCATCTTACAGTATGTCGGGAATTTTAGCATGCTGATCCTTGTAGTTCTACATTGGCTTATACTCTGCTATCCTGAACCATATTTCATGTAATTGTATGCAGAGCGCTGCGATTCTACAACACCTGACAGCCCTCTAGTTTGCTGCACCTTTCGTTTTTTGTTTGCTGTTATTTGCAGTGCTGCAGCAACTGAGAATGGACTAGATTGGGGTATAATGCGTCCCTTTTTATGGTATACTGGGATCACCAAGATTGGGGTATAGTCCCTTTTTATGGTATGCTGGGATCACCAAGATTGGGGTATAGTCCCTTTTATGGTATACTGGGATCACCTAGATGGGGGTATAATACGTCCCTTTATGGTATACTGAGAATTGTCTAGATTGGGGTATAGTCCCTTTTATGGTATACTGGGATCACCAAGATTGGGGTATAGTTCCTTTCATGATGTACTGGGATCACATAGAATGGGGTATAGTTCCTTTTATGATATTTGGGGATTGCCTAGATTGGGGTATTGTTCCTTTTTTTGGTATACTGGGATCACCAAGATTGGGGTATAGTTCCTTTTATGACCTACAGGGATCACCTAGATTGGAGTATAGTTCCCTTTTTATAGTATACAGGGATCTCCTTGATTGAGGTATAGTTCCTTTTTTTGTATAGTATACAGGGATTGCTTAGATTAGGGTTTAGTTCCTTTCATGATGTACTTGGATCGCCTAGATTTGGGGTATAATCCCTTTTATGACATACAGGGATCACCTAGATTGGGTTATAGCTCCTTTTTTATGGTATACTAGAATAGCCTAGATTGGGCTATAGTTCCTTTTATGACATACAGGGATCACCTAGATTGAGGTATAGTTCCTTTTTATAGTATACAGGGATCTCCTTGATTGAGGTATAGTTCCTTTTTTGTATAGTATATAGGGATTGACTAGATTGGGGTATAGTTTCTTTCAGGATGTACTGGGATCACCTAGATTTGGGGTATAATTCCTTTTATGACCTACAGGGATGACCTAGATTGGGGTATAGTTCCTTTTTTATGGTATGGAATAACCTTGATTGGGCTATAGCTCCTTGGGATCACCTAGATTGGGGTATAATCCCTTTCTGACATATAGGGATAACCTAAATTGGGGGTGTAGTTACTTTTATTGCATGCTGTGACTTGTAGTTCTTGGAGACTAAAGCATGCCCAGTGTTATGTTATTATGAGCAGTGAGGCAGCAATGTGGTCTTGCAGCACCGCAGTCCTGGGATCAGAGGTTTGCTCCCCTCCATGTGTCAGTGTTGTGTTTCCATCCACAGGCACAGCATCTGGTGGTGTTGGCTTTAGATTGTAAGCTCCTTTGAGTTAGGTAAGGGGAATAGTACCATGTAGGTTTTGGAAAGTCTGTGCATTATGTTGTAAACAGGAAATCAAAATAAAAAACAAAACTTCCGTCTGGAAGGGAACATTGGCAGTAGGTGGATTAGATGTGTGATCGTCTGTTTAGTAAATAAAGCGCACACGAACCCTCCCTCCGGAGGTGTCACCCGGCTGAGGCAGGTGCAGGGTCATCATTGCTATGTATATTTAATGCCATACACCACCGGATACACCGCACCATTCAGTGGGGACAATGTCCTTGTGTTGCACCTTGTTAATGATTGAGGTGATCGGTGGCCACAAGTTTGTATTTTGTGATGGTTAACCCCATCTGTGCTGGCTGGGTCCTAGTTGGCTTGGAATTTGGGACGTTTTGCCCTCGTGGTAATTTAAGCGTAGTTTCCTAGAAGTCTGAAATTTAAAGGTCCTTTTAGAGTTCCTTTTCGAAGGTCACATGAAGATTTTGGCACATGGCTGTGACTTGGTCCTTACATGGACCTCTGCTGGCCGTTATTGGTCATTACAGGGGACTGAACAAGCAACAAGGACATATGTGACTAGTTCAAAAAGGGAGGGTAGGTGGGACTTTATATGAGGCACATGGGCATCCACAAGTGGGGGGGAGGGCAAGTGCCCCCCCCCCACCTGGAAATGCCCTGGCCTGCTCTAAGAGGGGAATCTATGGGGACCCTGCTCTAAACTGGATGGACTATTGTCTTTATTCAACCTCACCTACTATGTAACTATGTAACTAAAGGGGGATCTATGGGGGACCCTGGCCTGCTCTAAAGGGGAATTAATGGGGACCCTGCTCTAAAGGGGGTCTATGGGGGACCCTGGCCTGCTCTAAAGGGGAATTAATGGGGACCCTGCTCTAAAGGGGATCTATGGGGGACCCTGGCCTGCTCTAAAGGGGAATTAATGGGGACCCTGCTCTAAAGGGGATCTATGGGGGACCCTGGCCTGCTCTAAAGGGGAATTAATGGGGACCCTGCTCTAAAGGGGATCTATTGGGGACCCTGGTCTGCTCTAAAGGGGATCTATGGGGGACCCTGGTCTGCTCTAAAGGGGGATCTATGGGGACCCTGGCCTGCTCTAAAAGGGGGCCATATTGTGTTTCTACGCGGGGGCTCTACGCGTTTCGTGGGTTCTTTCCACTCATCAGGGGTCAATGCAGGGTAAATATGCTTGTATCTGCAATACAGTGCATGTATATTTAGTCAAATCTTAAATACAAAAAAAGGAGGAGAAAGAAGAGAAAAGGGGGAGAGAAACCCCCCCCCCCCCCACACGCATACACCGGTTACTCATGTATGTGACTAGCACACTGCTGAGCAAGGGTGCTGTTAGAAATCACGGGGCCCCGTGCAGCTTACTTACCAGAACCACCCTTCCAGGTCTCATACAGCCTACCTAGCAGGCCCACCCCAAATATGTCAAGACAATATTTTCACGAAAAATACACTAAAATCCATAATTAGTGGACACAAACATAGAGAACATGTGTGAATTAGCCCTCTTTAATTGTTTTTTACATAAAAAAAAAAAAACAAAAAAAAAAAAACAAAAACATTTTAAATAATTGTAAACACACACATATATATATATATATATATGTATGTGTGTGTGTTTACAATTATTTATTTTAATAATTTTTTTTAAATTATTTATTGCAATGTTTATTTTTTTTATTTTTTTACAGGACAGGGAAGCCCACAGAACTGCAGGGGGGGGGGGGGATCAGAAGCAGGCAGAACAGGGGGGGGGGGGGATCGGTGTCAGAGAAGCAATTACAGGAAGGATGCCCTGTGTCTGTGTCTCTCCCTGCAGCAGCTTAAAGCTGGCAGGAGGGGGAGAAACTGTTTTTCAGCTGCTGCCGAGAGCCACACAGGTCTTCTTCCTTAATTTCCCCTCCACCCGACCGCACTGTTTCCCTGTACTGTTGGGGCCCCCTACAGGAGGACTGGTGCCCCCCCCCCCCCCCCCGATCAGTGGCCCTGCTGCTGAGTAAGCTGGATTTGTTGCCTGTGCCCATCATGTGGCAGTTAACTTGTATTGGGACTGGTTCATCCCATGTCAGGTGACTTGTGTTCAGTTGCACAGATAACAAAGGCTTGTCAAAAGGACACATGGAAAAGAATTGATTTCTAAGTGCACCATATATAGCACAACGCTGCATTGTGATTGGTTGTGGTGCATTGTGTAAAAATGCAGGCCTGCTGCACCACACCTCAACTCATGTCAGTACATCCCGTCACACTCTGGTGCAAAGAAATGGATGAAATATCAGGATGTGACATTTAAATAAAGTTAAAAATAAAACAAACAGTTATTTGCTTTGTAACAGCGCAAGGCGCTGCCCCTCCCCGCTGTTACGCATTGGACACCAGCCTGTTTTAATGTGCAGGCTGGTGTGAACGTGCCCTAAAAGCCCCCCCCCCCTCAACATCAACACACTAATAGCAAAAATAAATTCTTTACCTTTTTTTTTTTTTTTTTTAACATTTTTTCTTTATCCATCACTGGGTCTCTGTGCACCTCTCTTCATTTCAGGCAGATCATGGCTGGTGGGGGCTGGCTGGGTACTGTACATATACAGCTTTTTGAAAGAATCAGAGCACCGTGCCTCAGGATGCCCTCAGTCCTGATGTAAGCAGTGAGCCGGCTTGTGGGAGGAAGTTATCCACCCATCCAGGTATATTGATATTTGCATGTGATCCAGGATGTGTGGGTGTTCCTAGGCAGGCTGTATTTGCATGCAGACTGGTCTGGGTAATGCCCACCGGTGATGCTCAGCCTCCATTAATGAAAGGCATGGGTTAGGGAGAGTCAAGCTGAGGAGGAAATGGCTAGATGATGACAGACGTCCACCAACCAGGAAATGAGGCAGGTTCTAGCTGGCTTGCTGCAGCTTTTAAATTAGCACATTGAAAGAAGCTCACAGTGGGCATCCCAAAGCGGTCACACACTTTTACTGGGCATCATTTAGGATTATGGTGAGCTAACAGCCTGGAACTCAAAGCCATTCTGCACTTTTACTGGGTATTTTAGGATTATCAGAAGCTAACAGTGGGCATCTTAAAGCCATGCCACTTCTACTGGGCATCTTTTAGAATTAGGGGAGCTGATAGTGGATCTTCTAGGGCAGTGGTCTCCAAACTGTGGCGTGGGGGCCAGATGCAGCCCTTTGCTTGCTTTATCAGGCCCTTGGGTCACTATTCCTCCCGCTGACACCAATGATGGAGCACTATTCCTCCCGCTGACAGCAATGATGGGGCACTGTTCCTCCCTCTGACACCAATGATGGGGCACTGTTCCTCCCTCTGACACCAATGATGGGGCACTGTTCCTCCCACTGACACCAATGATGGGGCACTGTTCCTCCCACTGACACCAATGATGGGGCACTGTTCCTCCCACTGACACCAATGATGGGGCACTGTTCCTCCCACTGACACCAATGATGGGGCACTGTTCCTCCCACTGACACCAATGATGGGGCACTATTCCTCCCACTGACACCAATGATGGGGCACTATTCCTCCCACTGACATCAGTGATGGGGCACTATTCCTCCCACTGACACCAATGATGGGGCACTATTCCTCCCACTGACACCAATGATGGGACACTATTCCTCCCACTGACAGCAATGATGGGGCACCACTATTCCTCCCACTGACAGCAATGATGGGGCACCACTATTCCTCCCACTGATACCAATGATAGGGCACTATTCCTCCCACTGATACCAATGATGGGGCACTATTCCTCCCACTGACACCAATGATGGGGCACTATTCCTCCCACTGATACCAATGATGGGGCACTATTCCTCCCACTGATACCAATGATACGGCACTATTCCTCCCACTGACACCAATGATACGGCACTATTCCTCCCACTGATACCAATGATACGGCACTATTCCTCCCACTGATACCAATGATAGGGCACTATTCCTCCCACTGATACCAATGATAGGGCACTATTCCTCCCACTGATACCAATGATAGGGCACTATTCCTCCCACTGACACCAATGATGGGGCACTATTCCTCCCACTGACACCAATGATAGGACACTATTCCTCCCACTGACACCAATGATAGGACACTATTCCTCCCACTGACACCAATGATGGGGCACTATTCCTCCCACTGACACCAATGATGGGGCACTATTCCTCCCACTGACACCAATGATGGGGCACTATTCCTCCCACTGACACCAATGATGGGGCACTATTCCTCCCACTGACACCAATGATGGGGCACTATTCCTCCCACTGATACCAATGATGGGGCACTATTCCTCCCTCTGATGGGGGCAATATTCCCCCCCCTACTGATGCCAATGATGGAGCAATATCCCCCCCCCCCACACACACACACTGATGCCAATGATGGGGCACAATTCCTCCCAATGACACCAAAGATGGGGCATTATTTATTCCCACCGACGTTGGGACTTTTTCTACTGCCAGTAGCCACAGTCCGCCCCCCCCCCCCTCAAAATCCGAGGGACAGTAAGCTGGCTCCATGTTAAGAAAGTTTGGAGACCCCGGTCCTAGAGCCATGCTATACTTTTTCTAGTGGTCTCTTAGGATTACAGTGAGCTGATCCTGTGTATCCCAGAGCAATGCCATCACTTTACTGAAAGCTGAACTTTAAACAAATACCAAAGACACAAATGAATGCAGTTTATTGGATGGGTTTCTTTTTCATACAAGTAGTGTAAGTACATGAGTGTGACCTGGTATCCGTCCCTGTACAGCAGGGCTGAAGTATGAGAGGAAGAAGCAACACCAAGGAACCAATCACCTCATGTGCTGACAAGAAGCATGCTGATGGGAGGAGAAGGGAGAGTGATAGAAAGAGGAGCTCATCTCTGTGCTGCTTCTCCTTTCACTGTCCAGTCAAAGGTTGGGGGCGGGTCCAGGACAGTCTGGGCTTAGAGGAAGTGGGTTTAATTATGCTGAATAAAGACATCTAGTGACAGTATGGCAGGGGAAGTCTCTGGACTGAACTATGGCAGGGGAAAGTCTTTGGACTGAACTATGGCAGGGGAAAGTCTCTGGACTGAAGCATGGCAGGGGGAAGTCTCTGGACTGAAGCATGGCAGGGGGAAGTCTCTGGACTGAAGCATGGCAGGGGGAAGTCTTTGGACTGAGGTATGGCAGGGGAAGTCTCTGGACTGAAGCATGGCAGGGGGAAGTCTCTGGACTGAAGCATGGCAGGGGGAAGTCTCTGGACTGAAGCATGGCAGGGGGAAGTCTCTGGACTGAAGCATGGCAGGGGGAAGTCTCTGGACTGAGGTATGGCAGGGGGGAAGTCTCTGGACTGAGGTATGGCAGGGGGGAAGTCTCTGGACTGAGGTATGGCAGGGGGAAGTCTCTGGACTGCGGTATGGCAGGGGGAAGTCTCTGGACTGCGGTATGGCAGGGGGAAGTCTCTGGACTGCGGTATGGCAGGGGGAAGTCTCTGGACTGCGGTATGGCAGGGGGAAGTCTCTGGACTGCGGTATGGCAGGGGGAAGTCTCTGGACTGCGGTATGGCAGGGGGAAGTCTCTGGACTGCGGTATGGCAGGGGGAAGTCTCTGGACTGCGGTATGGCAGGGGGAAGTCTCTGGACTGAGGCATGGCAGGGGGAAGTCTCTGGACTGAGGCATGGCAGGGGGAAGTCTCTGGACTGAGGCATGGCAGGGGGAAGTCTCTGGACTGAGGCATGGCAGGGGGAAGTCTCTGGACTGAGGCATGGCAGGGGAAGTCTCTGGACTGAGGCATGGCAGGGGAAGTCTCTGGACGAAAGCTGAATAATACAGCAAAAGCTGGTTTTGTTACTTCATCTTTTGATGGACTTTTATGTCTATGCTGTTATTTATGCCTGACGTTGTGCCGGAAGGTTGTGGCTACTGATCATGTTTGTAATGAATGGTGCCTTTAGTGATGAAACATCTATTGCAGCAACAGCAGAGACAGCTGAGTATGGAAAGGATTAGATCTTTCTAGAAGCCCTTTAGAAGAAGAGCCTCCTGTAAATCAAGGCAGAGCTGTATCTGAGTCTCCCGTGTTTGGTCTGCTCCTGGTTTTTCTTTAATAACAGTCTATTATATGTCAGCTTGAGGATAATTATAGCAGTTGGCGCTCTCTGGATGGACATGTGTGTTCTCAGACGGCGGTGAGCGCCGCGCCGCCACTTATTACAGTGACCCAGAAAGGAGCCTCTTGTGATGTGCCAGTCGTGTGATGAGGATGGCATGACAAACTTGTGTGTCACAATGAGCGTGGAGAAACTATTCACACGTTTCTTTAAATACATTCAGCTTTGTGTTGAGTCAGACGTGATTTCCGCCCAAGCTTAAAATCGTAACGCTTAACCCTTTTCCTTGCCAGATGTTACAGAATAGGTTTTGGTAAACCAGCTATGAGAAAGTCGTTGGTGCTGGGGAACTACAAGTGCTAATGTGGTCTACCATGCTGGTGGCTTTTCTGAGTCATATCGGTCATTCTGAAAAGAACTAGTTGCTTGGCAGTCTTCATTACATCTCTTAGGTTTATACCGCGCAATTGTCTGTCAAAGTCACGCAGTGCCTAATCGCAAAATAGGGCCTGGTCAGGAATGGGGTAAAATCTTCCGGTCTTAAAGCGGTTAAAAATACGCTCATTGAGAATTTTTTTTTGTCAAACACATGTAGCTAAATACATTTTGGCCTAAATATATGCCAAAAATTGAATATATTGGATATTTTTTAACTGTCAAAGTATTAAAATATTGTTATTAACCGGGTTGCCGACTGCTCACAGTATATTTACTGCGGCAGTCGGCCCCGGCCAGGCAGAGTGACGTAGGTCTACGTCGCTCGCCTGTCACTCCTTTTAGAGCCAATAGCGGGCGGGCGCGCGCCCGCCTCGGCTCGTTCACAAAGGAGTGCGGGCGTGTGGTCACACTACGATCGCCGGTACAGCGGGAGAAAGACAGAGCGGCTTATGTAAACAAGCCGCCTGTCATTCTCCCCTGTGTAAAAATGAAGATCAGACGGTTCTGCTATGTAGAACCGTTGATCTTTGTTTTTACACTAGGAGACCTGTCCCACTACAGTTAGAATCACGCCCCTAGGACACACTTAACCCCTCCCTGTCCAATACAGTTAACCCCTTCCCTGCCAGTGTCATTTTTGCAGTAACAGTGCATATATATAGCACTGATTACTGCAGTAATGTCACTGGTACCCCCAAAAGTGTCAAAAATGTCAGTCAAGGGTCCGATCTGTCCGCCACAATGTCGCAGTACCGCAAAAAAAATCGCAGATCGTCGCCATTGCTCGTTAAAAAAAAAAAACACCAAAAATGACAAAAATCTTTCCCTTTGTTAGTAAACGCGATAACTTTTGCGCAAACCAATCAAAATACGCTTTTTGCGATTTTTACCAAACATATGTAGCAGAAAACAAATTGGCCAAAAAATGTAAAAAAAATTTTAATTTTTACATTTTTTGTTGGGGAATTTCATATAAATAATGTGAAAAATATATTGTTGTTTTTGCAAAATTGACGCTCTTTTTTTTTTGTTTATAGCGCATGATCAAAAAAATCGCACAGGTGATCAAATACCACCAAAAGAAAGCTCTGTTTGTGGGAAAAAAAGGACGTCAAATTAGTTTAGGTACAGCGTCGCACGACCGCGCAATTGTCCGTTAAAGTCACGCAGTGCCGAATCGCAAAATACCCCCTGGTCAGGAAGGGGGTAAAATCTTCCGGGGCTTAAGTGCTTAAGAAATACAGTAGCTGGGAGGGTACAATCACACCTGAGTTTTGCTCAGCGGCCTGTGACGTAAACCATTATTAACACCATGATCTATTTTTAGATTAGAGTTTGAAAGGTTTTTCCGGGACGGTGTCAGTTCCTCGTTTCTAATTATCTTTCTAGCTGTTAAGTCGCAGGGAAAAATCTCCAAAATCCCCCGTCTCGTGTTGTCACTCTCTGTATTACAGAACTAGGTGGTCCATGTTGCTCAGCAATGCTCAATGCAGACCTAGAGGGGAAGGAGATGTCATGTTCTGGTTCCTTCTATGGTACATTGTGTCCCTGCAGTTATATAACCCCCTCCTGTCCTGTGTGATGGAGATTACATAACCCCTCTGCAGCCCTTTCTGCGGCATCGCCGTGCACCATGCAGCCTCTGCTTAGGACAGCAGCCTTGTTAAGGCACTGACTGAAGCCTTGGTCTGGGTTGTAGATCGCACCCCATGACCACAGGAACATTAAAATAAGCCTCATTTATCAAAACCTCTGAAATAAGGACTGTCAGTGCCAGGGCTGCTGTTAGAAATCACGGGGCCCCGTACAGACTACCTGGCAGGGCCCCCCCAAGAAAATATTAGATATATTTAGATAACATTACAACAAAATCACTATTATCAGACACAAATGTAACATAACTTGCATAATTGCTGCTAAATCTAAAAAAAAAACCATGTTAAATAAAAAAGATGAGATGAGAAAAATATACAGGCTGGGCAGTTGGAGCTCAGTGATCAGAGAGACAGAGAGAGAAACAAAGTTACAAATAAACTCCTGAGTAGAGATAACATTAGAGCCAGTGCTGGGAGGGGGGCCCACACAAGGGAGGGGGATTAGTGAGGGGCGAGGGTCTCTTTCTCAACAGATAAAAGCTGATAGCAGGGAGAGGGACCGATCAGATTCAGGTGCTGGAGGAAGATTTCTGTATTTGTTGTCCATCACTAATCCCCCCTCTCTGTGTGGGCCCCCCCTGTGAGCTCGGGCCCCCTACAAGAGGGCTGGTGGTCCCCCCTATCAGCAGCCCTGGTCAGTGCTGTGCAATGGCCACCAGACACACTTCTGAAAAATTTTCATTTGGATCCTGATTGCTTATCTTGGGCAGAACAGACGCCGGTTAATGAGGTCCTTTAGGGATGGAATAATGTATGGGAACTTTGTAGACACCACCTGAATTTTGTGGTTCAGCTAAAGGAGATCTGTATTGAAGAAATGTATATGCAACCGTTGCTGACCTTTCCCTCTGAAAATACTCAATACCTGGCTGTCATGGTGGTGCAGTAGCACCTTGGAATCCTCCTGTCTTCAGTTGCTACAAGCGTGTTCTGGGTCAATCAATTAGAAGTATTAAAGTCCAGAAGAGGTGAAGACGAGGGCTGGAAGTGAAGAAAGGACATTGCTTGGGCTTAATCACTCAGGTTCAGCATCTCTCCACCAAAACAGGGGGTCCCTGGCCAAACCGGGGCTACCCAGATTAGGAAATTCACATGTAGTCTAACCAGTGAGAGCAATTCAAAGGCATCCGACACGTTTCAGGGGCCAGAAACCTCTCCCTTCCTCAGGGCTTAAAAACACTTTACTGGAGTATCTGGTAGACTCAAAAAAAATTTCCCGGATAGGGAAATCTGTGACACGGATTCAACAGGAGAAAGATGAGAAACTGTGCATGTGTCAGGATAATAAAACATGTTTATCATCTCAGTCCTCTCAGTATAGCGTTTCCTTTATGAGAGAAAATTAAGTTGTTGAACCATAGATAAAGTATAAGGTAAAAGGCCCAAGGTTTATAATGAGCCGGATGTGTCATTTAATCTTTGACGTGTTGTTGATTTTCCCTGCTTTGTACTTTGACCCCAGTAATGAACCCTCTATATAGGAGCCCTGACCTCCTTCTATCCCTGTCATATAACCAGCGTGTGTTTATAAATGTATGTGGATGGTGCAAATCCCTGTCTTTACTTTTTACTGCTCCCCTCTCGCTCTCGCACGCGCTCTCTGGCGCTCTCTGGCGCTCTCTGGTGCTCTCTCGCTCTCTGGCGCGCGCTCTCTCTTTTTGGCGCTCTCTCTCTCTTTTTGGCGCTCTCTCTCTCTCTCTCTGGCGCTCTCTCTCTCTCTCTGGCGCTCTCTCTCTCTCTCTCTGGCGCTCTCTCTCTCTCTCTCTCTCTGGCGCTCTCTCTCTCTCTCTCTCTGGCGCTCTCTCTCTCTCTCTCTCTGGCGCTCTCTCTCTCTCTCTGGCGCTCTCTCTCTCTCTCTGGCGCTCTCTCTCTCTCTCTCTGGCGCTCTCTCTCTCTCTGGCGCTCTCTCTCTCTGGCGCTCTCTCTCTCTCTGGCGCTCTCGCGCGCGCGCTCTCTCTCTGGCTATCTCTTTTCTTCCCTTTATTGGCATTTGGCAGAACAAAATACATTTTAGCATTGCCAAAGCAGTTGAGTTTCTGGGAGGAAATACCCCAGGGCACCATCCGTCGTCTCATTAGGAACATGGCCTGATGATGTCAGGCATGCATACAAGCAAGAGTACCATTTTGAGTTGCTGCAATGGAATTTCAGCAAAGTAGACTACCCTGCTGCATTATTTTTTCACTTTGATTTTGGGGGGGGGGGGGGGGCTTTAATTTCAGCCCTCTGTAGGGTGATAATTTTCATTTCCATCAAACGATGTGGCATCCTTTTCTTGCTAACACATTACACAGTCCATACCGGTATAGATCCCAACACATTACCCAGTCCATACCAGTATAGATCCCAACACATTACCCAGTCCATACCAGTATAGATCCCAACACATTACCCAGTCCATACTGGTATAGATCCCAACACATTACCCAGTCCATACTGGTATAGATCCCAACACATTACCCAGTCCATACTGGTATAGATCCCAACACATTACCCAGTCCATACCAGTATAGATCCTAACACATTACCCAGTCCATATCAGTATAGATCCCAACACATTACCCAGTCCATACCAGTATAGATCCCAACACATTACCCAGTCCGTACCAGTATAGATCCCAACACATTACCCAGTCCATACTAGTAGAGATCCTAAGGGCTCTTTCACACGGACCTTCTGTATGTCCGTAAATCACCCCATCCGTTTGCGGGTGATTTACGGACATAATGAATGTCTATGGGATTGTGACCATCCGCTGACATCCGATTTGCGTCCTTTCAGTTCTGTTCCGTTTTTTGGAACAGAACCCTATTTTTGTTCCGTTTAAAAAACGGAATGGATGCAAAATCTGATGTCAGCGGTGTCATCCGCTGACATCCGCAATGCCCATAGACATGCATTATGTCCGTATATCATCCGCAAACGGATAGGGTGATATACGGACCGGATGACACAAGTGTCGTCCGTGGAAAAAATAAAAATGTGCCGGAGCGGATCGCAATACGGTCCGCTCCGTGTGAAGAGCCCTAACACATTACCCAGTCCATATCAGTATAGATCCCAACACATTACCCAGTCCATACCAGTATAGATCCTAACACATTACCCAGTCCATACCAGTATAGAGCCTTACGCATTACCCAGTCCATACCAGTATAGATCCTAACGCATTACCCAGTCCATACCAGTATAGATCCCAACACATTACCCAGTCCATACCAATATAGATCCTAACACATTACCCAGTCCATACCAGTATAGATATCCAACATGATACTTTTCACCATTGAGATCTGACGTGTTTTCAAAGTGTTCCTTTAATTCTTTAATTTTTTGAGCAGTTATGTGTGTGTGTGTGTGTGTGTGTGTGTGTGTGTGTATATATATATATATATATATATATACACACAGTTAGAAATAGAGTATTCCTCTGCCCAGGAAGGGTTTTGCACAATGTAAGATAGAAGGAAGGTTCTGTAAGGAATGGGTGTGTAAGGTCCCAGTGTTCATTGGGAATGCTGGCGTTGCTGAGCCTCACTGATTTCCACCATTAGTTTGCCTCGTTCGGTGTATCATTAATCAGGAATGATTTGCATTGAATTGAATGGATTTTCTCATCCTCTTTGTGCATAGAAGGCAGCTGAGTCCATCTCTGTTCTCTGCTCCCATCCTCTGTGCTCCTAGCACTGCATAGCATTATCTCTTCCATACTAGTGAGGTTAGGGTCGGATGGGTGACGGGAAGGAAGGGTGGTTGGTCCATTACCCCAGGAAGTATCTACAGATAAGCAGCTTCTTTTCTAGGATATTTTTTTCCTCTAATGTCTGTCCGAAGTTTCATTGCCAATTCCTATTTTGTTCATGAAATTCCATATAAATATTCGATTCTCCCTGCAGTGTTCTCCTGTATATCAGGGCATGTGATTGGCATCCCTGCTTACAGCTGAACTCCAGGCCAGATATAAAAGACACATATTAATGTTGCTCTGTATTTGATTAAATAATTAAATGTATTTTCCAAATATAAGTAGTGTAAATGATCTTTAATTTGACTTGGTATCAGCCTCTTACAGCTCCTTTACATCAGAGCTCAGACTGGAAGAGGAAGGTGCAGCACAAGCAGTGGTGTATTTAGGTTTTGTGCTGCGCTAGGCCGGACTAAACTCGTGCACCCCCTAATTTACCTACGACCCACCCCTTCCTGTCAAGGCCACACTCCTTCCTGTTTCAGACCCGCCCTGTCATCTGTAAACCACACTCCTTCCTCTTTAGGCTCCACCTCTTCCTCTCTGTACATTAAAAGTGGGTACAAAGTGCCACAGCCTACTTGTATATTTTGTTGTTTTGTATGGGTACGTTGGCTCGTGGGAGCGCTCCTGGGGGCCCCCACTAGGCAGCAGGGATGCCAATTCACGGGGCCAGCGGCTGCAATTGCGCTGGGCACCTGTGATCGCTCCCCGCTGAGAGAGGACAGTCGGCTGTTGTAAACACAGCTGACTGTTGTTCTCTCTGAAATGATCGCAGAGCGCCTGTGATCCTTCTATATAGGAACACGGGTCTCTATGGTCATTTCACAAGCCCCTCCCCATACAGTTAGAAAACACCCCCTAGGCTCACATTTAACCCTTTGAGCACCCCTTCCCTCCCAGTATCATTATTACAGTAACAGTGCATATTTGTAGCACTGATTACTGTAGTAATGTCACTGGTCCCCCCAAAAGTGTCAAAAATGTCAGTTAGGGGTCCGATCTGTCCGCCGCAATGTCGAAGTCCCACTAAAATTCACAGATTGACGCCATTACTAGCAAAAAAAAAAAAAAAATGACAAATCTTTCCCCTAGTTTGGTTTGCGCAAAAGTTATCGCGTTTACAATCAAAATACGCTTATTAGGATTTTTTTTTTACCAAAAATATGTAGCAGAATACAAATTGGCCTAAAAGGATGACAAAATTTGAGTTTTAAATTTTTATGGGGGAATGTTTGTATAGCAGAATGTGAAAAACAATATTTTTTTTTTTCAAATTGTTGCTCTCTTTTTTGTTTATAGCGCAATAAATAAAAATCGCACAGGTGATCAAATACCACCAAAATTTCTATTTGTGGGAAAATTCATTTTTTTAGGGTACAGTCTCGCACGACCGTGCAATTGTCCTTTAAAGTAATGCAGTCCTGAATTGCAAAAAATGGCCTGGTCATTAAGGGGGAAAATCTTCCAGGGCTGCAGGCATAGTACAGGAGATGCAGGGGTTGCGGGCATAGTGCAGGGGCTGCAGACATGGTACAGGAGATGCAGGGGTTGCGGGCATAGTGCAGGGGCTGCGGACATGGTACGGGAGATGCAGGGGTTGCGGACATGGTACGGGAGATGCAGGGGTTGCGGGCATAGTGCAGGGGCTGCGGACATGGTACGGGAGATGCAGGGGTTGCGGGCATAGTGCAGGGGCTGCGGACATGGTACAGGAGATGCAGGGGCTGTGGGCATGGTGCAGGGGCTGTGGGCATGGTGCAGGGGCTGCAGGCATGGTGCAGGGGCTGCAGACATGGTACAGGAGATGCAGGGGTTGCGGGCATAATGCAGGGGCTGCAAACATGGTACAGGAGATGCGGTGCTGCGGGCATGGTACAGGCATGGTACAAGAGATGCAGGGCTGTGGGCAGCATGGTAAGGAGATGCAGGGCTGTGGGCACTGGGCAGCATGGTACAGGAGATACAGGGCTGTGGGCAGCATGGTACAGGAGATGCAGGGTTGTGAGCACTGGGCAGCATGGTACAGGAGATGCAGGGCTGTGGGCAGCATGGTAAGGAGATGCAGGGCTGTGGGCTGTGGGCAGCATGGTACAGGAGATGCAGGGCTGTGGGCAGCATGGTACAGGAGATGCAGGGCTGTGGGCAGCATGGTACAGGAGATGCAGGGCTCTAGGGAAAATAGGGTTTCCATCCGTCCAGATTTGAGGGATCGGATGTCAGCGGACATGTCTCCGCTGACATCCGATGCCCCATAGAGATGCATGGGGCATCCGTTCAGATCCGCCTGAAAAACGGACAGGCGGATCAGACGGTCTGCCTGTGTGAAAGGGGCCTTAAGCTACAAAAATAATCACAATGACAACTTTATCAGTGCCCATCAGTGCAGCCTCACCAGCGCCCATCAGTGCAGCCTCACCAGCGCCCATCAGTGCAGCCTCACCAGCGCCCATCAGTACAGCTCCATCAGTGCAGCCTTATCAGTTCCCATCAATACAGCCTATCAGCCCCCATCAATGTAGCCTTGTGGAACGGGCGAGGAAGAGGAGCGCCACCAGATCACAATGAGAGCGAATCTCTGCTGTCAAAGTCCCGGCCTCCTGGACCGGCTCCTATGATGAACGTCACACTACTTCAATTTCCTGGCTCTGGACCAGTGTGCGGTCTATCATTAGAGCCTGTCCAGGAGGCGGGACTTTGACAGCAGAGATATGTGTGATCCGGCTGGTGCTCCTCTTCCTCTCCTCTCCCTTCCACACAGTTTCCTGGCCGATCAGAATCTGCTCCCATTTATCCCTGCCTGCCGGCGGCGCCCGCCATCTCCCCCCTCCGATATGGCTGTTTACTCGCCCTCAACTCATTTCCACTCGCCAAATGCGAGCAGGCGAGTGGAAATTTGAGGGCTGCAGCTGGTTAGGTCAGAACAAAATAAGGGGCAAATGAGGCGGAAAGAGGGACAGAGAGACTTTGTTCTGAATGAGGGACAGTCCCTCGAAATCAGGGACAGTTTGGAGCGATGTACTATTGAGATATGCTCAGTTGGCTGTTTGAGGTCTGTTAGATCAGAGCGAGGAGCAGTACAGTGCAGTCCCTGTGTGCGGTCCTTCAAGCTTCCCCTATGGTAACCTCCGTGTATATAGGAGAGAGGAATTTTGCGCTTGTCACTTTGCCCGGCAGTAACCTCCTGGTAAGCAGCAGCCAGACCTGACGTGTTATTTTAGGCCTCGGCTTGTAAAGGAACCTTGTCATATGACTTGTCACATGGGACGTCTATAGCGTCATCCAATCATCCCACTATTTTCACCATTGATTAAATATAATGGAGTATGTTTATGACACAAACATATATGTAGGAAATCCTGATGTTTTCATCTGAGAGATAGAATCTTCATGTATAGGCTTCCTTTCTATCAATAGCTGGCAATGTAAAATTCTAGCACTGCGTTAGAAATTGGGACAGTTTTTGACACCGCACTGACTGTTGCTGCGTCAATGTGCGGTATTTTGTACTTTGACATGCGTAGCGTTAAAGTGGTTGTAAACGCACAAGGTTTTTTTTACCTCTATGCCTTTAATGCATGAAGATAAAAAACCTTCTGAGTGCAGCTGCCCCCCCCCCCAATACTTACCTGAGCCCCCTCTTGATTCAGCGATATCCACAAGAGCCTTGGCTTTCCGGGGACTTGCACTCCTGATTGGGTAAAACTTCAGTGAAAAATACGCAAAAGACAAAGTGCTCTGTGCCTCTCCACCACCCTTACAGAAGAGCCTCTCCCTATCTGACCCCCGTTTCACCAGCACCTCAATGGCTAATAAAATGGACACGATCCCAACCAGCCACCAGGACGCCGGTCTCTCTTGGGTCCCCACCATCCCGGGCCTCTCGCTTTGGGCTCTTTGGAAGTCTTTCATACAAACGGCGTGTTTTCTGCAAACTTTGCATGCAGTCTCATGGTAATTTCCACTGACCAAGCAGTACTTTTGCCTCGCATATTCATTTAGTGACATCTGGCTCCCTTCCCTAATGCGGTCTCTTTTCTTTCCATGGCCAAGTCGTCTTTTTTTTTTTTTTTTTTTTTTGTCCATTCCCGAGGGGCCATGCACCTGAACCTCATCCAGATTTTCAGTGTTCACACCTGAGCAGGCAGTTTTTCATTCGTTTTTATTTGATCGTATATGCATGAGCATTTCAGAAGTATATTTGCAGTGCTTTAGGCCCCTTTCACACTTGTGCGACTTGGGATTGCAAAGTCGCATGACAAGCCGTACTGATTTCAAATGAGTACCGTTAATATCTGTGCGACTTCAAGTTGCAGTGACTTCAAAGTAGTCCCTGCACTACTTCGGTCTGACTTTGATGCGTTTTGAGGTCCATAGCCCTCCAGCATTGCTTCAAGTCCAGTGAAAATTGCGTGACTTTTAGGTCGCACGAGTGTGAAAGGAGACTTGCGCGTGTTTAGGATGCAGATGTTTGCTTTAGCCAATGGTAAGCAATAGGGGGAGGCAGTGCAGGGACAAGGTCATCTAGAGCCAAGGGCAAACATGCCAAACTTCGCCCCCCCCCTCCCCCCCCCAAAGATGTATGAGTATTGTGTGTTGGCAAACAACCCCCCCCCCCCAAAGATGTATGAGCATTATGTGTTGGCAAACCCCCCCAAAGATGTATGAACATTATGTGTTGGCAAACAATACCCCCCCCCCCCCCCAAGATGTATGAGCATTATGTGTTGGCAAACAACCCCCCCCCCAAAGATGTATGAACATTATGTGTTGGCAAACAACCCCCCCCCCCCCCAAAGATGTATGAACATTATGTGTTGGCAAGCAATACCCCCCCACCCCCAAAGATGTATGAGCATTATGTGTTGGCAAACAATTCCCTCCCCCCCAAAAGATGTATGAGCATTATGTGTTGGAAAACAACCTCCCCCCCCCCCCCAAAGATGTATGAGCATTATGTGTTGGCAAACAATTACCCCCCCCCCCAAAGATGTATGAGCATTAGGTGTTGGCAAACAATCCCCCCCCCCCCAAAGATGTATGAGCATTATGTGTTGGCAAACAACCCCCCCCCCCCCAAAGATGTATGAACATTATGTGTTGGCAAATAACCCCCCCCCCAAAGATGTATGAGCATTATGTGTTGCCAAACAATCCCCCCCCCCCCAAAGATGTATGAGCATTATGTGTTGGCAAATAACCCCCCCCCCAAAGATGTATGAGCATTATGTGTTGGCAAACAACCCCCCCCCCCAAAGATGTATGAACATTATGTGTTGGCAAACAATACCCCCCCCCCCCAAAGATGTATGAGCATTATGTGTTGGCAAACAACCCCCCCCCCCCAAAGATGTATGAGCATTATGTGTTGGCAAACAATCCCCCCCCCCTCAAAGATGTATGAGCATTAGGTGTTGGCAAATAATCCCCCCCCCCAAAGATGTATGAGCATTAGGTGTTGGCAAACAATCCTCCCCCCCCACCCCCCCACCCCAAAGATGTATGAGCATTATGTGTTGGCAAACAATACCCCCCCCCCCCCAAAGATGTATGAGCATTATGTGTTGGCAAACAATTCCCTCCCCCCCAAAAGATGTATGAGCATTATGTGTTTGGAAAACAATTCCCCCCCCCCCCTAAAGATGTATGAGCATTGTGTGTTGGCAAACCATTACCCCCCAAAGATGTATGAGCATTGTGTTGGCAAACAATTCCCCAAATTCCCTCTTCCAACACAAATCGTCTTCCCCCTCAATCTCCTTGTGGCAGTGCCCCCCCCCCCCTCACATTATACTACAGTGCCCAGGACAGACGCTTTTCCTACCCACCCCTTGTCCTTTGAAAAGTCCTTACAAACTCAAAAAAGGCCTGAAATATGTCTGAAAATTGGTCATAATTCTTGATTTGGGGACTTGATGATGTTCCTATTCAAGTCTATGGGGCCCAAAATGCCCAAATCTGCCTCAAAAGCATCTCCTGTAGCTTTTGGAGTTCCAGGCTTTGAGCTGCAGGCATGTGATCAGTCACCATTGTCTCTACCAGGTAGGCTGCAAGGGGCCCTGTGATTTCTAACAGCAGCCCTGATTGATATTGCAGCATTATGTAAAACTTTTATAAAATAGTTTCTACATTTTAGAATGGGGTGCCTCAAGACTGTGCAGAATCTTGGAGGGTGCCTCGAGACTGTGCAGCTTTTTGGAGGGGGCCTCGAGACTGTGCAGCATTTTGGAGGGTGCCTCGAGACTCCTGCTTTTTGGAGGGGGCCTTGAGACTGTGCTGCATTTTGGAGGGGGCCTCCAGACTGTGCAGTATTTTGGAGGGTGCCTAGAGACTGTGCAGTATTTTGGAGGGTGCTTTGAGACTGTGCAGCATTTTGGAGGGTGCCTAGAGACTGTGCAGTATTTTGGAGGGTGCTTTGAGACTGTGCAGCATTTTGGAGGGTGCCTCGAGACTGTGCAGTATTTTGGAGGAGGAGAAACCGTGCTCTAAGGTATGAGACACCTGGGGGCCGATGTATGAAAAGGATGCCAAAACAGTAATTTCTTGCTACCCGTAGCAACCAATGAGCTACCAACCGTCATTTCTGCTCTGCAAAGTTGAAAAATTAAACCAGAGTTCTGATTGGTCACTATGGGCAGAAAAAAAAATGCACATTTTATTAAGCCCTTTAGTGCCCTCATCAATGTGACCTACCACCGCCATAACAGCCGCACGTTTCATCATTCAGTAAATACATTATGTGGCTCAGGCACTGCAAAGAAAAATGTATAAAAGCCTGATAACATCAATGAAAAGTTCCATTGAGTACATTTTGCCTGCAGCCAGCTGGTGCAATGTTGCATCATGTCCCGGCAGCGTGCGTCTGAACCCGGTGAACTGTGTGTATAACTTGGCTACCGCCTCCTAAAAGGGAAAGGAATCGCATACAGGAGTGAATATTTATATATTCTAATATGATATCATTTTATAATATAGTCATCTGAAAAATAAATTATTTTCACCGTTTTTTTGTGGAGGGATGACGGCCTGCACAGGCCCTGATAGTGGGAATTGCGTGGTCACGTTGGCGGCAGCTGATCCGGGATGTCGCCTTTTTATACCGGAACGTTAAAGTGGTATTTAATCCAAAACCAGAAAATGTAACCTATTGTAGCTTACCAATCATTAGATGTGGTCAGTGTGCCGGGACAAGGTCATCTAGAGCCCAGGGCGACCATGCCAAATCGCGCCCCCACCCCCCAAAGATGTATGAGCTTTGTGTATATGCGAAAATCCCCCCCCCCCACCCCCCAAAATAAATTGAGCATTAATCTGCATGCTTACCCCCTAAGCATAAATCCCCCCCCCCCCCACTTCTCCCAATACAAATCCACCTCCTATTGAAATCTGAAATCCCCTTTCCAGCATGTATCTTTGCCCCCAACCCCCCCCCCCCCAGCTCAAATCCTCTCATTCCCCATGTGCCCCCAGCACAAATCCACCCCCTTTCTAGTTCAAATCCTCCAACCCTCAAAATTCCCCTCTGAGCACAGATGCCCCCCCCCAAAAAAAAAAAAACTCCATACCCCCCCCATCCCAGCACAAATTCCTCCCAAATTTGCCCTCCCAGAAAGTTTCCCCCTCTCTAGTTGAAATCCTCCATCCCTCATAATTCCCCCTCTGAGCACAAATACCCCCCTCCCCCACTCCAAAGCCCCCCCCCCCCCCATCCAAGCACAAATATATCCCAAATTTCCCCTCCTAGCACAAATAAGCCCAATCATCCCTGCTAGCACAAATCCCCCCTCCAAATAAAAAGAATATAAATTCCCCCTCCTAGCACAAATCCTCTCCTCCCTTCCATATTACCTTTTCTAGCACAACCCCCCCCCCCCCAAAAAAATTCCTCCTAGCACAAATCTTCACCCCCCCCCCCAACACAAATCTCAAATCACCACTTCTACCACACCTCCCCAAATTTCTCCTCCTAGAACAATTCATATCCCCTGCCACCCCCCAAATCCCCCCTCTCAACAAAAAGCTCCTCCCCCCTCAACCTCCCTGTGGTGCCCCCCCCCCACCTCCATATGATGTCACAGTGCCCAGGGCAGCTAACCCTCTTGCCCACCCCTTGTCCCGGCCCTGGATGTGGTATCTGCATTCATTTTCTTTAGTCTTTTTTTCCCTCTGTTTTTACCTGGTTATCTGGCCAGTAACACACATCCTGTATTAGAGTGCCCTCACTCTGGATGAAGGAGCACAGGGGGCACCTTCGGACAGCAGCATTGTCAGTCTGGGGGACGGAAGTGTTAGATGTACTAGCAGATTTAAATACACTAGCAAAATGAAACCAAACTCCAGCTCACACTTTTATAATAAGTCACAACTTTTTTTTTTTTTTAAAGGTTTTACATAAATACTCTCACCGGCCACTTTATTAGGTACGAGTATTCAAGGTGCAGTGCTAAAAATAAGTCAAATATCTGAACAGTCCTTAATTTAAGAGTCCGTTCCAGCAGGAATCCATAAAAGGTGTTTCAAAAAAGACAATATTAATGCTGTACAACTCCGTGCTCTAAAGAGATGGAGAGACCGCGACCAGCACCTGATCACACTTCCTCTTACCATCCACCATAGACCCTCACAGCAAGAGTCAAATGTGCAATGGATAATACTCCTGAGCAGATCTGCTGTGTGAAACATTCACCTCCACGGACTCCCCAGTAGGTCTCCTCCACGGACTCCCCAGTAGGTCTCCTCCACGGACTCCCCAGTAGGTCTCCTCCACGGACTCCCCAGTAGGTCTCCTCCACGGACTCCCCAATACTTTGTAAAAGCAAGAATGCCTCTCCCTATGCGTTTCGTCAGCAAATGACGTTGTCAGGGGTATATATACCTGTTCAAGTGCTTGGTAACACAATTTGCTAATCAGCCAGCAACTCAATAGATTTAGGCAACTTGCTGAAGTTCAAACCGAGCATCAGAATGGGGAAGAAACAGGGATTTAAGTGAATTTGAACGTGGCATGGTTGTTGGTGCCAGGTGGGCTGGTCTGAGTATTTCAAAATCTGCTGATCTACTGGGAATTAAATGATGCATTGTAAAACGTTGTGTTTTATAGTTATCTGGCAGCCTAAGGCCCCGTTCACACTGGGGCGATCCGACTTGCCGGGGCGACCTCATAGGTCGCGGCTTGCTGCTCGCACTGCGACCTCGGAGCGGCCGGCACGGACTTCATAACATTGAAGTCTATGCAGGTCGCTCCGGGTCGCCCCAAAAAAGCTCCGGACCCTTTTTCTAAGTCGGAGCGACTTGTATCACTCCTATTAGAACGGGTCCACAGCTTCTCTATGGCGAGCGACCTGTCAAGCGACCAGGTCGCCCCAGTGTGAACGGGGACTTAGCAATGTTGATTAAACATTTGCGGGAGGCTTCCCCCCCCCCCCCCCCACAAATAGAGCTTTCTTTTGGAGGTCTTTGATCACCTCTGCTTTTTTTTTTTTTTTTTCTTTTCTTTTTTGCTCTATGAAAAAAAAAGTGTTTTTTTTTTTTTTTTTTTTTTTTTTTTTTTACAAAAATTTAAACAAAAAAACTTTTTACTTTCTGCTATAAAACCTAGCCAATAGAAAAAAATTAAAAACAAAGTTCTTCATCAATTTAGACCAATATGTATTCTGCTGCATATTTTAGTTAAACTAAATCCCAATAAGTGTACTGTATATTGATTTGGTTTGCGCAAAAGTTATCGTGTCTACTAACTATGGCATATTTTTATTTTATTATTTTTTTTACTAGTTATGGCGGGGATCAGGGACTTATAGCAGGACTGCTATATTACGGCGGATGTTCTGACACGAACTGACACTTTGACACTTTGACACTTTTTGGTGAACCAGTGACACTAATACAGTGATCTGTGCTAAAAAAAAATATGCACTGTCACTGTACTAACGACACTGGCTGGGAAGGGGGTTAACATCAGGGACAATCAAAGGGTTAAATGTGTGCCTAGCCAGTGTTTGTGTGTACAATGTGAGGTGCTTTTACTCAGAGAAGAGATGGAATTTGTTCATTGCTTTGCAGGAACACAGGATCCATGCCTTCCCTCCTGTCAGAACGGAGATCTGCCTTGTTTACATAGGCAGACCGCCGTTCTGCCTGATGATCAGCGGGTGCCGGCAGACATAGAGTCTGCGGTACCGGCTGATCATCTGCTGTGTGCAAACCCAGCAGGGAGCAAGCTGCTGTCGGCGTTCATGCGCACCCCCTACCCTTTAGGAGTCAGATCTCGTATATTGCAGAGGTGCTGCCCTGTAGCAATAAAACTGTTATAGGGCGGACCTTATGTGGTTAATAATACTTTGAAGCTTAAATATTGGTGTACGTCTTCCAGATCTTTGCAGAGCTTGCTGTAATAACGACCAATCGGTGCATCTCTCTCCCCTTGTGCAGTGTGACTGGTCTTGTCTCCGCCCCCTTCCTGTTGTTTCTGCAGGCAACCTGTAGAGGGTGTGGCCTGATGGGTCCCTCCCACAGCTCTGCTCTATGTACAGCACAGTGATGTCACCACTACTTTTACAAGGTAATATCTGAGTTTGCAAAAGGCATTTTGTCCTCACACGTCCATTTACTTTCTCATTGGATGTTTAGGAATCTATTTAAATGGATCTTTGTTTTTTTGGTGCCAGAGTTCAGATTTAAATGGACTTTACAGCGCACCTTCATTTGTGGCTAATTAGGCCGCCGTCCCGACCGTCTTTTTATTCCTTTCCAATGAAATGTGTATTATCCCGAGCGTAAGAGGATTGGGCCTGTCTGGCTGATTTGTTGGCCGGTGTAATAAGGTCACTGGCAGTGTGACCGGAGGTAATAATACCAGCGCGGTCCCGCGCACGCTGTGCTATGGCTTCTAAATAAAGGATAGGTCAGGGAGAGGTCTGCTCTGTCATGTGATTGGAGGGACCGCGTTTCTGAATGATCCCAATTGTCACATGGAGACCTGCAGATGGCGTCATGTCACAAGACTCGTATGTGACACCTGTCACCCCAGAAGATTTTATTCGGGCCCCTATGGTGTGTCATATATCAGGACATGCTGGGAGTCGTAGTCCCTCAGCAGCTAGAGCAGGGATAGGCACAAACCCAGGCTGTGGCGGACATTCTCCAAAGTACAGACCTTAGTGAAGGACACCGAGGTACATTTCACATAAAACCATCTCCTCTACTGGGGTTAGGGCCCTTCTCTAAAGGGGGATCTATGGGGGCCCTTCTCTAAAAGGGGATCTATGGGGACCCTGCTCTAAAAGGGGACTATGGGGACCCTGCTCTAAAAGGGGACTATGGGGACCCTGCTCTAAAAGGGGGATCTATGGGGGAGCCTTCTCTAAAGGGAGGATCTATGGGGATCCTTCTCTAAAGGGGAATCTATGAGGACCCTTCTCTAAAGGGGGAACTGTGGGGTCGCTTCTCTAAAGGGGGAACTGTGGGGTCGCTTCTCTAAAGGGGGAACTGTGGGGTCGCTTCTCTAAAGGGGGAACTGTGGGGTCGCTTCTCTAAAGGGGGAACTGTGGGGTCGCTTCTCTAAAGGGGGAACTGTGGGGGCGCTTCTCTAAAGGGGGAACTGTGGGGGCGCTTCTCTAAAGGGGGAACTGTGGGGGCGCTTCTCTAAAGGGGGAACTGTGGGGTCGCTTCTCTAAAGGGGGAACTGTGGGGGCGCTTCTCTAAAGGGGGAACTGTGGGGACCCCTTCTCTAAAGGGGATCTATGGGGACCCTTCTCTAAAGGGGATCTATGGGGGCGCTTCTCTAAAGGGGGATCTATGGGGGCGCTTCTCTAAAGGGGGAACTGTGGGGGCGCTTCTCTAAAGGGGGGAACTGTGGGGACCCTTCTCTAAAGGGGGATCTATGAGGGACCCTTCTCTAAAGGGAGATCTATGAGGGACCCTTCTCTAAAGGGGGATCTCTGGGGACCCTTCTCTAAAGGGGGATCTCTGGGGACCCTTCTCTAAAGGGGGAATCTATGGGGACCCTTCTCTAAAGGGGGATCTATGGGGACCCTTCTCTAAAGGGGGGAACTGTGGGGGTGCTTCTCTAAAGGGGGGAACTGTGGGGACCCTTCTCTAAAGGGGGATCTATGAGGGACCCTTCTCTAAAGGGGGATCTATGGGGACTCTTCTCTAAAGGGGGATCTCTGGGGACCCTTCTCTAAAGGGGGATCTCTGGGGACCCTTCTCTAAAGGGGGATCTCTGGGGACCCTTCTCTAAAGGGGGATCTCTGGGGACCCTTCTCTAAAGGGGGATCTCTGGGGACCCTTCTCTAAAGGGGGATCTCTGGGGACCCTTCTCTAAAGGGGGATCTCTGGGGACCCTTCTCTAAAGGGGGATCTCTGGGGACCCTTCTCTAAAGGGGGATCTCTGGGGACCCTTCTCTAAAGGGGGATCTCTGGGGACCCTGCTCTAAAAGGGGGATCTATGGGGACCCTGCTCTAAAAGGGGGATCTATGGGGACCCTGCTCTAAAAGGGGGATCTATGGGGACCCTGCTCTAAAAGGGGGATCTATGGGGACCCTGCTCCAAAGGGGTATATATGGGGAACCCTGTTCCAAAGGGGTTTTATGGGGGGGGGGGAATAGTGGTAGATGGTGGGGGGGAGAATAGTGGTAGATGGTGGGGGGGAGAATAGTGGTAGATGGTGGGGGGGAGAATAGTGGTAGATGGGAGTGGGGGGGGGAGAGAATAGTGGTGGGTGGGGGTGGGGGGGAGAATAGTGGTTGGTGGGTGGGGGGGGGAGAATAGTGGTAGATGGGGGGGGGGGGGGGAGAATAGTGGTAGATGGGGGGGGGGGGGAGAATAGTGGTAGATGGGGGTGGGGGGGGGGGGAGAATAGTGGTGGGTGGGGGGGGCAGATTTAGATGAACTTCACTGACCCATTAAGGTTATGTTTCCACAAGTACGACGCCAAAGTCGTGCGATTTGGAGTGCGACTTTGCAGTGCAACTTTGAGTGCAATTTTGATCTGACTTTACACTCTGACTCAGTTACATCAAAAGTCACATGAAAGTAGTGCAGGCACCTTTTCAAGATCACTGCAACTTGAAGTTGCATAGATTGGAATTGGTGCCATTGAAATCAATGGGCTGTGACTTGTCATGCGACTTTGTGTCCAAAGTCACCTGACAAGTCGCCACTAGTGGAAACGGAGCCTAAAGATGAACTCCAGATAATACTTTGTAGGCTGTTCCAACAACCGTTTTTTTAATTTTTTTATTTAGGATGAAGGTTTTACATAAAAGCTGATCATTGGAAGCACCCCTGTCAGTGGTAAATGGTTTGTCCCATCCCTGAAAGTTCCTCCTTTTGCTGGGCAGCTTGGGGACACAGACAGCAATAAAAACCGACAGGGGTTCTAATCCTTCTCCACTCTATCCAAAACTAAAAAAAAATCAGTTTTGTCCTTCCTTATACTTTAATGCTGCTTTGCATAACTTTATTCCTGTGAAATGCGTCCATCAATTTCCCTGGAAGTGCAGACGTCTCCACCCCTCCGTGAGTCACCATTGCGGGAAGAGAGTTTTCTTAGACAGGTGGATATCGTCTGATTCATGCTGGGAAGGCAGCCATCTTTACTGAGGGAATTGTGATGGGATTGCTTTAATACCTGTCGGGATTCTAGGATATGGATCCATGGTGTGATGGCGGAATATTTTCTTCCATGCAGATACAGGCTGCGTTCACACCTGAGCTGAGCTGTCTTTTTTGGTCATTTTACTGGATTTTATTTTTTTTTTGCTTGAGCATTTCCTATTTTAAATACTTTTAGTGCCGGTTCACATGTATGCAATGCGGAAACCCTGCAAATCCACTGCGGCTTTGGATGGGGTGTAGAGTGGCCTTGGCGCTGTGGCACCGCGGAGTCCTGTGCACAGCTCCAGACGGGGAGTAGAGTCGCCTTGGCGCTATGGCAGCGCTGAGTCCTGTGCACAGCTTCGGAGGGGGTGTGGAGTCGCCTTGGCGCTGTGGCTCAGCTGTGCACAGCTCCGGACGGGGTGTAGAATTGCCTTGGCGCTGCGGCACCGCGGAGTCCTGTGCACAGCTCCGGATGGGGTGTAGAATTGCCTTGGCGCTGCGGCACCGCGGAGTCCTGTGCACAGCCCCGGACAGGGTGTAGAGTCGCCTTGGCGCTGTGGCAGCGTAGAGTCCTGTGCACAGCCCCGGACAGGGTGTAGAGTCGCCTTGGCGCTGTGGCAGCGCAGAGTCCTGTGCACAGCCCTGGGCGGGGTGTAGAGGCGCATTGGCGCTGTGGCAGCGCGGAGTCCTGTGCACAGCTCCAGACGGGGTGTAGAGTCACCTTTGCGCTGTGACAGCGCGGAGTCCTGTGCACAGCCTCGGACGGGGTGTAGAGTGGCCTTGGCGCTGTGGCAGCGCGGAGTCCTGTGCACAGCCCTGGGAAGGTTGTAGAGTCGCCTTGGCGCTGCGGCACCGCGGAGTCCTGTGCACCGCTCCGGACGGGGTGTAGAGTCGCCTTGGCGCTGTGGCTCAGCTGTGCACAGCTCCGGACGGGGTGTAGAATTGCCTTGGCGCTGCGGCACCGCGGAGTCCTGTGCACAGCTCCGGATGGGGTGTAGAGTCGCCTTGGCGCTGTGGCAGCGCAGAGTCCTGTGCACAGCCCTGGGCGGGGTGTAGAGGCGCATTGGCGCTGTGGCAGCGCGGAGTCCTGTGCACAGCCCCGGACAGGGTGTAGAGTGGCCTTGGCGCTGTGGCAGCGCGGAGTCCTGTGCACAGCTCCAGACGGGGTGTAGAGTCGCCTTGGCGCTATGGCAGCGCGGAGTCTTGTGCACAGCTTCGAAGGGGGTGTGGAGTCGCCTTGGCGCTGTGGCTCAGCTGTGCACAGCTCCGGACGGGGCATAGAATTGCCTTGGCGCTGCGGCAGCGCGGAGTCCTGTGCACAGCTCCGGATGGGGTGTAGAGTGGCCTTGGCGCTATGGCATTGCGGAGTCCTGTGCACAGCTCCTTACGGGGCGTAGAATTGCCTTGGCGCTGCGGCAGCGCGGAGTCCTGTGCACAGCTCCGGACAAGGTGTAGGGTCGCCTTGGCGCTGTGGCAGCGCGGAGTCCTGTGCACAGCTCCTTACGGGGCGTAGAATTGCCTTGGCGCTGCGGCAGCGCGGAGTCCTGTGCACAGCTCCTTACGGGGCGTAGAATTGCCTTGGCGCTGTGGCAGTGCGGAGTCCTGTGCACAGCTCCGGATGGGGTGTGGAGTGGCCTTGGCACTGTGGCAGCGCGGAGTCCTGTGCACAGCTCCGGATGGGGTGTAGAGTCGCCTTGGCGCTGTGGCAGCGCGGAGTCCTGTGCACAGCTCTATACGGGGTGTAGAGTCGCCTTGGCGCTGCGGCAGCGCGGAGTCCTGTGCACAGCACATTTTGCAGAGTAGGGAACACGCTGAGCCAGGCTGGTTTTGTTTGCACAGCACACAAGTCACGTTGGGAGCTCGGGGCCCCAGCCAGGAAATTCTGTTGATGCAGAGCCGTGTCCCGGGTGACGGCATCCTTCTAGAGAACGCTTCCAGGCCTGACCGACTCTGCTGGGCATTTCACTTGCAAATATGGGAACGCGGGGTTAATGCAACATCCTTCTATTGCTTTTAACCGTATCCTTGCCAGATTCATGTAAAAATAACCGGTGCTGAAAGAAGACCACCAATCCTTCTAAAAATCGCAGTACCCTTCTATACGGATCACGGGGTAGATCTTGTATTAACTTCTTACAATCAACATACCGCATACACTACATTACCAAAAGTATTAGGACGCCTGCCTTTACACACACATGAACTTTAATGGCATCCCAGTCTTAGTCTGTAGGGTTCAATATTGAGTTGGCCCACCCTTTGCAGCTATAACAGCTTTAACTTTTCTCGGAAGGCTGTCCACAAGGTTTAGGAGTGTGTCTATGGGAATGTTTGACCATTCTTCCAGAAGTGCATTTGTGAGGTCAGGTACTGATGATGGATGAGAAGGCCTGGCTCGCAGTCTCAGCACTAATTCATCCCAAAGGTGTTCAGGTTGAGGTCAGGACTCTGTGCAGGCCAGTCAAGTTCCTCCACCCCAAACTCGCTCATCCATGTCTTTATAGACCTTGCTTTGTGCACTGGTACAAACCATTTGGTGGAGGGGGGATTATGGTGTGGGGTTGTTTTCAGGGGTTGGGCTTGGCCCCCTAGTTCCAGTGAAGGGCACTCATGCTGGTTCACGCAAGTATGATGGTAGACCGCATTGCTGTGCAGATCACATGTAATGTCTGTGTGATTCAAATTCAGCTATACAAGCCATATGGCTGAATTTGCATTGAATTTGGACCAAACTCACGCAGGACCCTTTTTTTTTTGGTCCGCACCGGAATCGAATCACATGGGTGTTCCAATTCTACAAATCACGCTGCATTTTGCAAACTGATTGCGGGGTGTTGTTAACTTGACATACACTCTGCAATCAGTTCGCATGAACAGGTTGCGATTTTGATGCACTGGTCCAAATCATTTGGTGGAGGGGGGATTATGGGGTGGGGTTGTTTTTCAGGGGTTGGGTTTGGCCCCTTAGTTCCAGTGAAGGGAACTCTTAAGGCCTCAGCATACCAAGACATTTTGGACAATTCCATGCTCCCAACTTTGTGGGAACAGTTTGGGGATGGCTTTTGTTCTGCCGAAAACTCCAACTTGCAGAGATTTCGCCCACTTGGTGTTTTAACCTCCTTGGTGGTATTCCCGAGTGTGGCTCGGGGTGAACTTTTAGTGCCAATAGCGGTAACCCTGAGCCACACTCTGGGTACCGCAGGGAGCATCGCTGGATCCTGGAAGAGGTTACTTACCTTGTCCCCGGGATCCCGCGATGTGTCCCTGCAGCATACGGCGGCCGGATCTTCTGCCCGATGCTGTGAGCCCCGACTTCCATTTCCTGCGACGTGACCCTCGCAGGGGGATGGAACTGGCGGCAAATTCAAATAGTAGAACACACAAACGCACTGATATATTGTAGTCCTATGTGTGTGTATATAATATTATATATATATAGCTTTTTTTTCAGCAGGAACGCAGGGGAACGCAGTTCCGGCACCTCCAGCACTGATGTATGTATGTAATAGCAAGGGTTGTTGGAGGGTCTCTTGATGCTGGCTGCTTGGGGATCTATTGTCACTGGTAGGGATCTGTTATTGTGTAAGGGTCTATTGTTGCTGCTGGGGATCTACTGTTGCTTGGGGGTCTTATGTTGTTGGTAGGGATCTCTTGTTGAAGTAGAGGTCTATTGTTGGCTGATCTATTGATACTGGTTGCTGGGAGAGCCGTTGTTGTTACTGGAGGGGGGTCTAATGTTTCTTGGGTGGATCTTTTGTTGCTGGGTGAGGTGAGGTCACTCAGAAGGAGGTGGGGGGGGGGGGGGGGTTCCTGCACCTATTCTCAGAGGAAAAAAAGCACTGATATATACACTTTAACTTATTTATAGTCATTTATTATATTATAATTTATAATATAATGATTTTGTGTTTCAAACTTTATCATACCCGAGATGTTATAAAGAAAAACGCACAGTAAAAATAATCATATGTAAATAATTTGTTTGGGCTGCTCACCCTTAAGAATTACATGCAAAATAATGGTACCACTTTCAGCACCTAAAATCGGAAACAATCATAACGCCAGGGAGGTTAGCACAACACCGGCAGCGTTTACACTCCGGTAGATGGTATAATTAGTGCAGATTATTAGTCCGTCCGCTAGTAACCAAAAACATGGCCGCCTCCAAGGTGGCGACAACTAGCGAGCTTCAAGCTCCAAAACTCCGTGAAGCGAATGTCTCACTCTGCCAAATAAAGTTTGCACATGTCCTCGTCACCTTCCAAATTGTTGCAGAGATTGGGTCGTGCTGTTCTCATTCTTCCTTCCAGGAAAGCGTATTGTTGGCAGACGCCCTTGCATAAGAAACCATGAAATTCGTCACAGGTGAATAATCTTTTCTTAGAAGGGAGGACAAAGGATAAAAAAAATAAAATAAAGGGATTAAAGCGGTAATAAACTGAAGAGCAAACCTTTTTTTAGATTTTCAGATGTAATGGCTGCATTCGGTTTTTTTTCTTTTTTATTCTTTCTTTTCTTTTTTTTTTTTTTTTTTTTTTGTTTTCTAATTAAATCAGACAGCACAAGAGACTGCATGTCAAAGTTAAAAAAAAAAAAAAAAAAAACTACGTACAGTTACATACAAGCAAAAACAAAACCATAAAAAAAACTAAGGAAAAAAAATATTAAATAGGTTATGCAAATTATACCTGTGACCTGAACAGCTTTTTTTTTTTTTTTTTTTTTTTTTTACTTTTTTTTTTTTTTTTTCTCCTATTTTCATCTGTTGATCTGGCCAAGTGAAGTACAGACACAAGACAATTAATTTAACACTGGCAGGGGATGCTTACATTGATCAGCTTTTATGTAAAAAATGTATCCCAAAATGAAAAGCAAAAACAGCTGGAGTGTGAGCTGGAGCTTGGCTTCACTTTGTTAGTTGTACTAGCAGATTTAGATACTCTAACACTACACTCCCCCCGAGATTAACAATTCTGTTGTCCAATGGTGCCCCCTTGTGCTCCTTCATCCAGAGTGGAGGCACTCTAATATAGGAGGGTGTTACTGGTCAGATCACCAGGTAAAAACGGGGAGGGGGGGAAAGATAACTCGGATAATGCCTCTGACGTTCTGCAGTGATCGAGAGAACAGGTGAAGTCTTGCGCATGCGCAGTGTTGACGTCATACCAGCTAATTGGCAGATCCGCTGGAGTGACGTCACTACTGCACATGCGTAGATTGTTGGAGGCATTCTCAGACGATCTGCAGTAATCGAGAGAACAGGTGAAATCTCATGCATGCGCAGTGTTTGACATCACGCCAGCTAATTAGCAGATCAGCTGGAGTGACGTCACTACTGCGCATGTGCAGATCGTCTGAGGCATTATCCGACAACATGCAGTAATCGGAGAACAGGTGAAGTCTCACGCATGCGCAGTGTTTGACGTCACGCCAGCTAATTGGCAGATCCGCTGGAGTGACGTCACTACTGCACATGCGTAGATTGTTGGAGGCATTATCAGACGATCTGCAGTAATCGAGAGAACAGGTGAAATCTCACGCATGCGCAGTGTTTGACGTCACGCCAGCTAATTAGCAGATCAGCTGGAGTGACGTCACTACTGCGCATGTGCAGATCGTCTGAGGCATTATCCGACAATCTGCAGTAATCGGAGAACAGGTGAAGTCTCACGCATGCGCAGTGTTTGACGTCACGCCAGCTAATTGGCATATCAGCTGGAGTGATTTCATTACTGCGTATGAGTAGATCGTTGCAGGCATTATCAGACGATCTGCAGTAATTGAGAGAACAGGTGAAGTCTCGCGCATGCGCAGTGTTGACGTCGCACCAGCTAATTGGCAGATCAGCTGGAGTGACTTCACTACTGCGCATGCGCAGATCGTTGGAGGCATTATCAGACGATTTGCAGTAATTGACAGAACACGGGAACCAAGGGCTTCCATGCGCATGCGTGTCAGTGACGTCATCGCGGCTCCTCCCAAACACATAGCTGGAGCATGCGAACCCGGAAAAAAGACCGGGGGAACACGTCAGACCTCTCAGGGGTGACAGCACAGCACTGGAGAGCTTCGTTCCAAGGTGAGTAATTCTTAATGTGCTAGTATGTGGTGCATACTATCACATTATGCAATTACCTTACAGGTGTTTTTTTAATTTTTAACATCCGCGGTTTACAATCGCTTTAATTGTTTTATTAATTGCGATCTGGATTTACTGTAGCTTTGGTGGACAATAGGCTCCGCCCCCCTCCTAGATGGAATTGGTTAATCATATACTGTGATCCAAGCTTGTGTTAGGAAGAACACACCACATTTTTTTTTCCCAGGGGACCAACTAGTACAACAGGGACGCATTTTCCAAAACATTCAGTTCCTTGTTCAGCCTCTTGGCAAGGCTGCTTTGTACATCTGAAAATTGCTTCTTCTCCGTTCCCACCACACGGGGTAAACAATGTGCGACCTTGTCCCCAACTCCTTATCGGCCTCTTTATGGCTGGCGGAACTCGCTATATCTCTCCTTAGAGCATTCCTATCTCATATTCACAAATCAGCCCTTTACTTCCGTGGGAATTACACGTTCAATAATTCACCATTATGGGTTCATGTATGTAGGATCAGGTGGGCCAAGTCTGGTTTTATAATACCAGGCAAGGCTTTTTTTCAGCGGGAACGCGGGGGAACGCAGTTTCGGCACCTCCAGTCTGAATGTATGCAATGGGAAAGGGGTGCTGGCTTCAGCAGGGTAAGCTGAAGGGCCTATTGATGCTGGCTGCTGGGGGATCTATTGTTGCTGGACGGCATTTTGTTGTGGGTGGGGCTATTGTTGCAGTGGAGGATTTATTGTTGCTTGGGGGAACTATTGTTGCTGGGGGGCTATTGTCGTTGGGGAGGGTCTATTGTTGCAGGGGAAGATTTATTAGGGGGGGGGGGAGCGATTGCTGCAGAGGAAGATTTATTGTTGCTGAGGGGATCTATTGTTGGGGGGGGATCTATTGTTGCTGATTCCAGGGGATCTATTTTACTGCTTATCTAGTTATCATTAACATTACAAATTCCATAGAAATTACCTAGAACCACAACATGATACTTGGTTCTGTATTCTCTAAAAGGGGGGTACTGGTGGGTGGTAGAGGGTGGAACCAAAGGACAGCGCTCGGAGGTGGGTAGGGGGTGGAGACAAGGGGTGACTCAGAAGAGGGGAGTACCTGCACCTATTCTCTGAGAAAAAAAAGCCCTGATACCAGGTAATAAAGAAGTGGGGAACGTGACTGAAGCAAGAGCAGCGGTGTTATGCACAGCAACCAATAGGATTCCTCCTTTTAGGTTTAGTATGAGAGCGCAAAAGGAAGAAACTGATTGGTTGCTTTGCATAACACAAGCTTGTTGGTGAGTAGAGATGGAACACCCCTTGGTTCGTTCCGCACCAGAACTCTTGAACATCTCAGAAGTTCAGACCTGAACCGTGAACCCCTATTGATACCTATGGGACCCGAACTTGAAAAATCAAGTCACCATTTTTAAGGCTTATATGCAAGTTATTGCCCATAAAAGGGTATGGGGGCCCGGGTATTGCCCTGGGGGGCATGTTTTAATGCAAATTTTTTTTAAAAAAGATCGTTTTCAAAGGAGCAGTGATTTTGAAGATGCTTTAAGTGAAACAATAAAAAATGAAAAATTCCTTTAAATATAGTGCCTGGGGGGGGGGGGGGGACACCTTAGTCTGCCTGTAACGTGGCGCATCTGTACTGTGTATAGAACCTGCTGCAGCAAAACTGACATTTTATAAAGAAAAGAAAATGACATTTTAAATTACTGGCAATACAATTTTTTTTTAAAAGATGGAGTGTGGGTTCCCCCCAGGCCCTTTGGTTCTGGTATGGATTTTAAGGGGAACCCCGTGCCAAAATAAAAAAAAATGTTGTGGGGTCCCCCCCCAGAATCCATACTACACCCTTATCTGAGCATGGAGTCTGGCAGGTCAGGAAAAGGGGGAGGGGGGACCGAGTGCTCCTCATCATCCTTATCCTTATCCTCATCCTTATCCTCATCATCCTTATCCTTATCCTTATCCTCATCATCCTTATCCTCATCATCCTTATCCTTATCCTCATCATCCTTATTCTTATCCTCATCATCCTTATCCTTATCCTCATCATCCTTATCCTTATCCTCATCATCCTTATCCTTATCCTCATCCTCCTGACCACTGAGAAATATTGATGATTTTTGTAAATGTTGTTTGTTTCATATATGGCATTCGCAAATTTTACATACCATACATAAAGCATAGACAATTTATAGCCGTCATACCAAAGCAAAGCATAAAAATACATAAAATAATCCGGGAGTTCTGCACTCCCTATTCTTCTTTTTTTTTTTTCTTGAATTTAAAGCAGTCCCCTGTCTACCAATGTTTCACACAGCACAGTTTACATAAAAGTGCTTAATGGACCGATATATGTTTTTGAGGTTTTAGATTGGACAACAAAGTACTGGTAGAACTAAACTATTTGCAGATACGGTGCTTTGTAACTGAGCCCATCTGTGCTGCAAGGCAGGTATAGTGAAACACACTGAAAAAAAACAAAACAAATGTAATATTCCATATCTTTATATGTGGCCATCTGAATACCTTTTTTGGAATAGCAATGTTGGAAAGTATATGGAGAAAATTTAATGTAAAAGCTGTCCTGATCACACATCCTTTATGAGGGTGACTAAGCTGCTCCGTCACACTGCATGTGAGTTGTAGCCTCCCTCCTAGGCATGGTGCCTACATTGGGTCTATAGAGTATGTGGGATGTATCCACTCTCCTTTAGCACGGTGGCTACGCTGACTCTATAGGGTCCCACACTTTGTGGAATCTAGCCACCCTTCTCAGCATGGTGGCTACACTGGGTCTATAGGGTCCCACGGTATGTGGGATGTATCTACGCTCCCCAGCATGGTGGCTGCGCGGACTCTCTATAGGGTCCCACACTTTGTGGAATCTAGCCACCCTCCTCCATACAGTGGCTACGGTGACTCCTTATGGTACCATTGTATGTGGGATGAAGCCACATCCCTCAGAATTATGGCTATGCTGGGCCAACCTGGTCCTACTATATGTGTGATGTAGCCACCCTCCTCAGTACGGTGGCTACGCTGGCTCTTTATGGTCCCACTGTAGGTGACATGGAGCCACCCTCCTCAGAATGATAGCTCTGCTGACTCTACATGCTCCTACTGAAGGTGATAGTGTGTAAACGTAGATAAAGTACTTTCTTGTAAACTGAGCTAGTCTCAAAACTTCTCCAGATCATGCGATAATTGGCAATTTTGTTTAGTGTCTACAAACATGCTTCTCAGTAATATAATTATTATTAAAATTATTATACAGGATTCATATGGTGCCAACAGTTTGCACAGCACTTTACAACATAAAGGCAGACAATACAGTTACAATACAATTCAATACAGGAGGAAACGGAGGGCCCTGCTCGTTAGAGCTTACAATCTATAAGGGGAGGGTCAAGTGATACAAAAGGTAATAATTGTGGGGGATGAGCTGATGGAAATAGTGGAAATACAGTTAGCTGGAGGCAGAATAGGCTTCTCTAATAAGCATTTTCAGGAATCTACTTAAAAGTAAACGGAGTAGGCGATATCCTGACAGATTGGGGTAGGGAGTTCCATAGGATGGGAGAGGCTCGCGAAAAGTCGTCCTCCTCCTCCTTCTTTTTTTTTTTTTTTTAATATAGCAATGTAATAACATGGCATTTTGTTTGGTGTCCCCAGGTGTGCTGGCACAGTTGGAGCCATCGTCACATGTCCCCTGGAGGTGATCAAGACACGGTTACAGTCCTCAGGAATCGCCCTTCAGCCAGTTTACTACTCTCAGGTACAGCTTGGAACACTCAGCGGAGGAGTCGTACGACCAACCACTTCCGTCTCCCCTACTGTTCTCCAAGTTCTCAAGTAAGTGCTCCCCAGATTCTTTCAGCTCCATGCAGGCTGCACTTGGCGTAGTGGGTGGGGAAGTTTGGCTAACCACTTAAATATCAGCCTGTAATCCCTTTCATTATATGTTTTTATATATTACATTTTTTATATATATATAAATTATTCACTGGAATTTTATATATTTTTTTTTCTACATAAAGTAAAAAAAAAGCCCCAAAATGTTTGGGGGGGGGGGGAGGGGGAAGCCCTGTTTGCCTTACTTTCTATTATAAAGCACAAGAGAAAAAAAAAAAGACTACGACTGTATAATTTCAGGAAAGAAGACACTCCACGGGTTATATTTTCCCATCCGTCTTGGGATCAAAGACGCATGCTGATATTGAGAGGGTTAAAATATGGAGCTTAGGTAATGGGAAAATTCTCCCGTAACCTACAATAGCGGACTATAATGGCCAAAACAATGGAGACAAATTATAGATTAAAAAATTATCTTTATTATACATTGTTAAAATCAGTAAAAATCAAGGTATCATACCCCAAGGGTCAGGACATTGGGTGGGCAGGAGGGGAAGCTGCCCTGGGCGCAATGGTTTATTGCAGGGATAGGGCTGCCCTGACTCTAACCCTAAGGGAAAGGGGGGGTGCAGGTTTACATCTTTGCCCTGGGCGACCTTATCCCGGCACTGCCTACCCCAAACATCTGGGGGGAAAAAATACCTTCTAGCGGGTATACAAAACTCCTTAACAATCAGAAGCTTGGTAATGGTGCATTAGATGCAGAATAGGTGTGCCCCCCCATCTCCCCCATTCAGTGCTGCTGGTTTCCCTCCTCTCTCGCAGAATGCTGCAGCAGATCGTTTCAGGATGGAGAGTGGGGAGAAGGGGCCAATAAATGTCCTTTACCAGCCCCTTCCTTTTTTAAATAAACACAATGGGTGATTGGTACCGATCACCCACTGTGTTCTTTTAACTGCAGCATAGAAAACTTTACTATGCTTCAGTTTGTGAATGAAGAGTAAGCTGCTCAGCACAGAGCACTTCCCATTCATTCCATGTCCAGTGCAGCTGAGGCTGCAGAGAAAGGGACTGGGGGATCTCAGTCCTCAATGCCCTACTTTGTCTCAAAAGTAGGATGGTTTGAGCTTTGGGGTGCACACCCTAATTCAATAGGCTGCACACACCTATGAGCAGCACCATAGCGCAAACACAGAGGGAGGAGGGGGTGAAGGGGTTAATGTACTGGTTACACACAGTGGGAGGATGGAGATGAATGGGTTAATGTTAAGGTGTGCTGGGTTAGGGAAATGAGGGGTCATTATACTCGGGGCCACTGATAAGGCAGTACAGCCAGCCCTCCTGTACTGAGCCCAGGCCCCATCAGTTCAAAAGGGGGGCCGGGCACCTGCTGAGCTGGAGGGCCAGCTGTACTACTTTACTGCAGGCACTGATCCTCTTCTGCCTTCTCCTTGTTCCCTTCCTTTCAGCTGTGCTGCAGGGGGATCAGTTCTAGGATCTGCCCCCCCCTTCCCTCTGTTTTCTGGGCCCCCCCTGTGCACCCTGTTTCCCCACAGCTTGGCCATTCTCCCTCCTTCTCCTGCCACACAAGGGGATGTTTCAGGATGAAGAGCGGAAGAAGGGGGCCGTTAACCATGTCATATAATAATGATTTTAGTGTATTTTTAGCGAAAATATAATGTGATATTTTCTGTGGGGGGGGGGGGGGGGCAGGGCCCTGTCAGGTAGGCAGGGCCCTGTCAGGTAGGCAGCATGAATTCTAACAGCAGCCCTGATTATACTGTACAGGTCACTAGAGACAAGATGGAGCTGAGATGTACAGGGAAGGAGGGGGAAGGTAATTGGTTAAAAATGGTCCCAGAATCAAACCCCCCCCCCCCCCCCAGTGCTGTATCTTGGCCTAGGCTGACAAGGCCCAGGCCTAGGGCGGCACTTTGCAGGGGGGCAGCAAAACAGCTGCACACTGCATGGAAAAAAAATCAGCCTGCTCCCGCACAAAAAGGGTCCCCGCTGGCTTGCGCTACACCTTTTAGTTTAGTGCCAGTATTATGGGATGAATTGGGCCAGAGGGCAAGGTCCAGGAGGCAAATCAGTCTGGCACCCCCATAAAGCAGTCCCACTGCTACCTGCCGGTATGATAGGCTGCACTAATGGGCACTGATAGGCTACACTGGTGGCCACTGATGGGGCTGTACTGATGGCCACTGATGAGGCCACACTGATATGCTGCACTGATGGGCAGTAATGAGGCGGCACTGATGAGGCTGAACTTATGGGAACCAAAAAGGCTATGCTGCTGGACACAGACTTTGGTTGTGGTCTGTGGTGTACAGGTGACAGGGCGGGTCATAAACCGGAAGGGGTGGGTCATATTTAAATTAGGGGGTACACAAACCTAGTCAGGCCTAGGGCAGCACAAAACCTAAATACACCACTGCCCCCCCCCCCCCACCCAGAGTCTGCAGCTGCTTGTGCCCTGGAACTAACCAGTAATAATTAATTTATTATTTCCTCCTTCCTCTGTTGTTAGAGCAAGGGGCGGGGCTCCCTGATGTAAACAGTACACTGTTTACATTTGTGATCACTGTGATTGGCCATTACAGTGATCACATGGCACAGAGCTGCTCATTTTGGCTCTGTACACAGTGTCATCTGATGGCGGTTTGGTTTACAGCCTATAACAGGCATACTGGATTCCTCAAGGCTATTTATAAAGTGCTCCAGAAATAGACATCCACCTCTCTGCTGTTTACTTTACAGTACAGCGGTAGGGAGGTGGTTAAAGACAGTTTCCCTAAAGGTAAAGTTGACCTTTTAAATATCAGACTTGTCTGATTATAACACATTGCATATCAGTATTACTGCTTGTACAGTCTGCATTATTCTGGCCTCTGATGTACATGAAATATGTGGTTCGGTGTGCAGAATCCGGTCTCTACAAGCAGTAGATCCACTTTCAGCTGGAAACACTTTTATACAGAACATTAAAAACTGACTCCATCCGCTTTATTACACAGAGCATGTTCTGCTTTCTTCTGTCACCACAGTAAATCCAGGACAGGATCTGGGCATGAGCAAAAATGAATTTCTAACAATAAAAGAAAAAGAAAAAATGTTTGTTTTTGGGGCAGAACAGTGGCTTTGTGGTCAGCACTTCTCAGAGCCGTCTTTAATATTGATTGGACCCTGGGCATATATTTTCTTGGGCCCTCTAAAATCCACGTATTAACTATTTGCAGGCAGTGCGGGCTCAAGGGGCTGCTGCTTTGGGCCCCACAATAATGACTGGACCCAGGGCAGCTGCCCCTTTTGCCCTGTGTTAAAGACGGCCCTGGCACTTCTGCCTAGCAGCACTGGGGTTGACGGTTCAAATCCCAACCATGACATTACTTGCCTGGAGTTTGCAGGTCCTCCCTGTTCTTGTGTAAGCTTCCTCCAGGTACTCCAGTTTCCTCCCACACTCCAAAGACATGCTAGTAGGTTAATTGTGAGTTAGAGTCCTTTCACACGGGCTTTCCTCCCGGCGGACTCTGTTTTACTCATCGGGTATCAATCCACCGATCCCCGCTGAGCAAGCAGATGACAGCTTCGTCTCTGCTTACTGTGCAGAGAAGGAGCTGTCAGATCCCCGCTCTCCTCTATGGGAGATCGGATGAAAACGGACCACCTTTCCATTTTCATCCAATCTGATCCTCCAAAATAGGGTTTCCATCCGTCTGGATTTCACGGATCAGATAGCAGCGGGTGTGAGCAGACATGTGAATACTTTCCGGATGCATGTACAGTCTATTTACATCCCCAACCTTTTCCTCCAGCACTCGCTTGCAGAACCCCAGCTGTGTCACCGTGTTACAATTTGGTAGCAAAGGCCCATTACAGGCAGGAACTCGCAGCCCCTATACTTGAGGATAGGGTGACACAGCCCACATTTTCCCAGCACTTTTTCCCCGTGGTCACTGATCCCAGCACCACCTCTTCAGGCACTGCCCCTTTCACTAGCCCTCCTCGCTACTTCTCCACAGCCCACCCAGACTGACACCCTCTCCACAGCCCACCCAGCTGACTTTTCAGATCTCCCAGATGTGCTGACCTGCTCCTGCTGTCCTCTCACTTGCTCCCGTGCCTCCAGGATCAGATTCCTCCATGTGTTGTAGAGGGCCACTCCAGCACCCGAGCCCCAGGCCTGAAGTCCACCCCCCCAGACTAGGGGCCACCCTCAAGGGCCACCAACAGCCTCCTCAGCAGTCCATCTCGATCTTCCACCTGACTGCCCCTGCTGGCGTGACCCATGCCTATTTATCAGGTGCCCGCCCCCTTCTAGCCCCTTTTTTTGCTGGGGATTGGTCAAGGACCTCATAAATATGCCAAGCAGCTCCTTCTATTTTCCACCCACTACATCTGGAAGCTTCTCCAAGGTTCCAGAAACAGGGGGAGGCACCAGAGATGCTGCTTGCTGAGTCATCCAGCCTCCCTGACCCAGCCCTAACCCAGATTCAGCCCAGGCCTGTCAGCCAGTCAGCCAGTCTTCCATACAAATGGATATACCCAGCACCCGCTTCTGAGACACATGTGATGCTTTTTTTAACTAGGATAAAATACAATATAATATTCTCCACTCACATGTTTGAGCCCCAACAAGGCCGGCTTAGCACTGAAACGCGCGAGCTTGGGGGAATATATTGTTGTATTTTATCTAAATTAAATAAATCATCCCATGTGTCTCAGAAGCGGATGACGGTTATATCCTGCATTGTACGTGGTTGAACCGCAGTTGTTGCGTGGCTCCATTCATTTGAATGGATGGTTTTGGGGCATAATTGTTGCAGTCACAAAGCAATGCATTGCATACATGGCATGTGTACAATCCTGTCTTGCCTTTGTGCTGGGTTATTGGGGGTTCATCTGTCCAATTTTTTTTTTTTTTTACCACCTCCTGTGGCTGTACTTCTCCTGTGGATCACAGGAGTGTAGTTCGTTTTGCAATCCTGTGACCTGCTTTCAGCAGACAGCGGGCCAAAATCCGCTGTCAGCTGACATCACAGAGACGGTCCAGGCTTGGGAAAGATTGTGACCATATTGACGTGATCCGCCCACATGCCTGAACCGTCACCGGCTCAGCCTCTCAATGAGAGCCTGAGCTGGCTGCTCCCTCCACAGCCCAGCATTCCAGAGTGTGGGGGGGGGGCAGAGCAGAGAGCTGGTGACTGACCGCCACCGGCTCTCTGCTACGGGAGCTGTGAGAACCGAGCGATTGGCAGTTTTGATCGCTCAGTTCTCAGTCTTACAGCTGGGGGGGACAGATACAACATCAGACTGATGCACCCACCTAGGTAAGTCTAATAGAAAAAAAAAAAACTCCAGAGCGTGGGGGGGGGGGGGGGTGGGGGACAGAGCAGAGAGCCGGTGACTGACAGTTGCCAGCTCTCTGCTCAGGGAGCTGTGAGAACCGAGCAATCGGCAGTGTTTGATCGCTCAGTTCTCAGTCTTGGAGCCAGTGGGGAACAGATGCAACATCAGACCGATGCACCCACCTAGGTAAGTATAATAGGAAAAAAAAATAACGATTTCCATACTTCTATTTTAAGGGTGGCCAACAGTCCAATTTTACCGTCTCCCAGCAGCACGTGTGACCGGGCGGGCCCGAAATTTATTTTTTAAAAGTAGCTAATGGAAGTACCAGAATTTTGTCTTGATGCACGCCTTCTGTAATCCCTTGCAGCACTGGGAACCAATCAGGTTGTGCTGCTGTGCACATCTGCTGTCAAGAGGAGAGAGCAGAAGAATGGCCTCATTAGCATGCTGCTACTCCATCACGGCCCAATCAGCAGCCTGAGGGGTTGTGCTGCGGGAGTGCTGGGATCACAGAACTGGCTGTACAGAATTGCTAGTCTTTTGGCAGGTTAAACCGTTCCAAACTGTTTTAAAATGTTGTATTTGGCTGTTTGCTTGACCTATTGCTTTAAGGTATGCAGGGTGAAACAAAATGTATACATGCCTTTTTATAAAGTGTTTTTGTTTCCAGAGCCCTTGAACCACTTTTTATAGAATGTATTTTTGCTGACTCACTGAGACATGTTTGTCCTGAGATCAGTACGGCAGACGTCTCCTTACAATAGAAAGTATGTGAAAGGTAATTCTCTCCTCCAGGAGCTGAGCACATAGGCGCAGGTCTGTTGTGTAACAATTCAGCTTTGTTGGTTTGTACTTTTTATGACAAAGGTTTATTACACAGTATCCCCTGCAAACCATCGCTGTTCCAAACCTGAGGCACCAGTAACCATTGCTGGAAGAGTTCGGGGCAGCGGTGCAAATTGTTTCCAACTGTCAGATGTCTTACGAAAGATTGTGATGATGTAACCTGCCTTTTTAAAGTGGAACTAAACCCTCCTTATCCTTTGCAGCCAAGGAAGCTGCCATCTTAGCCTCGGTTTGATCTGCAGTGGCCGTGGTGCTGTATATGTGATCAGTTATGACATAGGCGTGTGCGCAGGGGGTGTGCCTGAGCACAAGCTAATCACTCTGTGCGGTCCTGAATCCCCTTGCTGCCCAGGTTCCCCCCCCCAGGGCCATCTTACCGAATGGGCACCCTGGGCAGTTGCCCGGGGGGCCCCACCTGCCCCAGCCTCAGCCAAGCATTAGTCCCGATTCCTGTGTGCATCCCGCCACCGAACTTAGCAGGTGGCAAGCGCCTGTCGGCCCTGGGCTGCTGTCAGGCCACTTGGGCAGTGGAGGAGCCAACAACTGCAGGAATGCCTGTCCGCCTCCACCGGAACACGCGTACACAGGACAGTCGAGTCCGTGTGTGTGTTCACCGGACCCATTAGCCTGGCACTGCTGTACCAATAAATATCGCCTTATCGATAATTTGCATTTTTATTCTCGTTGGTGATTGTGTAGGCGGGGCCCCAGTGCACTGCATTGCCCGGGGCCCTTTAATGCTCTTAAAATGGCACTGCTCCCCCCCCCCCCCCCGTTGCGCCTCCCCCACCCGCCCCTTGCAGTGCTGCTGGCTTCCCTCCTCTTCCCCCGGCTGCTGTGGGAGATGTTTCAGGATGGAGAGCAGGGGGGAAAGAAAGGGCTAATGAGTGTCATTTACCGGCCCCTTCCTTGCTAAATGAACGCATTCACTCAATGTGTTCAACCATAACTAAAGCATAGTAAACTGGGTTTACTCCCCCATAGGTCATCCCCCTTTAGAGCAGGCCAGGGTCCCCCTCCCCCATAGGTCACCCCCCTTTAGAGCAGGCCAGGGTCCCCCTCCCCCATAGGTCACCTCCCTTTAGAGCAGGCCAGGGTCCCCCTCCCCCATAGGTCACCTCCCTTTAGAGCAGGCCAGGGTCCCCCTCCCCCATAGGTCACCTCCCTTTAGAGCAGGCCAGGGTCCCCCTCCCCCATAGGTCACCCCCTTTAGAGCAGGCCAGGGTCCCCCTCCCCCATAGGTCACCTCCCTTTAGAGCAGGCCAGGGTCCCCCTCCCCCATAGGTCACCTCCCTTTAGAGCAGGCCAGGGTCCCCCTCCCCCATAGGTCATCCCCCCTTTAGAGCAGGCCAGGGTCCCCCTCCCCCATAGGTCATCCCCTTTTACAGCAGGCCAGGTGCTCACGGACACCTTGGAAGGGTGGAAGGAGCCTGCAAGGTTGTGTGTGTTTTTTTATTTTTTTTACGTTTTCAGTTGCGTTGGGCTTTAAAGCTTTTACCTGGCCCAAAGAATCCAATATCGACTCATTACCAAAATTAATTTCCCAAAAAGCTGCGAAATTGCATTGAAAGTGATGAACTGACCAGGAGAGACTAAATCGTGTCCATCCGTCTTTCCAAATTTTTTTAATAAGTTTCAAATGGTTTAACGCTTTATGTGCCATAATCCACTGCTACACGGCTTCCATTTTTTATCTAACCCGAGTCTTGTTTATCTTTTACAGATCCATCCTTGAAAAAGAAGGACCAAAATCTCTTTTCCGGGGGCTGGGTCCTAACCTCGTCGGTGTCGCTCCTTCCAGGTAATGACAAAGCCAATGCTATGGTTGTACCGTCTCCTGTTTGATATTTAGGCCTCATGCACACGGGACATTTTGTTTACAGCGGCTGTTTTTGGCTTCTGGCGTATTTTTCTACACCCAGTAAACTCCCCAGCATTTTATCCTATGTGGCCATCCACACATAGGCTGTTTATCAGTGGATTTGGGCAAAACTGCATCAAAATCGCACATGCAGAAAAGCATCTGGACTGCGTTCCTATGGTGTGAACTGGCCCTTAACCACTTCTGGGCCGGAAGGTTTTACCCTCTTAAAGCCGGGTTCTACCCAAATGTGGAACTTCCGCTCGTTTGCTTCCTCCACCCTCGGGTGCCACATTTGGCACCTTTCAGGAGGAAGGGGGAACGGGTACCTGTTTTTGACAGGTACCCTTCCGCACTTCCGGGAACTGCGCCGCGGCAAAGTGAGGTGCCCTCCTCCTACCCTCCGCTGCTCCAATCTGAATGCGCAGCACGCTTCGCGCATGCGCAGTAGGGACCCGCCGCAAGGCTTCACTTCCGGGTTCCCTGACCAGCAATGGCGGCGGCAGCACACAACAGCCGATGGAAACAGGTAAGTGTCCTAATATTAAGTCAGCAGCTACAGTATGTGTACAGTATGTGTAGCTGCTGACTTTTAATTTTTGGAAGGGGGGGGGGGGCAGAACTCCGTTTTAATGACCAGGCTATTTTATGTGATTCAACATTGCATTAATTTGATCACCTGTGCGATTTTTTTTTTTTTTTTTTTTTTTTTTTTTTTTTTGTGTTTATAAACAAAAGAGCGACAGTTCTGAAAAAAAAAACAATATTTTCACTTTCTGCTATATAACATTCCCAATAAAAAAAAAAATAAAAAAAAAAAAAAAAAAAGTAAAAATCTAATGTTTTTTCATCATTTTAGGCCAAATTTGTTTTCTGCTACGTATTTTTGGTAAAAAATAAAATCCCAATAAGCGTATTTTGATTGGTTTGCGCAAAGGTTATCGTGCCTACTAACTACGGGAAAGATGTATGTCATTTTTATTAGTAATGGTAGCGATCAGTGATTTTAGCGGCACTGCGACATTGCGGCGGACAGATCGGACCCTTGACTGACATTTTTGACATTTATGGGGGGACCAGTGACATTACTACAGTAATCGGTGCTAAAAATATGCACTGTTACTGGACTAATGACACTGGCAGGGAAGGGGTTAACTCGGGGGTGATCAAAAGGTTAAGTGTGAGTCTAGAGCAAGGGTCTTCAAACTATGGCCCTCCAGCTGTTCAGGAACTACAATTCCCACCATGCCTAGTCATGTCTGTGAATGTCAGGGTTTTACAATGCCTCTTGGGATTTGTAGTTCCGAAACAGCTGGAGGGCCGTAGTTTGAGGATCCCTGGTCTAGAGGGTGTTTTCCAACTGTGTGGGGGATGGGCTTGTGGAATCAACACAGAGCCCTGTGATCCTATATAGGAGGAACACAGGAGCTCTGTATTGATTCATGAGAGAACAACGGTCTGCTGTGTTTACAACAGCCGACCGTTGTCCTCTCTTCATGGGGAGCGATCGCGGGTGCCCAGCGGCAATAGCGGCTGCCGGCCCTGTGAGTCAGCTTCCCCGCTGGGTGATTGGGGGGGGCGCACTCCCGCCCCCAAGATCGCTCCTTCGGATCCCCGTACAGGTACGGCGATTCATGCAGCCGGTCCAGTCTGCCGCAGTATATCTGCGGCGGGCGGGTGGGCGGCAAGTGGTTAAAGTATAAAAACTTTAAAAAATAAAATGGAATGTTTTTGGGTCAGTGACCGGAGATAAATACGATGGACATGGAAAATGTAATTCCAAAACATCTGGAGTGCCAAGGTTCGCCACCACTGGTATAGTGGATTAGTTTGACTTCCCTTGAATTGTGTTAGCATACAACTCTGTCCTTGTAACCGTTTCTTTTATCAGTGGCTGATAAGTGTGTCCATCACCTGGTGTCCTCTACAGATCTGTGTGTGGTTTCCTCTATAACAGCAAACACACTGTGGACTTTATTACCATAAAGATTACTTCCCACTCCCCTGGGGGGTTATGGGAAAATAAATGAATGGCTGTGACAGTGAAAGTGATTACAATGTTCTTCCAGAATAGGATGACTGCATGCAATTCAGAGAATGACTCATTGGAAACATCCAGCAGCCGTCTCTGAATTTTGCAGCTTTTAAACCCTTTTAATCGCTTTTTGAAGTTTTTACAGAAAACAGGAAGTTGTTAAGACATTTGCAGAACCAAAAAAACTGTTTGGTTTCAATTAATTTACATAAGTTTTGTTTAAATTCATTTAACTTGTTTTCGGAATTAGTTTCGTTTATTTGAGTTCAAATCAATTAGAATTCCAAGAAGTTTATTCTATTCGAAATTTGAATTTTGGAAGATGGTAAATTCTTTAGATTCCATTCTATTCTATTTTTTTTTTCTATTTTATTTTCTATTCTTTTTTCTTATATTCTATTCTTTTCTATTCTAATTCAGATTTGTTTTATTCAAGATTTGAATTTCGCAAGATGGTTATATTATATTCATTCTATTGTTTTTTTTTTTTTTTCTATTCTAGTCTTTTTTTATTCTTTAATATTCGAATTTTGAATAGAAAAAAAATCTGAATTTCGGAAGATAGTTTGTTATAGTCTTTCTATTCTATTGTTTTTTTTTTTTTCTATTCTATTTAAATTTATTCCAATCGAAATTCAAATTCCGGAAGATGTTTATATTGTTTCTATTTTTTTCTATTCTATTTGAATTCAATTTTATTTTAATTTTAATTTTGTATTTGAAATTCTATTTTCAGAAGATGGTTATATTCTTTCTATTTTAATCTCTCCTCCCTCCTACTCCTCCTCCTCCCACCTCCCCTCATCCTCCTCCTTGTCCCTCTTCCACCCTTCTCCTCTTTCCTTCTTCTCCTCCCTTCTTCTTCCTTCTTCTCCTCCTTCCTTCCTTCCTTCCTTCCTTCCTTCCTTCCTTCCTTCCTTCCTTCCTTCCTTCCTTCCTTCCTTCCTTCCTTCCTTCCTTCCTTCCTTCCTTCCTTCCTTCCTTCCTTCCTTCTCCTCCCTCCTCTTTCCTTCTTTCCTTCCTTCTCCTCCCTCCTCTTTCCTTCCTTCCTTCCTTCCTTCCTTCTCCTCCCTCCTCTTTCCTTCTTTCCTTCCTTCTCCTCCCTCCTCTTTCCTTCCTTCCTTCCTTCCTTCCTTCCTTCTCCTCCCTCCTCTTTCCTTCCTTCCTTCCTTCTCCTCCCTCCTCTTTCTTTCCTTCCTTCCTTCCTTCCTTCCTTCCTTCTCCTCCCTCCTCTTTCCTTCCTTCCTTCCTTCTCCTCCCTCCTCTTTCCTTCCTTCCTTCCTTCCTTCTCCTCCTTTCCTTCCTTCCTTCCTTCCTTCTCCTCCCTCCTCTTTCCTTCCTTCCTTCCTTCCTTCTCCTCCTTTCCTTCCTTCCTTCCTTCCTTCCTTCCTTCTTCCCTTCCTTCCTTCCTTCCTTCCTTCCCCTCCCTCCTTCCTTCCTTCCTTCTCCTCCCTCCTTCCTTCCTTCCTTCCTTCCTTCTCCTCCTTTCCTTCCTTCCTTCCTTCCTTCCTTCCTTCCTTCCTTCCTTCTTCCCTTCCTTCCTTCCTTCCTTCCTTCCTTCCCCTCCCTCCTTCCTTCCTTCCTTCTCCTCCCTCCTTCCTTCCTTCCTTCCTTCCTTCCTTCCTTCTCCTCCCTCCTTCCTTCCTTCCTTCCTTCCTTCCTTCCTTCTCCTCCCTCCTCTTTCCTTCCTTCCTTCCTTCCTTCTCCTCCCTCCTCTTTCCTTCCTTCCTTCCGTCCTTCCTCTTTCCTTCCTTCCTTCCTTCCGTCCTTCCTCCCTCCTCTTTCCTTCCTTCCTTCCGTCCTTCTCCTCCCTCCTCTTTCCTTCCTTCCTTCCTTCCTTCTCCTCCCTCCTCTTTCCTTCCTTCTCCTCCCTCCTCTTTCCTTCCTTCCTTCCTTCCTTCTCCTCCCTCCTCTTTCCTTCCTTCCTTCCTTCCTTCTCCTCCCTCCTCTTTCCTTCCTTCCTTCCTTCCTTCCTTCCTTCTCCTCCCTCCTTCCTTCCTTCCTTCCTTCCTTCCTTCCTTCCTTCCTTCCTTCCTTCCTTCCTTCCTTCCTTCCTTCCTTCCTTCCTTCCTTCCTTCCTTCCTTCCTTCCTTCCTTCCTTCCTTCCTTCCTTCCTTCCTTCCTTCTCCTTCCTTCCTTCCTTCCTTCTCCTCCCTCCTCTCTTCCTTCCTTCCTTCTCCTCCCTCCTCTTTCCTTCCTTCCTTCCTTCTCCTCCCTCCTCTTTCCTTCCTTCCTTCCTTCTCCTCCCTCCTCTTTCCTTCCTTCCTTCCTTCTCCTCCCTCCTCTTTCCTTCCTTCCTTCCTTCTCCTCCCTCCTCTTTCCTTCCTTCCTTCCTTCCTCTTTCCTCCTCCCCCCTGCATGCTCAGGGGGCAGCTGCTTTGGGCCTCACAATAATGACGGGGCCCAGGGCAGCTTCCCCTTTTGCCCTGCATTAAAGACAGCCTCTGGTTTACATTAATGTCTGCTTGTCTCTCCTCCTCAGGGCCGTCTACTTTGCATCGTACTCGAAAGCCAAGGAGCAGTTCAATGCAATATTTGTTCCCAACAGTAACCTCGTACACATGTGTTCTGCCGGATGTGCAGGTAAGACCAACTCACATTTCTACTACATGAAAATTATCTCCAATTAAAGCTGAACTCCGGCCACCAAAACTTTCAGGAAATCCCTCAATAGCCACAATTTTGTGTGCACCAAATGCCTTTGCAAACCCAGAAATGACCTTGCAAAAGTAGCAGTGACGACCTTGCCTGTGCAAGGAGCGGAGCTGTGGGAGGGGCCCAAAAAGTCCCACCCACTGCAGAAAATGACAGGCGGAGACCAGAGCAGTCACCCTGCACAAGGAGAGAGCAGCAGTGAGCGGTCTGTATTATAGGAGTAACATTTCACAATGGATTACTGCACACAAAGCAAACCCAGATTCTAGGAAGGATACACATCACTCTTATGTTAGATGATATTTACTTCTCCCCAGGGCTTTTCTCCGAGAATAGGAACAGGAACACCCCCTTTCTGAGTCACCCTTCATCTCCGCCCCCAACCCACCCCTGAGCACTGTCCCTTGGCTCCACCCCCCAGTACCGCCCCTCTTACAGAATAGAGCCAAGAATATCATTTTGTGCCACTATGTAATTTATATGGAATTTGCTAGACCCTCCCCCAGCAACAATAGACCCCCCCCCTCCCCAGCAACAATAGAATTCCCCCCCCAAGCAACATCAGAAGACCCCCCCCCCCCCCAGAAACAGATCTCCCTCACAAAAAAATACCACCCCAGAAGCAATAGACTCTTAGCAACAATAGATCCCCCTGCAACAGAGCCTCCCCCCCAGCAGCAACAGGCAACAGATTCTCCCCCCCCCCCCAGCGACAACAGACCCCCCTCCCCCAGCGACAACAGACTCTTCCCCCCCACCCCCAGCGAAAGCAGACTCTCCCCCCCCCCCCCCCCCCCGGCGAGAACAGACTCTCCCGCCCCCCCTAAGCAACAACAGACTCCCCCCACCCCCCAGCAACAGCAGCCTCTCCACCCTCCCAGCAACAACAGACCCCCCCCCCCTCACAACAAAATACCACCCTGGAGGCAATAGGCCCTCAGCAACAACAGATCTCCCAGCAGCCAGCAACAATAGATCCCCCACACAACAGACCTACCCCCCCCCCCCCCCAACGACAGTAGACCCTCAGCAGCAACAACAGACCATCAGCAGCAACCGATATCCCTTGGTAACCCCATAGTGCAATGCCCCCTCCACCCCTCTTGGCTACCCACACTGTGCTGACCCCCTATATGGTTCCCACAATGCACTGCCCCCACCCTTCCCTGGCCGTCTATAGTATAGCCTTGTCACTGCCTGTCAAACAGACTCTGAAAAGTGATCCACTGCAAAGCGCTTTTCTGAGCAGTATCAATAATGACCGCACACATAAATGAGTCCCTGATGTGTAAAATGATTAAGAATTTTCTACTAAAGACCCCTAAAATGTTCTGTGTGCAGCTGCAGGTTTCCCCCTTTCTAATGGCCGGTTGTCAGGGGCAGAGAACAAGCTGCTCATTGTCCTCAGCCTGACAACGTCTGCTAGGTGCTGAGAATTGGCCTGCATGTAGAATAGAGAGAGAGAATGCCATGGCTGGAGCCAGCCGGCTACTTTACAAGACAAAGTAGAATGAATATTAAAAATTCTGGAGCTGGCTGGATGGGTTTATTATGGTACAGAAACAGTGAGTATAAACTGATATTATTGGGGTCACAAAAAGGTAAGGGGAGCATAGACTATTATCGGGGTCACAGAGATGAGGGGAGCATGGACTGATATTATCGGGGTCACAGAGATGAGGGGGGCATAGACTGATATTATCGGGGTCACAGATGAGGGGAGCATAGACTGATATTATCGGGGTCACAGATGAGGGGAGCATAGACTGATATTATCGGGGTCACAGAGATAAGGGGGGCATAGACTGATATTATTGGGGTCACAGAGATGAGGGGGGCATAGACTGATATTATTGGGGTCACAGAGATAAGGGAAGCATGGACTGATATCGGGGTCACAGAGCTAAGGGAAGCATAGACTGATATTATCGGGGTCACAGAGATAAGGGGAGCATAGACTGATATTATCGGGGTCACAGAGACAAGGGAAGCATAGACTGATTTTATCGGGGTCACAGAGCTAAGGGAAGCATAGACTGATCTTATCGGGGTCACAGAGACAAGGAGTATAGACTGATATTTTCGGGGTCACAGAGACAAGGGAAGCATAGACTGATTTTATCAGGGTCACAGAGCTAAGGGAAGCATAGACTGATATTATCGGGGTCACAGAGACAAGGAGTATAGACTGATGTTATCGTGGTCATAGAGATGAGGGGAGCATTGACTGATATTATTGGGGTCACAGAGATAAGAGGAGCATAGACTGATATTATCGGGGGTCACAGAGATAAGGGAAGCATAGACTGATATTATTGGGGTCACAGATATGGGGGAGCATAGACTGATATTATGGGGGGTCACAGATAAGGGGAGCATAGACTGATATTATTGGGGTCACAGATATGGGGGAGCATAGACTGATATTATGGGGGGTCACAGATAAGGGGAGCATAGACTGATATAATCAGGGTCACAGAGATGAGGGGAGCATAGACTGATATTATTGGGGTCACAGAGATGAGGGGGGCATAGACTGATATTATTGGGGTCACAGAGATGAGGGGGGCATAGACTGATATTATTGAGGGTCACAGAGATGAGGGGAGCATAGAATGATATTATTGGGGTCACAGAGATGAGGGGAGCATAGACTGATATTATTGGGGTCACAGAGATGAGGGGGGCATAGACTGATATTATTGGGATCACAGAGATAAGGGAAGCATAGACTGATATTATTGAGGGTCACAGAGATGAGGGGAGCATAGAATGATATTATTGGGGTCACAGAGATGAGGGGAGCATAGACTGATATTATTGGGGGTCACAGAGATGAGGGGGGCATAGACTGATATTATTGGGATCACAGAGATAAGGGAAGCATAGACTGATATTATTGAGGGTCACAGAGATGAGGGGAGCATAGAATGATATTATTGGGGTCACAGAGATGAGGGGAGCATAGACTGATATTATTGGGGGTCACAGAGATGAGGGGAGCATAGACTGATATCGGGGTCACAGAGATGAGGGGAGCATAGAATATTGGGGTCACAGAGATGAGGGGGGCATAGACTGATATTATTGGGGTCACAGAGATGAGGGGGGCATAGACTGATATTATTGGGGTCACAGAGATGAGGGGAGCATAGACTGATATCGGGGTCACAGAGATAAGGGGAGCACAGACTAATATTATAAGGGGAGCATAGACTGATATTATGGGGGGGTCACAGAGATGAGGGAAACGCAGACTGATATTATCTGGGTCACAGAGATAAAGGGACAAAGAATTATATATTATTGGGGTCATAGAGACACAGGGAACATAGACTGATATTATCGGGGTCACGGAGATAAGGGAAGCATAGACTATTATCGGGGTCACAGAGATGAGGGAAGCATAGACTGATATTATCGGGGTCACAGAGATGAGGGGAGCATAGACTGATATTATCGGGGTCACAGAGATGAGGGGAGCATAGACTAATATCAGGGTCACAGAGATATGGAAAGCATAGACTGATATTATCGGGGTCACAGATGAGGGGAGCATAGACTGATATTATTGGGGTCACAGATATAAGTGGAGCATAGACTGATATTATCGGGGTCACAGAGATGAGGGGAGCATAGACTAATATCAGGGTCACAGAGATATGGAAAGCATAGACTGATATTATCGGGGTCACAGATGAGGGGAGCATAGACTGATATTATTGGGGTCACAGATATAAGTGGAGCATAGACTGATATTATCAGGGGTCACAGAGATGAGGGGGGCATAGACTGATATAATTCAGGGTCACAGAGATAAGGGGAGCATAGACTGATATTATTGGGGTAACAGAGATGAGGGGGGCATAGACTGATATTATTGGGGTCACAGAGATGAGGGGGGCATAGACTGATATTATTGGGGTCACAGAGATGAGGGGGCCATAGACTGATATTATTGGGGTCACAGAGATGAGGGGGGCATAGACTGATATTATCAGGGGGTCACAGAGATGAGGGGAGCATAGACTGATATTATCAGGGGGTCACAGAGATGAGGGGAGCATAGACTGATATTATCGGGGTCACAGAGATGAGGGGAGCATAGAATGATATTATCGGGGTAACAGAGATGAGGGGAGCAGAGAATATTATTGGGGTCACAGAGATGAGGGGAGCATAGACTGATATTATCGGGGTAACGGAGATGAGGGGAGCATAGAATATTATCGGGGTAACAGAGATGAGGGGAGCATAGAATATTATCGGGGTCACAGAGATGAGGGGAGCATAGACTGATATTATTGGGGTCACAGAGATGAGGGGAGCATAGAATATTATCGGGGTAACAGAGATGAGGGGAGCATAGAATATTATCGGGGTAACAGAGATGAGGGGAGCATAGAATGATATTATCGGGGTCACAGAGATGAGGGGAGCATAGACTGATATTATTGGGGTCACAGAGATGAGGGGAGCATAGAATGATATTATCGGGGTCACAGAGATGAGGGGGGCATAGACTGACATTATCGGGGTAACAGAGATGAGGGGAGCATAGAATGATATTATGGGGGGTCACAGAGATGAGGGGAGCATAGACTGAGGATATCCGGTTCTATTGATGGAAATGCATAAGCTGTGTGTTTGCCATTGCTGTCCCTCAGTGGCCCTTGGGGCTCAGATTTAACCCGGGCCGGTTGTATTGTGACAGCCGTCGGCTGCAGCTGTCAGATTACCCAAATAGTACCGGCATTTGATTCGATGCAGCCGCTGTTAAGCCAACAATTTTCCGCCGGGCTGTCGGGCAGTGGGGGGCCAATAGGGCCACCCGCTAAGCAAAATTCAGCAGGAATTGACCAAAATTCAAAGCGGCATGTACAGTATGGACAGATTAATAAGGCTTTGCTGTGCTATGCACTGATTTTATCTGGAGGTCTCTTCCCATCATACCCTGTATAGTTTTATAGGCCCCTCTCACATGGGCATTGTCAGTCTGCAACACCAGGTGGTGTGGGCACAACTTTAACCTGCCACAGCCACCTGTCAGCCCCATACACATTTCTAAGGCCGCTAAGCTGGGTTTCACAGGGCAGCAAAAAAAAAAAAAAAAAAAAAACCCTGTTGCTGTACCCATAGAGGTGACTAGGGATTAAATATTGTGGTAAAGAGGCATGGAAGGCCTCATACCTCCTCCAGGTCACCTGCTAACCATCAGTCGTCTGCTGCTGACAGTCCAATCCACCGGAAGTTGAAAATCAGCAGCTAGGCCCATGTGAAAGAGGCCGTACAGTCTCATTGGATCCCAAACCCTTCTCTATAGAAGCCGTAGTTTCCATACATTGCACTGATGATGGCAAAAAGCCTGAAACAGCTGTATGTAGTGTGGAATAAATAGTTCCAGGGCTTTTTTTTTCAGCGAGAACTGTCCCCGCACCTCGAGCACTGACTGTATCTAATGACAAGAAGTGCTGGTGCATGCTGAAGGGTCTATTCATGCTGGTTGTGGGAGGATCTACTGTTACTGGGGGGATCTATTGCTTCTGGTGGTTTTTTTTTTTTTTTTGTTTTGTTTTTTGCAGAGGGTCAATTGTTAATGGGAGAGACCTATTGTTGAGGAAGGGGTCTATTGTTGCTGGCTACCTGGAGTTCTATTGTAGCTGGGTGGTGTGATTGTTGCTGGGGGGTGTCCTATTTTTGCTAGGGGGGTCTATTGTTGCTGGGGTTGATCTGTTGTAGCAAGGGGAGGCTATTGTTGCTGGGAGGGAGCTTTTTTTGCTTGGGGGGTCTATTGTTGCTGGGGTTGATCTGTTGTAGGAAGGGGAGGCTATTGTTGCTGAGGGGGGTATATTGTTGCTGGGAAGGAACTTTTTTTTGCTTGGGGGGGGGGGGGGTCCATTGTTACTGGGGTTGATCTTTTGTAGCAAGGGGAGGCTATTGTTGCTGGGAGGGATCTATTTATGCTAGGGGGGGGGGGGCTATTGTTGCTGGGGTTGATCTATTGTAGCAAGGGGAGGCTATTGTTGCTGAGGGGAGTCTATTGTTACTGATGTTGATCTATTGTAGCAAGGGGAGGCTATTGTTGCTGAGGGGGGGTCTATGGGTCTATGGTTACTGGGGTTGATCTGTTGTAGCAGGGGGAGGCTATTGTTGCTGAGGGGGGGTCTATGGTTACTGGGGTTGATCTGTTGTAGCAGGGGGAGGCTATTGTTGCTGGGAAGGAACTTTTTTTTGCTGAGGGGGGTCTATTGTTGCTGGGAGGGATCTATTTTTGCTAGGGGGGGTCTATTGTTGCTAGGGTTGATCTATTGTAGCAAGGGGAGGCTATTGTTGCTGGGAGGGATCTATTTTTGCTAGGGGGGGGGCTATTGTTGCTGGGGTTGATCTATTGTAGCAAGGGGAGGCTATTGTTGCTGAGGGGGGTCTATTGTTACTGATGTTGATCTATTGTAGCAAGGGGAGGCTATTGTTGCTGAGGGGGGTCTATGGCTACTGGGGTTGATCTGTTGTAGCAGGGGGAGGCTATTGTTGCTGGGAAGGAACTTTTTTTTGATGAGGGGGGTCTATTGTTGCTGGGAGGGATCTATTTTTGCTAGGGGGGTCTATTGTTGCTAGGGTTGATCTGTTGTAGCAAGGGGAGGTTATTGTTGCTGAGGGGGGTATATTATTGCAGGGAGGGAGCTATTTTTGCTGAGGGGGGTCTATTGTTGCTGCTGAGGGTCTATTTTACTGCCTTTTGTTTGCAAATTTCATACAAACTGCCTAGCTCCGAAAAGTTATATTTGGTTCTGTATTCTAAAAAAGGAGCGGTACTGGGAGGTAGGTAGGGGGTGGAATCGAGGGACAGTGCTTGGAGGTGTGTAGGGGGGGGGGGACCAGGGGTGGCTTGAAAGTGTTCCCTGTATACGGACAGCATTGCAAGGTGTGCAGGGATGGGAATAGCCTCCTGCCGCTCTGCAGTACAATAATTCATCCAATAAATTGCTCAGGCCAGCTGAATTGTCTGGCAGACTGCCCTACTGTAAATAGATTGTACATAGAGGAGCCAACAACAAGGTTGTGTAATAGGGGGAGCGCAATGTAGAGTAGCTAAATGCTGCCATCTAGTGGCAAACTGTGGTTATAACTGCTCATTTCATCGGTGGTTCCGCTAAAGTATACAGCTGATCTCTAGGGAAACTGCTAAATGCAATGATGAAATGCATATATGTGAGCGGTTTTACATGCCAAAGGATTTGTATTTTTATTCCTCCAGTCCTTAGATTAACACAGCTCTGCCACAGCATGACCCTGATGAGCAAAAAAAGAATTCAGGTTGGTCGGACATCCAGTAAAATCCTGTTTATTTCAGCAAGTCCATAAAAACATGTCCAAAAACAGAAATCGAGGGGAACAGAAACACCAGCTAACGCGTTTCACGCTTCCTCTTCGCTTAGTCATAGCTCACTCACTCTCATAGCTCACATGAGCTATGACGAAGCGCCAAAGAAGCGTGAAACGCGTTAGCTGGTGATGCTGTTCCCCTCTATTTGTGTTTTTTGCAATTATGTTATGGACTTAATGAAATAAAGGAGGTTTTACTGGAAGTGCGGCCAACCAGAATTTTTTTTTTTTTTTGCACATTGGAACCTGCAATGGACGGGGCCAGCACCTGGTCTGTGTGTTAGTGCAGTGGTCCTCAACTCCGGTCCTCGGGGCACACTAACAGGCCAGATTTTAAGTATTACCTTGGGGAGATGCAGGCTAGAATAATGCAATCACTGAGCAGCAAATGAGATCACCTGTGATGTAATTTAGTTATCTTGCAAACCTGGCCTGTTAGTGGGCCCGAGGACTGTAGTTAAGGACCACTGTGTTAGTAGAGGGGGAGATGGGAGGCTGACCTAGAGCGGTGTTCACACACATCACAGCACAACCCTGTTTGGCAGGAGAGGAGGCCTAGCTTTTCTCTGGTGCATTGCAGTTTCACTTACAGGTATACAGCCCTTCTCCACCCTGTGACTGGACAGTGCAAGGAGAATCAGCGGATGGATGAGCTCATCCTTTTTTTTTTCTCTGATCTCTCCTGCTATCAGCATTCTACTTGCACTGCAGGCTGCAGCACAAATGAGTGATGACTTGTGCTGATTCTCCCTCCCCTTATCTGAGCTCTGCTGTACAGGGACTGCAGGAGGCCAATACCAAGTCAAAATCTGGTATTCATGCTGCTTGCATTTTAAAAATACATTTATAGATGTATTCAAGATTACTGAGCTGCATTCATTTGTATCTTTTATATCTGCCCGGAGTTCAGCTTTAATAACAATCATTTGCAGGTTCCCAAACTTTCTATACTTTCATTTCATCCAAATGTGTTTGTAAAATGGTGTAATTCCCCCCTATAAATCACAATGCAGTCAATAAGTCACATCCAAGTCCTACCTATCTGAAGTTGTGCAACTTTGGAGTTGTACCAATGTGAATGCAGCCCTATTGTAAGTATTGATCGACCGATCTCGTTTTTTTACCGCTGATACCGATACTGATATTTTGGTCATCGTATATCGGTATCGGCCGATATTGGCCAATATTTTCGGACATTCAATTTTTTTTTTTTTGTCTACAGGTACTGTGGTGGAGGGATCTGGGGGTCTAAAAGACCCCAAACTCCTCCTCTGCACAAAAGTTTGGCTGTTTTGAATGCCGTACGTTTTTTTAAATTCGGCGGCGCCGCCAGTACCCGGAAGCGATGTCATGTCATGACATCACTTCCGGGTACTTGGCGGCGCCGAATTCAAAGAAATGGAGTCCCGGTGTTCCGTGAGAATTACCTACCCCGTGAGAAATGCCTACCCTCGTCACTTCCTGTCAGTAACAGCTGAGCAGCGCAGCAGTGCGCATGCTCACAGCCCCGGATACCTAATGGAACAGCAGAGGAGCTGACTAGTGCGCATGCTGTGAGGGTATGAAATGATCACGGCAGTGTGTGTAACGCGGCGGTTACATTAAAACAGCTGTGCTGCAACATGAGTCATCTCCGCTCCTGTCCCTGTCACTTCCCTCATCTTGGCTAGTAAATATAAAAGCGGCTCTCGGCTCCATCATTTATCTTTTCATACACCCACCACCGCTTTTATATTTACTTGCCCAGATCAGGGAAGTGACAGGGACCGGAGCGGAGATGACTCATATTTCAGCCGAGCTGTTTTAATGTAACCGCTCGCGTTACACACACTGCCGTGACACTGCCGTGCACCGGGAAGTGACGAGGGTAGGCATTTCTCACGGGTAGGTTTTTTTCACGGAACACCGGTCAGACTGCGTCGGTGCAGATGGAGACCTGGTCAGGCGGCGACGGTGAAGGTAGGATGCCTGGGTCTCCCGGTGGGACAGGAGACCCGGGCGAACCACGGAAGGCGGCGGGAGGGGGGGGGGGGAAACGTCCCTTTTCGCTCCTTGGAATGACAGCCGAGCGGCTTCTCAGCCGCATCGGTTGTCATTACAAGACAGCCGACCGTTGGCTATGGACGCCGGTACCGCGGTGATGTCTCTAGCTGCAGGCATCACCCCGGTACAAGCACTTTCCTTAAATATTGGTAACCTCAGGGACCGATTCCAATATATCGGGGAAAGTGCATATCGGCCCTCGATATATCGGTGTTGCTGATAATCAGTCAATCCCTAATAGTTACCCCCATAAATCACAATGCAGTCAATAAGTCACATCCAAGTCCTACCTATCTAAAGTTGCATCAAAGTTGTACTCTGAAGTTGTGTAACTTTGGAGTTGTACCAATGTGAATGCAGCCCTATTTTTTTTTTTAAAGTACAAAGGTAAAATAGTGGATGCTAAATAGAGCACAGTCTATAATAAATCAGAATAATAAATCTTCTCTTCTCTCTCTTCCCAGCGTTTGTGACAAATACAATGATGAATCCAATCTGGATGGTGAAAACTCGAATGCAGCTTGAGAGAAGGTGAGATTAGATCTCCTTTATATGGTCATCTTATAGCGGTCACCTGCTGCAGAAATCAACCTCCTAAATCGTTCCCGCTGTTCCTATTCCATGGCTTCCAACTGTCCCGGATTTTAAGGGACTGTGCCTGATTTAGAACTAAGTCCCTCTTTCCTCCTCATTGGTTCCGTAATTTTGGTCTGATCCATATGTTTGTATATAAAATGCACTTTTTAGCTATTAAAAAGTTTCCCAATGCTAAACCTTTCCATACAATTTCTAAATTGCTGCATTTCAAAAGCCAATATAAAGGAATAGTAGTGGTAAAAAAAGCACTTGTGGCTATAGGGGTTGCAGGGGTTGCCATTGCAACTGGGCCCCATGCTCTAGGAGGCCTGTGCGGCTCCCCTGTACACCTGCATAGGAGGGGCGGCGGAGGCAGCATGTAGAGAAATCACTGTCCTCCTTTTTCCTCCTGTAGCATATATAAATGTTAAGAACTTTTTTGAATTATACTAATTTCCTTTGCACTAGCACTTTTTTTGAAATGTAGTTTAATGGTAGATTTATTAGATATATTGATCCCTATTTATTTAGCATTGCAAGCGCTGTGGCATGCTAATTCTATTTTATGTTTCAGTTTAAGGCGGTGTCATGATCACTGCCCCAGGTTTCCTTTTTTCAGGGTGGCTCCTTTTCTCTTGCAGCATTCTATGGAGCCACCCTTGTGAGCAGCGATTTTAGAGTGTTGTCTCCCTATATTGTGTACATAAATAGAAACACACAGCCCTATAGCCTAGGATTGCTTGTCCCTCCTCCTCCACCTTCCTCCTAAGCTAACAGACGACTCCAGACTGTTTACTGGTAACTCTTGTAAAGAAAGGAAGTTTGGGAAAGCTGCACTGAGAGAACTAAAGTTCCAGTGATGGCAAACCTTGGCACTCCAGATGTTTTGGAACTACATTTCCCATGATGCTTATGTACTCTGCAGTGTAGTTGAGCATCATGGGAAATGTACTTCCAAAACATCTGGGGTGCCAAGGTTCGCCATCACTGGCCTAAACACTAAAGGTTTAATACAATACAATATTCATATGTCCCATTTTGTGTTATTAGGGTGAGAGGGTCCAAGCAGATGAACGCCCTGCAGTGTGCCCGCTATGTGTATCAGATGGAAGGGATGAGAGGATTTTACAGGGGCCTTACAGCCTCCTATGCTGGGATCTCAGAGACCATGATCTGCTTTGTAATATATGAAGGCCTTAAGAAGCACCTGGAGGAAAACCACCTAACCACGAGCAACGGCAAAGCCGGAGAGAAAACCTCCTCCAACTTCTTAGGATTAATGTTTGCTGCAGCTTTTTCCAAAGGATGCGCCTCCTGCATCGCCTATCCACACGGTGAGTCTCCGGGGGGGTCACACCATGCTAGAATACCTGGAAAAACACTGCCGCTGCCTGGGAAATCATTAACTGCATTTGTTGCCGGGTCTAGGAGGCAATGAGGGGTAAACCTATCTCTTTACACATGAGAAGATGTTAAAGGGAAACAAGAGAGAGAGAGAGAGCGAGAACGAGCGAGCTGTAGAGAGAGAGAGCTATAGAGAGAGAGAGAGAGTGAGCTATATAGAGAGAGTGAGCTATAGCGAGCGAGCTATAGAGAGAGCGAGCTATAGAGAGAGAGGGAGAGCGCGAGCTGTGGAGAGAGAGGGAGAGCGTGAGCTGTAGAGAGAGAGAGGGAGAGCGTGAGCTGTAGAGAGAGAGAGGGAGAGCGCGAGCTGTAGAGAGAGAGAGGGAGAGCGCGAGCGGTAGAGGGAGAGCGCGAGCTGTAGAGAGAGAGAGGGAGAGCGCGAGCGGTAGAGGGAGAGCGCGAGCTGTAGAGAGAGAGAGGGAGAGCGCGAGCGGTAGAGGGAGAGCGCGAGCGGTAGAGGGAGAGCGCGAGCGGTAGAGGGAGAGCGCGAGCGGTAGAGGGAGAGCGCGAGCGGTAGAGGGAGAGCGCGAGCGGTAGAGGAAGAGCGCGAGCGGTAGAGGAAGAGCGCGAGCGGTAGAGGGAGAGCGCGAGCGGTAGAGAGAGAGGGAGCTATAGAGAGAGAGAGAGAGAGAGAGAGCAAGCTATAGCGAGCTGTAGAGAGAGGGAGGGAGCGCGAGCTGTAGAGAGAGGGAGGGAGCGCGAGCTGTAGAGAGAGAGGGAGCGCGAGCTGTAGAGAGAGAGAGAGAGCAAGCTATAGCGAGCTGTAGAGAGAGGGAGGGAGCGCGAGCTGTAGAGAGTGAGAGAGAGAGCTGGAGAGAGCTATAGAGTGCTTTTCACAGATGAGAGCAGGTTCGCCCTGAGCACATGTGACAGACATGAAAGGGTCTGGAGAAGCTATAGAGAACATTATGCTGCCTATAACATCGTTCAGCATGACTGGTTTGGTGGTGGGTCAGTGATGGTCTGGGGAGACAAATCCATAGAGGGACGCACAGACCTCTACAGGCTGCAGGGATCCTCAAACTACGGCCCTCCAGCTGTTGCAGAACTACATGTCCCATGAGGCATTGTAAAACTCAGACATTTACAGACATGACTAGGCATGATGGGAATTGTAGTTCCTGAACAACTGGAGGGCCATAGTTTGAAGACCCCTGGGCTAGACAATGGCACCCTGACTGCCATTAGAAATTAGGATGAAATCCTTGGACCCATTGTCAGACCCTACGCTGGTGCAGTGGGTCCTGGGTTCCTCCTGGTGCACGACAATGCCCGGCTTCATGTGGTGAGAGTATGCAGCCAGTTCCTGGAGAATGAAGGAATTGATACCATTGAATGGCCTCCACCCTCACCTGATCTAAATCCAATAGAACATCTGTGGGATATTAGGTTTCGGTCCATCCGACAATGCCAGGTTGCACCTCAGTCTGTTTGGGAGCTCAGGGATGGCCTGGTCCAGATCTGGGAGGAAATACCCCAGGACACCATCCGTCATCTCATTAGGAGCATGCCCTGATGTTGTCAGGCATGCATACAAGCACATGGGGGCCATACAAACTGCTGAGGACTGTTTTGAGTTGCTGCAATGAAATTTCAGCAAAATGTATTAGCCTGCTGCGTCATTTTTTCACTTTGATTTTCGGGTGTCTTTAAATTCAGCCCTCTGTAGTTTGATACACGCACATGAACTTTAATGAGATCCCAGTCTTAGCCCATAGGGTTTAATATTGAGTTGGCCCACCCTTTGCAGCTATAACAGCTTCAACTCTTCTGGGAAGGCTGTCCACAAGGTTTAGGAGTGTGTCTATGGGAGTGTTTGACTATTCTTCTAGAAGGGCATTTGTGAGGTCAGGCACTGATGTTGGAGAAAAGTCCTGGCTCACAGTCTCCCCTCTAATTCATCCCAAAGGTGTTCTATTGGGTTGAGGTCAGGACTCTGTGCAGGCCATTCAAGTTCCCTCACCCCAAACTTACTCATCCATGTCTTTTATGGACCTAAAAAAACTAACCCATAAAGTCAGCCCAATTTTGTTGAATATTGTGAAAGATGATGTCATGCCGAGTAGATACCTAGCATGTCACGCTTTAAAATTGCACGCACTCGTGGAATGGTGACAAACTAAGGTACTTTAAAGATCTCCATAGGCGATCCTTTAAAACATTTTACAGTTAGCAGTTTAGAGTTACAGAGGAAGTTCAGGACTAGAATTGTTGCTCTCTCTCTAACAATCACGGTGATACCTCACATGTGTGGTTTGACACTGTGTACATTTGCGGCTGCGACTTACGTATGCGTTTTCTTTGGCATGTGGGGACAGGGGAGCTTTAAAAGAAATTAAATTGTATTTATTTTTATTTTTTTTACGCTGTTCCTTGAAAAAAAATAAAATAAAATTTCTGATCACTTTTATTGCTGTCGCAGCTAATGTAAACTTCCCATGTGACAGTAATAGGCAGTGACAGGTACTCTTTATAGAGGGATCGGGGGTCTAAAGCTCCACTGCACTTCAAAGTATTCAAATGCCAAAATCTTTGTTTTTGAATACTTTTGTATTTTTTCAAATCGGCCCCCGGGTTACTACATCAGAGACCCAATCCAAGCTGGCGGATGTGCTGGCTGGTCGCTCGAGTCTCCCAGTAGGACGGGAGACCCGGGCGGAGGGGTCGGGAGGGGAGGGAAATGGCCTCGCATGAAAGCCAACCGCTGGCTCTAGAAGAAAAAAAAACAGTACCGGGGTGAGTTCTCTGGCTGCAGGCCTCACCCCCCCCCCCCCCCCCCCCCCTACAATCACTTCCTTCCTTGTCCCAGCACTGAAGAGTAACCCAGCAGGCTCAGAGCTGTCACTCAAGTGACACTCTAAATCAGGGTGTCAAACTCAAACTTAATTGGGGGTCACATCAGCATTATGGTTACCCTCAAAGGGCCAATTGTATCTGTAAGATTAGATGTTCAGGGCACCTAATCCCCCCCCCCCTCCAAACATCCAATCTCAAGAGCCCCCCCGCCATCAGAAGTCAAGAGTCCCCCCCCACCCTTCCTTACACTGCAGTGCACTCCCCTTCCCTTGTGCTGCTGGAGGTGGAGCTGGGAAGGAAGTGCAGGGTCTGGAGGAGTCGGATGAATGCTTAGACCAGGGGAGGCAGAAAAGAGGTGGTGCTGTGGCTGCACAGAGGCACAGGATCTGCAGGAGAAGTTCTGTCGTCCTCTCTGCTGCCAACTGCTGAGACTGAGGGATGGGGCAAAGACAAACCTCTCCACAGCTGCAGAGAAAATTGCAGGATCTGTAGGAGGGGGTCTGTCGTCCTCTCTACTGCTGGCTGCCTGAGACAAAGTGGGGGCACTTCTCCGGACCGCCCACTGTGTGTGTGTGTGTGTGTGTGTGTGTGTGTGTGTGTGTGTGTGTGTGTGTGTGTGTGTATGTATATATATATATATATATATATATATATATATATATATATATATATATATTGTGAGGGATTAGCTCGGTGGCGGGTGTGGATGACCCCTTGGGGGGTGCGTTTTCCCAGAGAGGTAGCCGACAAGTGCTTGCAAACAAACAGTGTGGTTTATTAAATGGTGTTTTCTTCACCAGGCTGTATGCAGCAAAACATCCAAAATAAAATAAAACAGAAAATAAATCCTTGCCTCTGTGGGCGGCTACCTTCTCACAACTGGAACCTGCCTAAGTGTCTGTCTCCAACCTACCGTCGGGCAGACTTCCTTGTCCTACAGCGGACACTCAATAGTCCTTTTATAATAGCTTCGCAGGGCAACACAGTCCTTTATTTCTTTCACATCAACAGTTCGTCTTCTCACCTTTGAGACGTATTCACCCTTGGTTACCGTCCCGGGCACACATCACTCCGGGGGGTCTTCTCCCAGGCCCACACATCCTGTCGGGAGGCACACGCTGACTGTCCTCCTGCTCCCAGCCCACATGGCTTCAGGATGCAGCTTCTGGAGGCAGCAAACAATAGGAATTTCTCTGAACAAATTATAGAGCCTTAACTCCCTCATTCTGAACAGGTGAAGGCCTTTCAACTTCCTGCTGGCTAGCTCTGTAGCCAACACCCTAAATTAATTAATGGACTTTCTAAATCAGGTAGAAATGTATCTCCTTCCTGTGACTACATTCCCAGATTTAGCTGACTTCCTGTTACAATATATATATATATATATATATATATATATATATATATATATATATATATATATATATATATATATATATATATATATATATATAATATGTGTGTGTGTGTGTGTATGTATGTATGTATGTATGTGTATATACACACACGTCATTACTTTGACATTAAATACCGGTAACCCCAGTATTTTTATGAACCGGGGGTGATCCAGTGTCCGATTAAAAGTGATCCCAGCGGCGGATTCGCCATGGGATCACAACACTTTAAGTTGGTAAATAAAGGGAAAAAAAAATAAGCAAACCTATAGATAAAAGTGATAAGTTTGTGCAATATCTGACCCCCTGTCCTTCTTACAGAGGTGATCCGCACCAGACTTCGGGAAGAAGGCAGCAAGTACAACACCTTCTGCCAGACGGCGCGTTTGGTGGCACGGGAAGAAGGCTACGCAGCTTTTTACAGAGGACTTTTAGCTCAGCTTTTCCGGCAAATCCCCAACACTGCCATCGTCCTTTCTACGTATGAACTCCTAGTCTATGTGATGCGTGACAAACCCAAGTAAGCGGGCGAGCCGCCCTCCTGGACATTCGCACTGCGCACTGACCAAACACAGACTGGCGTACTGTAATGGCTGCCTGCCTGGTCGCTCCCCTTACTCGAAGGAGATCACATTTTTGGACTGTTTTTCCCATTCTGGAAGGTTTTAGTTATCGTTAACGTTAGTAAATAATTTGTATATTTTGTTATTTTAAAAAGAGAAAGTTGCAGAGTCGTGGATCCCACTGATGCTGCTAGGTAACGAAATCCCACTATTTAATTTCCCCGGCCCTGGCCGGCATTGTATTTTTCACGAGTTGCATCTAATTTATATCTATAAAAGAACAGAGTGAAGACCTCTTTTATGAGTCGTGTTGTTCTGATGTCTGTACTGTATATGATGGTGTTGTAGTATAACATTTTTCCACTAGGTGGCGCATGCGCACATAAGACACCTTTGCTTCACCATAGGATCATTTTTCCATACATTGATAAAGTATCTGATCAATGCAATGTGAGTGTCTTATTCAAATACCTAAGGAGTGTTTCCCTGTCTGCGGTACTGGAGAACATTGAGTTACAAGAGAAAAAAAGGAAGCGTTACCCATAGATGATCAGATTTCAGCTTCGATGTTGGATTAAAGGTTGACTCCACCTTTTGCACCATGTTATACCTTTTTATTTAGGGGTGTAAAAACCTATGCAAAAATAAAAAATTATAAATGCAATTTTTTTTCCTGCAAATATATATGCATTTATTTATACTTGGCTTTAAAGTGCAAGTCCAGGCAAAAGCGAACTAGCGCTAAGCCTGCTCTCTGCCACAATCTTAACCTAATCTATCTAACCCTATAAAGCAAATATCGCTGTACTTGCCTATTCTGCACCTGATCCGGTCCGGTCTCCAGCGGCGGAAGCTTTGTGCAGGAGAGGACTGACAACGGCTGGGAAGTGACGTCATCCATAGAGCTACTATGGGGTTTCCGTTGTCAGCTGCCTTTCCTGCACCAGCCTCCATGCTGAAGCCGCAGCTGACAGCTAATGCTGGGCCTGGATCAGATTGGCTGCGAAATAGGTAGGTGAAAGGTAATACCCCTTGGTAGGTACACTTCTGCTGGCCAGCATCCCTGTAACCTGTAAAGCATGGGTGTCCAACCTTTTGGCTTCTCTGGGCCACATTGAGTGTAGAGACATTTTCTCGCCGCATATAAAATATATACTATAGTTATCATATATAAGTAATAAAACGCTGCTGCGCCCTTCCCGAGCTGCCCCTCCCCCAGCACTAATTTAACACAACTAGTGGATGATCTCCTCCAAGGCAGCCTCTCCCTAGTTAGTTTTGAAGCCGCCGTGGCCGTGCCCCCGACTCGACTTCCTTCCCAGCAAAAAAAAAAAAAATTGTCAGGAGGCAGTGGGCCGCATTGCGTGCGGTTCTGGGCCGCATGCGGCCCCCGGGCCGCAGGTTGGACATGCCTGCTGTAAAGGATTTACAAGCACTTGGAAATAAGACATCAAGACAGGTATTCGACTGGATTCAGGTTAGGACAGCTTATATACAGTTCATAAAGGGGATGTGACATTATTTTCCCAGGCCAAATAAAAATATACATATAATATTAAGGCACAATGGACATAACCTATACCAGGGGCCCTCAAACTACGGCCCTCCAGCTGTTGCGGAACTACATATCCCATGAGGCATTGCAAAACTCTGACATTCACAGCCATGACTAGGCATGATGGGAATTGTAGTTCCTGAACAACTGGAGGGCCATAGTTTGAAGACCCCTGACCTATACATAATAGGAAACAGATGTGTATATATAACAGGAAAGCAAATGCAGGAAAGAAACTTCTCAGAATAGCAAAAGACTGGGCGACCAATAAATATTCTCACAACTCAATGGGAGGAAATTTACATCCTGAACAGCAAAAATATCTAAGTTACAAACAGAGAGATTTTTGGTCAAATTAAAAAGTTAAAGCATAACTCCAATCATTCAATGAAGCATGACTATAGAACATTTAAATAAAACCTAATTCCAACAATCCCTCCCATTTGTCACATAAGTGACAACTATAAATCTTGTCTCCAATATGCATCATCTTGTGTTGCCTTCCTATAAATGCATTGGCTTATCTTTACAAGCAAATATATAAAGCGAAGAAGCAATAAACACATTAAAATTAACATTCTAGCTGGTCTAAACCATGATAGTACAGAGTCAAAAAAATCTCCAAAACTTCCCAATCCCTTAAAAGGATTCCACCCATCATTAACAATTTTCCTGGCTTCTGCCTGAAGTCCTGCTACCTCCTTTTATTATTATTTGATAATAATAAGGCACTTCCATGCTTTTATTATGAATCCATGTACAACACTCATAATTTTCTGTTACTTCACAGAGACCAGTAAGTGCAGCTCCCATACATTCAATTGCCAGCTCATGTAACATTACCTGTTTCCGTAAGGCCCTTTGTTTCTGATTAAGTAGGGCAATGTCAACTGACGTTTTATTTAGTACCTCATCCATTATAACTGTGTGCTCCCCTGAACCCCCCACTGTGCTGCCTCCCCTCTCCTGCCGACTGCTGCATGGGATGTGTCACAATAGAGAACCAGGAAGGGGTCGGTAAATATGTAATTTACCAGCTCCTCCCTTTTCTGAATGGACAGAGTCATAGCCAGTGACATTGTAAAAAAAAAAAAATAAAATAAAATGTTAAAATAATACAATTAAAATACCAAAAAATAAAAACTACTGACACCAGTGGGTGAACTTCCAGGATCACAAAGGTCACACTTGCGACCGGGCCCTGGCATTCCACCACCGTGGGGAGGACCCAAGATGTCAGGAAGGGGGCTGCTGCGGGACCATAATAAAGGGCCCCAGGTTCAGTGGGAAGAGCCCCAGGCTTGAAGGGAAGGGCCCCGGCCAGGGGTCCGGGGGGGGCCCTTCATGGTTTCTTGCACCGGGGCCCTGACGGTTCTAGTTAGGACTCTGATAAAGAGTTCTCTCCTATTTACATGTTTTACCTCCCTGGCGGTATTCCCGAGTGTGGTTCGGGGTTCATATACAGTGCCAAAAGTGGTAACCCCAAGCCACACTCGGGATTACCCCACAATCACACTTACCTTCCTCTACGATCCCCCGCCGTCCTCCCATATTGACAAAACCCTTCCACTTGAATTTTACTTTTGTGCATAGCTAGATTTGAATTGTAACTCAGTAAGAGATGTGGTATCTACTGTTAAGTCTCTTGCTGGTCGATCGTGAGTCCTGTTGTGTTGCACAGTTCTTGGACAGAAAGGTAAGTCCTGTGGATGACAGTAACAGGTACTAATCACCCATACCGGCAAGAAAACTGTCAGTGAGAGCCTATCAATAGGAAGAACCTCCAAGATATCTGGGGACTGAGAATTGACATCTTGCCCTGTGTCTTCAGATTCGTCTGTTTCAGAGACTTGTGCACCTGCTTCACTCTCTTGTTCATCTACTTCAGGGATTTCTACACCTACTTCATCCTCTTTGTCTGTGCCTTGTATCCTAGGATCCTCTGGGACCTTTTTCACCTTTGAAGCATGAATCCAGGCTTGAGAATCAGCCGTTAGGATTGCGGTACAGCAGTCACCGCAGTTGGCTCCCCAATCGGTGGATCTGTAACCTTGTGGAGTGCTTTAACCACTACTCGGTCTCCTGGTTTTAACCGATGTGTCGGTTCCTATGAAGGAATAGGAAAAGACACATCACTGTAGATGCCATTCAAAAGCTGCATAAGATTTGCAACATATCCTTCCTGAATCAGCCCCAAATCACCTGGCACTAATACCATTGGCCCTCTTGTCCAAGGTGTGGGAAAGGGTCTTTCCATCAAAATTTCAAAAGGAGACATTTTAGTAGTTTTGTTAGGAGTCCTCCTTATTTCTGACCGTACTGCTGGCAAGTATGCCTCCCACCTAACGTAAGTGCCTCCAGTAGCTTTTCGCAATTTTTCTTTAATTGTATGCTTCACTCTTTCCACCACCCCAGAACTCTGAGGATGGTATGGAATATGAAACTTCCAATTAATCACCATAAATTTAGCACTGTGTTGCAAAATTTTATAAGTGAATGGAGGACCTTTGTCCAAATCAATGGTTAATGGGCAACCCCACCTTGTCATTATTTCTTTACACAAAATTTTAGTTACTGTAAGTATGTCCTCTCTAGGAGTTTCAAAAGCTTCTGGCCCCTTACTAAATGTATCTACTATAACTAGCAGATACTTTGCTATATTTCTACTACCTTTAGGCATGTGTGTGAAATCAATATGCAATTCTTGAAATGGACCTTGGGGTGGCGGGGAATGATCATGTTTCCCCATGTTGAGTACCCTGTATATTGTTCCTAATACGTGTTATGCATCTACTCAACTGGTCCTGGACTCTGTGTTTGATATAAAAACCTTTACTTCAATTCTTGTATTGTTAACTGTTGTCCTATACCAGTGATGGCGAACCTTGGCAAACCAGATGTTTTGGAACTACATTTCCCATGAAGCTCCTCTACATTGAGGCATGAGCATCATGGGAAATATAGTTCCAAAACATCTGGGGTGCTAAGGTTCTCCATCACTGCCATGTAACTGTGCTATAATGATGGGTGCACTATGTTGAGGACGGTATGCCTATGATCTCCTCTTTTGCCATTAGACCATTTTGGTCTAAGGACAAACCTTTCTTTTTCTAGTATTCTACATCTTCCTCAGTGGTTGTATACTGTAGTTCTTTTAACAACTGGTGGTCTGGAATTGTGGGTGGCTCTAGGACAAAGGTAGGATTTCTTGGGGCAAGGGAACATGCATGGGCAACAAAAGTGACTTCTTGGGCGATTTTGTCAGCCAAAGCATTACCTAGGGCAGGGGTAGGCAACCTTGGCTCTCCAGCTTTTGTAGAACTGCAAGTCCCATAAGGCACTGCAAGACTCTGACAGCCACAGGCATGCCTCCCCAAGGCAGAGGTATGATGGGATTTGTAGTTTCAGCACAGCTGGAGAGCCAAGGTTGCCTACCCCTGACCTAGGGCAATCGGGTCATTAAAATTAGTATGCCTTACATTTTATCACTGCAACAGTAGAAGGTTTGTGTATGGCCTCTAACAAATCATTCACCAATGAAGCGTGTGCAATTCCCTTACCATCAGCTGCTACAAACCCTCTACTTTGCCAGAATCATGTACCACACCGAAAGCATATTTAGAATCCATGTAAATGTTTACATCTTTTCCCTCAAATAACTGACATGCATGGGTTAAAGCAATCAAATTGGCGGCTTGTGCTGAAGAATGGCTTTGGCTTTCCCCAGACAATATCTTGGAGTTGTACTACAGCATACTCCGTTAAGTATGTGTTGTCATTTGGTCTAGTACACGAGCCATCTACAAAAATGTCTATACCACCTAGTTTGGGGATCTTGCATCATGTCTGCTCTGGGTGCGGTATCCTCATGATTAACCTGTACCAGTGGCGGCTGGTGCTCAAAATTTTTGGGTGGGGCGCAAACAGAATAATGTAATAGGCATTGCTTTGCGGCAAAAAACGCTGGAAAAAATTGCGTGACTTTGAGATCACAAAAGTGTGAAAGGGGCCTTCAGTAATCAAGGTATAGTATTCCCCTTTCAATGCAGAGTGACCAGCGTGCCCCCAGCAATGCAGTGACCAGCGTGCCGTGCTCCCTTCAATGCAGAGAAACTTACCTGCAGCGACGGCTTCTCCACAGTCCCCCGCGTCTCCTCGAGTCCTCCTGCCTCCTCCTCGGCCAATGGCATGCATTTGCCTTTTGGCCAATCAGAAAGCGGGTCTCGGACCCACTTCCTGATTGGCCAGCAGGAGGATCCATGTTACAATAGCGAATTTTCATTCGCTATTGTCACACAATGGGTGGGCTCAGGGCTTACTGCTCTGCGTCCCGGGTCCACCCTTTTCTGAAGCCTATTAGAGCCTTGGCTCTAATCAGGTGATTTAAAAAAAAAAACCCATTGAACTCCATTCGTCCGGCGCCCCGCATGTAGATTAGGGGGCCGGACGCATGGATGGGGGGCGGCACCCCCAACGCACCAGCCACCACTGACCTGTAAACAGTCATGTTCTTCTGGTGGGGAAACTTCTTCACCCTTAACACCTAGCATTCCATTAGGAATAGCTGTGGGGCCTGAAGTTGGGGAAGCACTGACCCTGCAGGAACTGCTGGGTACTATCTTTACGGGCTCCCCTGGTTACCAGCACATATTTACTTAGGAAAGTCTCTAAATCCTTCCTGGTTCCCAAAGGCTCGACACACGAATGAACAGTCTAGGGTGCTGTTTGTTTTAATGTTTTATTATTAATTTGGGAAGGGAAAAGGAAATAGTGGGATACTCCTATTAAACTATTCACATTGTTTGAGGACATCTATCTTCTGATCTCTGTTGGCGGATATGAAACAGACGGCTGTTGGTTCACCCTGCCACTAGGGTGGATGGGGTTAAGTCTCTTGTTCCACTGGCTCTCTGACAAGATGACTTGATGGACGATAATCTATCCTCAGGACGCTCTCACTAGCATCCTCTTCCCGCTGACACCCATCCACTGACTATCCTATGAGAAGGGGTGGCCCCCCTCAGGTCAGGCCCCTTCACACGAGTTCCTGTACTCACGATACTGTAGAAACAGGTCCTCCAGTGTCTCCCCTCTGTCAGCTTCCCTGAACCTCTGGGTTCAGCTCCTCACTGCAACTCTTCCGGCCCTCAGGATGACCTTCTAAAACCGCATGTCACCTCTACAGAGGAGGAGGCAGCCGCCCCCTCCCTGCGGGACTCCACTCTCCAACGAAAATGTGCTCCTGGCTTTTTATATGGTATCCCAACATGCACCAAGCAACCTGCCCTCTGCCAATCATCAGGACTATCAAAAGCATATGCAACCATTCGTCATTAGCCTTCTACTGTCCAACATTCCTCCCTATTGGACCAGCACGAAACACTCTCTAGACTGAAGGAATTGCATACTGAGCACAACAAGCAGACCTCACTAACAGATCCTGCACTCTGGTAGGCAGAGAACAATATAGATTTACCTGCAGCCCCTCTGGTACGCAGACAGAGCTCAAACTATACTTCTCACTAGCACCTACCTAGGAGGGTGCTACACTTATTTAATGGTCGAAGTCAAAACAACTTCATAACCAGATGCTCGTTGGGCCGTCATGTGTTGAGTAGTCAAATCTATTAATACATGCAGTACGTGATGAGAAGTATGTAAAATAGTTTTATGTCCCAGTGTTACTGACATAGATGTTTCCGCCCCCATCGCGCAAACAGCAAGTGCGCCTAGACACAGTGGCATGCCTGTACCGGTAGAGGAACTACTCTGGAAAAATAGGCTACACGTCTCATAGCCCCCCCTGTGTTTCTGGGCGACCACCAGTGCCATGGTTGTACAATTATCTCAAGCATACACATGAAAAGGTGAGGTATAATAAGGTAAGCCTAGCGCAGGAGAGGAAATAAAAGAGGACTTCCAAGGTTTTAAATGCATCTGTCAGCTCTTGGGTCCACTCCATTCGGTCGGGTGCCTCGACCTTGGTTGCTGCTCTGAGTATGTGATCAGTCAGGTATCCATTGCCTGCAATAGTTTATCATACCAAGAAAGGATAGCATGTCTTTCTTAGTAGCTGGGCGGGGCAGACCCAGAACGGCTTGGATCCTAGACTGACTCACTTTGCCTGTGCTTTTTGTTAACGTGAAACCCAGATACTGGACAGATTCCTGGCAATATTGCATTTTGTGTCTTGCCACCTTGTGTCCATCACCCAGGTATTCTAACAGAGATCTACTATCCTGCCTATATGCCTCTCTGCTTGGGCTGCACAAATATCATCCACATACTGGAGCAACACAGAACCGTGGGGTGGGGACCAACCCTGTAAGAATGCACGAAGGTCCATAGAGTACACCGCAGGTGAATCTATGTAGCCTTGAGGCAGGTAAGCTGGCGTTTGTCAAATGTGAAACTCAGTAATAGTTGTGTCTCTTCGTCAACTGGGACAGAAAAAAAAGAGTTTGACAAGTCCAACACAGCGTAGTACTGAGTGGTACATGGAATACTGTAGAGGTAATCAATGACGGTAGATCTGGGACAATCGGTGCAACTGGGACTATCAAGGTATTAATAGTCCTAAGGTCTTGGGTAAACCTGTAAGAGCCATCAGGCTTCTTCATTGGATTTATTGGTGTATTGTAGGGAGATATCACAGGCCTTAATATACCTTGTTCTAAAAAGGATTCAATTATTGGCCTAATTCCCTCTTATTTCACTTGTGACAAAGTGTATTGTTTCTGGTACACAGGATTAGTGTAGGGCTTCAGTGTAGCTTTATAAGGTGTGCATGGAATTAACCCTAAGTCTAACTTTATTCACATGTCATGTTACCGGATATTTGTGCACATAAGATTGTTGCTTTCATCCTACCTACCTTCATGTCTGTGAATGTGTCTTTACTCTCCAGGGGTCCTTCACTGCTCTGCTGTGGCGGCCGGCGCCAGCAAGAACGAGTGCCTTTAATTTAAAAATTGCGCCAGGCGGCGCCATTACGTAACTGCGCATGCGCCCGTCCCAGTCGAGCTTGTACGAGCTTTCCTGAGCCCGGCAGGCGTCGGCATGGTGTGTGCGCAGTTACGATGTCAGCCCACAACCATTTTTTTTTAAGGGCGTCTGCAAGGCGCTGCCGAGAACGAGTGCCTTTAATTAAAAAATTGCGCCAGGTGGCGCCATTACGTAACTGCGCATGCCCCCGCCCGGCCGAGCTTTCCTGAGCCCGGCAGGCGTCTGCACGGTGCATGCGCAGTTACGATGACGGCCCACAACCATTTTTTTTTTAAGGGCGCCGCCGAGAACGAGTGCCCTTAATTAAAAAATGGCGCCATTACGTAACTGCGCATGCGCCTGCCCAGCCGAGCTTGTACGAGCTTTCTTGAGCCCTGCAGGGGTCGGAACGGTGCATTCACTGTCAACCCCCAACCATTTTTCTTTACGGGGACCAGCTGCCCGTAACGGGCATTTACGGGCAGCCAGATTAACGGACGCTTGCGGGGACAATGTAAGTTACCCGGGACAGGCTCCTATTTGCCTGGACTGTCCCGGCAAAAACGGGACAGTTGGCAGGTATGAGGTGGGTAGGGGGTGGAGAAAAGGGGGTGACTTAGAAGAGGGGAGTTCCCGCACCTATTTTCTGAGAAAATAGCCCTGACAACAAAACCAATCGCATCTGTTCTAAGGTGCGTAGAAGGTGCAGACTGGAGACAGCTGGCTTCTGATTGGATGCTTTGGGTTTCTGCACACCGGCGTGCCTTGTGCTGCCACCCTGTAATTTGTAAGTCATCACGTTGTTAGCATTCCCTCAATGCTGTATGGATCATTCAGTTTTTTTTATACATAATGATGTGTCACAGGTGAGGTGTCCTCTACACGTCTGTCTGAGTAACAGAAGCGAGCGCCTGCTAATCGCGTCCAATCCATTCACGTAAGATTTGCTGCGTGGGCGTACGTCTGATGCTCAGAAACCTGCAGACAATCCTGACACTACAGCACGATTCGTCTATTAGTATTCTACATTCATACATTCTCCCACGTAGCCGAGGAGACGGTAGGGGGGATCTGCAAAGTCACACGCACGCCGCTATCATACTCGCAGACTGGAGTACAAAGAGCCGCGTCATTTCCATTTAAAATAGAACTCCGGTGGAATCAGAATCACCAGAAAACTTGCATCATTTCTGTGCTTTTAGAATGCATTATTTTTTTTTTTTTTGGATTACAAACTTTTTAATTGAAGATAAATTGGTGGTACAAGTGAAGATTGTGCATTAGTAAAGATGGTATAAAAAGGTACAAAAGACAAAATATAAACTGATCAGAATGCATTTTATTTAAGCTGCCTAAGTTCCTGTACTGAAGAATAATAGGCAGTTGCCATCAGGGGCACACAAGCCTCATTTGCAGATGGAGAGATGGGTGCCTAAAGATTAGAAAAATGCAGCTCCCCGTGGCAGTGCCATTTAATGTGGGTCGGCTCCTGTGGGTTTGGCTGCTGGGTGATGTGGTGCCGTTCAGAATTAATGGCATAGCAATGTGCTAAGGCACTTAAGGCAATCTGGGTAAAGATTTACCATGGCGCCTTGGCATTGCCATGACATGAAGAGCTGCCCCGTACATGAAAATCCCCTCTGACTGCTCAGATATCACATTTTACCTCCACTAAACATATAGTAATTAGGAGCTGCTGTTCCACCTCTCATGGCACAATGCAGGGCCAATACTGTGGAATATGTGGAACAATGCAGAGCCAATATTATTATTGGTACACGTGGAACAATGAACAGTGAATACTATAGTACACGTTAACGCAGAGCCGAAACTATGGAATATATGGAACAATTCACAGCCAAAACTATGATGTACATGGATCAATGGCCAGCCAGAACAATGGTGTAAGTCGAACAATGCACAACCATTACTATGGTATGCGTGAAACAATGCACAGTCAATACTATGGTACATGTGGAACAATGCACAGCTAATGCTATGGTATATGTGGAACAATGCACAGCTAATGCTATGGTATATGTGGAAAAAGGGACAGCCAATTCTATAGTACATGTGGAACAATGCACAGCTAATACTATTGTAGACGGGGAACAATGCACAGCCAATACTATGGTTTACATGAAACAATGCAGAGCCATTACTATGGCAGGCTTGAAACAATAAACAGCTAATACTATGGTATACATGGAACAATGCACAGCCAATACTATGGTAGACTTGGAACAATGCACAGCCATTCTTTTGGTAGACATGGAGCAATGCACAGTCAATACTATGGTAGACATGGAACAATGTACAGCCATTACTATGGTAGACTTGGAACAATGTACAGCCAATACTATGGTAGACTTGGAACAATGCACAGCCATTCTTTTGGTAGACATGAAGCAATGCACAGTCAATACTATGGTATATGTGGAGCAATGCACAGCCAATACTATGGTAGACATGGAACAATGTACAGCCATTACTATGGTATATGTGGAGCAATGCACAGCCAATACTATGGTATATGTGGAGCATTGCACAGCCATTACTATGGTAGACATGGAACACTGCACAGCCATTACTATGGTAGACATGGAACAATGCACAGCCATTACTATGGTAGACATGGAACAATGCACAGCCATTACTGCACAGCCATTACTATGGTAGACATGGAACAATGCACAGCCATTACTATGGTAGACATGGAACAATGCACAGCCAATACTATGGTAGACGTGGAACAATGCACAGCCAATACTATGGTTTACATGAAACAATGCAGAGCCATTACTATGGCAGACTTGAAACAATAAACAGATAATACTATGGTATACATGGAACAATGCACAGCCAATACTATGGTAGACTTGGAACAATGCACAGCCATTCTTTTGGTAGACATGGAGCAATGCACAGTCAATACTATGGTAGATGTGGAGCAATGCACAGCCAATACTATGGTAGACATGGAACAATGTACAGCCATTACTATGGTAGACATGGAACAATGCACAGCCATTACTATGGTAGACATGGAACAATGCACAGCCATTACTATGGTAGACATGGAACACTGCACAGCCATTACTATGGTAGACATGGAACAATGCACAGCCATTACTATGGTAGACATGGAACAATGCACAGCCATTACTATGGTAGACATGGAACAATGCACAGCCATTACTATGGTAGACATGGAACAATGCACAGCCATTACTATGGTATACATGGAACAATGCACAGCCATTACTATGGTAGACATGGAACACTGCACAGCCATTACTATGGTAGACATGGAACAATGCACAGCCAATACTATGGTAGACGTGGAACAATGCACAGCCATTACTATGGTATACATGGAACAATGCACAGCCATTACTATGGTAGACGTGGAACACTGCAGAGGTGAATATATGGTATATGTGGAATATTGCAGAGAGAGGTGATAGACAGGGCCTGCTACCAGTGTGAACCCAGCCCTATGAAGTGTGTCCTATGTGTCTAGGCTGCACAACTCTGATATTGACTCACCCCTGTACAGTGCAGTCAGTACTGAATGCCTAATGCTAGGAGTTACAGTTCCCACTGGAGTATTCAGGCCACAGTAATCTGCTTTTCAAAGAATGCAAGGTGTTCCGTGATTGGAGGAGGGGCAGATGAGCATCACAATCTTCCCTACTCCAATCACAGGGCAGTTTGTATTTATTAGGAAGAATGCAAGATATTTTCTGAATGGAGAAGCTGAAGTGCAAGCCACCCATGGTGATCTAAGTACTCCTACCTGGACGTTCGATGTGATGCTGATTGCATTGTATGGGGGTGAGGGAAGGTCAGAGTTGTACATAACCATGCACATTAAATTCATGGAACACATTTGTTCACAACATCCTTGCGGCTATTGCTGCCTAAGCAAGAATGATGCACCCCCGGTCCTCCTTGAATATGCACATTATGGCCGGGTTCACATTTTGCAAAGTGGGTACAAGCATTCCCACTGCGGGTTTCTTGTGCGATTTTTGCGGCTCGCGCATAGGGTTCAAGGGGCGGCCCTATGCATAAAAAATGTGCCAAAGAAGCTCCAAAACTAATTTCAGGCGTCAAATCCCGTCCATTTTGCAGCCTGTGTTTTGGCACTTTTGTCATGCAACAAAACGCACGTCTGCGAAGTGCATTTAGGACGCCATTACCATTCCCACTTCAGTCCCGGAAGGTTTTACCTCCTTAATGACCAGGCCATTTTTTACGATACTGCGTTATTTTAACTGACAATTACGCGGTCGCATGACACTGTACCCAAATAAAATTGATGTCCTTTTCTCCCCACAAGTAGAGCTTTATTTTGGGGGTATTTGATCAAAATTCATTTTTGCACTATAAACAAAAAAAAAAAAATATATATATATTTTTTACTTTCTGCTATAAAACATATCCAATAAAAAAATGTAAAAAAATCAAATTTCCTCATAAATTTAGGCCACTATGTATTTCACTATGTGCTTTTGGTAAAAAAAAAAAAAAAAAAAATCCTAATAAGCGTAGATTGATGGTTTGCGCAAAAGTTATAGCGTCTACAAATTATGTCAGTTTTTTATGGAATTTTTTTTTTTTTTACTAGTAATAGCGGAGATCAGCGACCTATAGTGGGAATACGTTGCAATGGACAAATCGGACACCTAAACTGACACTTTTGTGGAGATCAGTGATTATTTCAGTGATCAGTGCTAAAAAATATGTACTAATGACACTGGCAAGGAAGGGGTTAACGCCAGTGGCGATCAGAGGGGTAAATGTGTTCGCTGGGAGTGCTTGCTAACTGTGGGGGAGGAGCTCTGATTGGGGAAAGACAGAGATCGGTGTTCCTGCTTGGCAGAAACACAAGATCTCTGTCTTCTTCCCTGTCAGAATGGCGATCTGCCTTGTTTACATAGGCAGATTGCCGTTCTGTGTCTCTTGGGAACGATTGTGGGTGGTCGGCAGACCGCACACGCGCCCCCACCCCCCACATGGAATGATGTACAGGGGAGCCAACTTGCCGCAGTAAAAGTTCGTTAGGCAGTCAGCACGTGGTTAATGGCAGAGCAAGAGAGATTGCGTTTTTTTCGCACATTTCCAAAAACGTGGGTTTCTGTGCGTTTTGATGCGCGTTTAATAAACGCTAAGGTGTGAATGCAGCCTACATATCCTAGGACCAGGAGTACAGCTGTGAACAGATGTGAATGAGCCCTGAATGAATAAATGGCACTGCAACCAACCACACTTAGTTGTGTGAGTTAGGCCCCTTTCACAATTGTGCGACCTAAAAGTCGTGTGAATTTGACGCAAATTTTGACCCAACTTTGATCCAACTTTAACTGGACTTGAAGCAATGCCTGTGTAATGTTGGGGTCTATGGACCTCAAGTCGCATCAAAGTCGGACCAAAGTAGTGCAGGGACTACTTTGAAGTCGCACAGTTATAAACGGTACTCATTGGAAATCATGGGGTATGACCTGACATGCAACTTTGTAGTCCCAAGTTGCAGGATAAGTCGCACAAGTGTGAAAGGGGCCTTAACCACTTAAGCCCCGGAAGATTTTAACCCCGTTCCGACCAGGGGGTATTTTGCGATTCGGCACTGCGTGACTTTAACGGACAATTGCGCGGTCGTGCGACGCTGTACCTAAACGAATTTGGCGTCCTTTTTTTCCCACAAACAGAGCTTTCTTTTGGTGGTATTTGATCACCTGTGCGATTTTTTGATCACGCGCTATAAACAAAAAAAGAGCGTCAATTTTGCAAAAATAGCAATATTTTTCACATTTTTTTATATGAAATTCCCCCCAAAAAAAAAGTAAAAATCTAAATTTTTTAACATTTTCGGCCAATTTGTTTTATGCTACCTATGTTTGGTAATAAAAATCGCAAAAAGCGTATTTTGATTGGTTTGCGCAAAAGTTATCGCGTTTACTAACAAAGGGAAAGATTTTTGTCATTTTTGTTGTTTTTTTTTAACGCGTAATGGCGGCGATCTGCGATTTTTTTGCGGTACTGCGACATTGCGGCGGACAGATCGGACCCTTGACTGACATTTTTGACACTTTTGGGGTTACCAGTGACATTACTGCAGTAATCAGTGCTATATATATGCACTGTTACTGTAAAAATACACTGGTAGTGAAGGGGTTAACTTTATTTGGGAGGGAGGGGCTGTGTGTGTCCCTAGGGGCGTGCTTTCTACTGTGATTGGCTGTGGCTTGAGCTGTAAGGACACTGATCAACGGATCTACATAGTAGATCCATGTGATCAGTGTCTTTACAGCGAGGAGAATGACAGGTGGCTTGTTTACACAAGCTGCCTGACATTCTCCCTCTCCCCCGCCGATCGCTGAGTGGCTTGCGTACATCGGGTCCGCTGGTCACACGCGCGGGGGGGTCCGTGACCACGCGGGAGCGCGCCTCCGGCGGTGCGCGCTCGCTCCCTAGACCCTCATAAGCGAGCAACGTAGCCCTACGTTAGTTTGCCTGTGAGGGGCTGACCGCCGACGTAGATAGTCGTGCGGCGGTCGGCAAGTGGTTAAAGTGATTGTAAAGGCAGGAGATTTTTTTTTTTTTACCTTACCTTAATGCACTCTCTGCATTAACCACTTGCCGACCGCCCGCCGCAGACATACTGCGGCAGGCTGGCTCAGCTGCGCAAATGGCCGTACCCATACGTCGCTCCTCGCGATTCGCCAGTGGGGAAGCTGATCTGCGGGGCCAGGGGCCGCGATTGCTCCCCGTCAAGACAGAACTGCGGTCTGCTGTTGTAAACACAGCAGACCGTTGTTCTCTCAGGAATCATCACAGGGCTCCTGTGTTCCTCCTATCAACCTATGTTGATCCAATAAGCCCATTCCCCTCACAGTTAGAAAATACCCCCTAGGCTCACATTTAACCCTTTGATCACCCCTGGTGTTAACCCTTTCCCTGCCGGTGTCATTATTACAGTAGCAGTGCATATTTTTTTAGCACTGATTACTGTAGTAATGCCACTGGTTCCCCCAAAAGTGTCACAAAATGTCAGTTAGGTGTCCGATCTGTCTGCCGCAATGTCACAGTCCCGCTAAAAATCGCAGATCGCCGCAAATACTAGTAAAAAAATAAATAAATATATAAAAATGACATAAATCTTTCCCCTAGATTGTAGACGCGACCAATCAAAATACACTTATTGGGATTTTTTTAACCAAAAATATGTAGCAGAATACAAATTGGCCTAAAATGATGAAAAAAATAGATTTTTACATTTTTTGGGGGGAATGTCATATAGCAGAAGGTGAAAAATATTTTTTTTTTCAGAACTGTCGCTATTTGGCACAAAAAATAAAAATTGCAAAGGTGATCAAATACCACCAAAAGAAAGTTCTACTTGTCAGGAAAAAAGCACCTCAATTGTATTTGGGTACAGCTTTGCACGACTGCGCAATTGTCCGTTAAAGTAACGCAGTGCCGAGTCGCAAAAACTGGTCTGGTCATTAAGGAGGTAAAACCTCCCGGTCCAGAAGTGGTTATGGTAAAAAAAAAAAAAAAATTATAATTTCCATGTTCACTTTCCCCCCAAACACTCACCTTAGTCCGATCTCGATCCAGCACTGTGCCCGGGAGCAGCGCCTCTATCTTCACTGGACATGGAGGCAGCAGCGGGAGCCATTGGCTGACCATCAAATCCTGTGGGGATTTGACGGACAGGGGAGAGGGGTGCAGAGCTGAGTCACGCTTTGTGTGTCTACGGACACACATAGCCCTGCTGAGGAGGAAGCCCCCAAGGAAACGCTTGCTATGGGGGGCCGACACAGAAATAGAGAAACCAAGAGCGCCGGTGGGAGGACCCAGAACAAGAGGTTAGGGCCGCTCTGTGCAATACCATTGCACAGAGCAGGTAAGTAGAACATGTTTATTATTTAAAAAAAACAAAACAAACACAAGCCTTTACAATGACTTTAATATGCATTCACAATGTGAATAGGCCCCTAACCATACAAAGAAACGCCATGGCCTAGATCAGGGGTGTCCAAACTATGTCCCTCCAGCTGTTCAGGAACTACAATTCCCATGAGGCTTTGTAAATCTCTGACATTCACAGACATAACTAGGCATGATGGGAATTGTAGTTCCTGAACAGCTGGAGGTCCATAGTTTGGACACCCCTGGCCTAGATGAAGATAGAGTACCTAAGGCCAAGATCACATGGTCCCAATGGCTCGGGATCTGCAGTTTATTGCGTTGTCAGCAGCAGCTGGCCTGCAGTTAGCAGGGGATATACCATCTCCCACACCACGCTCCAACCGCGCCTATCAGACCTCGCTATTTACCTCTAGGGGGTGCAGTGGCAGTTGGTATTGCCTGCTGAAAATTACAGTACATGCCCTATTTTATTTGCTTGTGTGCACGGCTGGTAATTATCTGGTTTTGACAGTCAGCTGAGGCAAGCTAAAAATGTGACTCATCCGTCAGATTTTGCTGCCCAGACGGTGCCCATGTGAAAGGGGTCTAATGCTTTTACATGAGCCGTTCTTGTTACCATAGCAACCCGATTCCACCTTTTATTACAGCAGTAATTTTTGATGGATTAAAAAAAAAAATAATAAATCACGCCAGTGATGACCCGAACATTCTAAATTTTTGCAGCTCACCTTCAATTATACAGCTGGGCTGAGTTCTCAAAATTGACATTGGCGGAATGACATATTTATGGGTCAAGAGAGGATTGCACGCCACTCGTTACTGTTCCTGACAAGAGAAAGCTAGGACACCCCCCGATGGGTTGAAGACTTAACAGCTGGGCCATCTTGCTGGTCGATATATGCAGCCAAGGGCCGTTATCTATATTGTCCCACAGCAGGTAGAAGCTGGGATAGAGGATAGAGGGTCCATTAACACGACCTGCAGTCATGTGCGTTTTTTCTGTGTGTCATGTCCAGACGAGAACCCAGTGTTTCACTGCATTCCAGAGCTTTGCGATATTGTGTTACTTCAGTGATCTCCACTTGCTTCCAGGGCCATCTCAATTAGTACTTTCAATTAAATCAATTTTAAACAATGAGAAAACGTGCCACAAATCAAAGACTAATCAACACAAAGGGTACAATACAGGTGGGGAGGCAAAAAGGCACAGTATGGGGTGGATACAGCTTTGTAAAAAGTGTGACTGTTCCAGCAAATCAGGGACAGTTGGCAAATACAATGATGTAATGCAAGATTATCATGGGGCCCCCATGTGCCTGGGGCCCCTGGGCAGTGCACAAGAGTGCCCATGCATTTGGACAGCCCTGCTTGCTTCCAGGTCCCATGCTGAGCGGCTGCCCTTATGCATAGTCAACACAGAAGGTCAGCCACTCTGCACAGGATACCGTTCAGAGAAGGCCCCTAAGAGGACGTCACAGATGACGAAACGCATCAGGATTGGCCTGGTACTGACGACATCACGCATGTAGAGCAGACACTTGTGGTTTTGTTTTTTCATGAGCCGACAGTCTGCTGGGATCTGTTTTGATTTTGCATGAAATACAAGTAATTCTGAGGTACTTTAACCACTTCTAAACTGGATTTTCCCCATTAATGACCAGGACATTTTTTGCGATTCGGCACTGCGTTACTTTAAACAGACAATTATGCGGTCGTGCAACGCTATACCAAAATAAGATTGGTGTCCTTTTTTTCCCCACAAATAGAGGTTTCTTTTGGTGGTATTTGATCAACTGTGCGATTTTTATTTTTTGCACTATGAACAAAAAAATATAGCAGGGACACAGGAGCTCTCTGCTGATTCCTGAGAGAACAACGGGCTGCTGTGTACAACAGCAGACCGGCATTCTCTCTTCACGGGGAGTGATCGCGGGTGCCGTCGGCAATCGTGGCCGCTGACCAGTGGCGGCTGGTGCTCAAAGTTTTTTTTGGGGGGGGGGGGGCGCAAACAGAAAAATGTAATAGGCATTGCTTTGCGGCAAAAAACGTTGTAAAAAATTGCGTGACTTTGAGGTCACAAAAGTGTGAAAGGGGCCTTCAGTAATTAAGGTATAGCGTGCCCCCTTTCAATGCAGAGAGACCAGTGTGCCCCCTTTCAATGCAGAGAGACCAGCGTGCCCCCTTCAATGCAGAGATCATTGTGCCCCCTTTCAATGCAGAGATGCCAGCGTGCCCCCTTTCAATGCACAGAGACCAGCGTGCCCCCTTTCAATGCAGAGATACCAGCGTGCCCCCTTTCAATGCACAGAGATCAGCGTGCCCCCTTTCAATGCAGAGAGACCAGCGTGCCCCCATTCAGTGCAGACATCATTATCCACCATCATCAGTGCCCCCCCCACACAGACATCATCCCCCATCATCAGTGCCCCCCCCACACAGACATCGTTATCCCCCATCATCAGTGCCCCCCCCACACAGACATCATCATCCCCCATCATCAGTGTCCCCCCCCACACAGACATCATCATCCCCCATCATCAGTGTCCCCCCCCCACACAGACATCATCATCCCCCCCCCACACAGACATCATCAGTGTCTCCCCCCCCCCCACAATGACATAATCATCCCCCATCATCAGTGTCTCCCCCTCCCCACACACACACAGACATCATCATCCCTCATCAACACTGCCCATCCCCCTCCTCTTCCCCGATGTCACACTGTGCCCCCTGGAATGTGCACTCACCCCCATACACAGGAGAAGTCGGTGGACAGATCATGGCTTCGTGGGTCGCTATCCGGGCTGTACACTGCAGCCTCTGGGTGACTCCTTGCCAGGCAGATGTCCGGTTGGCAGCGGCGGCTCGTGGCTTCAGTTCCCCGGCGTGGCGGCATCTCCTGAGTCCTCACTCAGTCCTCCCGGCTCCCGCCTCCTCCCCAGCCAATGGCATGGGGTTTGCCTTTCGGCCAATAAGGAAACGCGTATGGGAAACGCTTCCTGATTGGCCAGGAGGAGGATCCGTGTGACAATAGCGAATTTTCATTTGCTATTGTCACACAACTGGGTGGGCTCGGGGCGCACTGCTCTGCACCCCGGGCCCACCCTTTTTTTTTAGCCTGTGAGAGCCTCTGGCTCTAATCACATGGCTAAAAAAAAAAAAAAGCCCCAATTGAACTCCATGCGTCCGGTGCCCCGCATGTAGATTAGGGGGCCGGACGCATGGCTAGGGGGGGGGGGGGGGGCGGCGCACACACCGGCCTCCACTGCCGCCGACCCTGTGGATTGGCTTCCCCGCTGGAAAGTAGGCGTGTGCACCCCCAGGATCACTCCCGCGGACCACCGTACAGGTATGGCGATTCACAGGTACCTGCCGACCTGACTCCGTATAACTGCAATGGCTGGTCTCGCAAGTGGGTAAATGAAGAGCGTAGATTTATATGGGCTTCGCTATATTTGTTTGTTCTTTTATTCCTCATTTATTTGGAGTGTTTATTGAGTAACCATCGCTTGCCTCTGATTTCCGTTTTCCAAGGGTTATTACATGCATTTATGAACATTATAATTTTTGGTCCCCATCATCTGGTAAGAGGCGTATTTGTTGGTGTTTGGAGGTTGAACTCATCAATCAGTTCTGATTGCACCCTTGCATTCTTTGGAATTTTTAAGTTGTTTTCACATATTGGAAGGACTTTTTTTTTTATAAGTGTATCAGAGGCCTTCTTATGTTTTTTTTTTCACTATGGATATATGGATCTGCATAATTTATGTATGACTGTATGAATTTGTTTAACTCTTAGAAAGGATATTTTTAACATGTGTTTTTGCACATTGCACTTTATACTCTATATCAGAGATCCTCAAACTACGGCCCTCCAGCTGTTGCGGGACTACACAGACTTCACAGACATGACTAGGCATGATGGAAATTGTAGTTCCTGAACAACTGGAGGGCCATAGTTTGAAGACTCCTGCTTTATATGTACAGTATGATACAAGTTAGGTGCATTTAGGGCAATGCACCCCGCCGCCAAGAAAATCCTGCCCTGTGGGTGGACGTAATATCCTAACTATCTAGCTCTATAATTCTAAGCAACATAAAAGAGAAACAAGGGTTAGGCACTGCTGCAGTTACATATTCAAAACAATCCATCCTAACACCCAGCACCAACATTTTTTTCTTCTCTTCACAGGAACTTTGTTGCCGGAGCCTGGGCAACCTACCAGTCCTGTGGAAAGCAAGGATTTCTCCAAGGGCCCCTGACACCAGGGCACCCAGGGCAGGGCACCCCCCACCAAAAGACTCCTGGAACTTTTCCCACTTCTTCCGGCCAGTCACTCCCAGAGCTGCAGTTCTGGCCTATTGGCCCAAAGTAGTTCATCTGGACCTCGGTGCAAATTTTGTTTGTAATCCGTGACCCCGGCCCGATGGCCCAAAGGGTCTCTGGAACAGCAGATGATGATTTCAAGTTTTTCTTTTTTCCTGAGAGGGTTCGCCCTCTGGTGTAAGTCCACTAGCTAGTGGTGTCCCTTAGCTTCTCAATCCCTTCTGCAAGGATAGAAGGGAAAGGGGCATAAGCCCCAACAATAACTGAGCTTGACTTTTCTTCTTTTTGTTCAGTTCACAACAGGCTAGCCAACCTTACTGGAATTCAGCATGTTCTCCTCAACAGTAGAAATCTGGATGGGGAATCCGTACAGTCTTCCCATCCTTATCCCAAATTCGTATCGACCAGGCCTGGCAAGATCCATCTGGGCGGCGGACCTCCACTCGATCCAAGTAGATGGACCGCCCATGATTACAATGTGTCCTGACCGACAGAAACATTTTCCACAAGTCCATCCTGGACTGGTTACGATGTGGCTTGGGAATAAAAAGAAAGTCCCATACAGCTTCATCCAACCAAGACTCTCTCTTTGCCTCTATCTCAAGCATGACCTCCCGTGGAGGCATAGGGACAGTCATACCCATACTCTAAGGCCACCTTCCTCTGTATCCACCGTTGCATCCTGGAAAATCTGGAGAGGGTCTTCAGATTTTCTCTCCCAGCTGGAGAATATGAGGTCTCCTCTCTTTTGATGAGGGAGTAATAGGCCTCATTCTGATCCCGGGTATAGTTTTTAGGTGGGGTTAGGTCTGGGACCCAATAGACATAGGTCTCACAACCCCAGATTCCTGGCGCACTCTCCTCGCACCACTGAATCCCTAGTCTCCTCATCTGGCACATCAAGACTGGCTGGACTGCTCCGTTCTTTGGACCCCCAGTCCCATTCAGTCTCTTCCTCAGACTTCCAAACATCTAGTCCTTCCTCCAAGGACCCGAACCGATTCTGAAAGCTGGGAGACCCCACATTAATGACCCCGGCCTTTTCCTTGCTGCTCACACTAACACTAGCAACCCCGGTCACCGCTTGTCATCTTCTCCCCTCGGCCTGTGTAGGAGCAGACTTTTTCCTCTGCCGCTGCAGTTTTCAATGCACCAGGTGGCCACTCCCCGCACTACCTATATGCATCCTGGCTCGGACATTCGGGTCACATCAATAAATACAACAGAACCAGTTCCATTGACAGCCATACATGCCCACGCCATGACACTACCACCACCATGCTTCATTGATGAGGTGGTATGCTTTGGATCATGAGCAGTTCCTTTCCTTCTCCATACTCTTCTCTTCCCATCACTCTGGTACAAGTTGATCTTGGTCTCATCTGTCCATAGGATGTTGTTCCAGAACTGTGAAGGCCTTTTTAGATGTTGTTTGGCAAACTCCAATCTGGCCTTCCTGTTTTTGAGGCTCACCAATGGTTTACAGCTTGTGGTGAACCCTCTGTATTCACTCTGGTGAAGTCTTCTCTTGATTGTTGACTTTGACACACATACACCTACCTCCTGGAGAGTGTTCTTCATCTGGCCAACTGTTGTGAAGAGTGTTTTCTTCACCAGGGAAAGAATTCTTCGGTCATCCACCACAGTTGTTTTCCGTGGTCTTCCGGGTCTTTTGGAGTTGCTGAGCTCACCAGTGCGTTCTTTCTTTTTAAGGATGTTCCAAACAGTTGATTTGGCCACACCTAATGTTTTTGCTATCTGTCTGATGGGTTTGTTTTTTCAGCCTAATGATGGCTTGCTTCACTGATAGTAACAGCTCTTTGGATCTCATATTGAGAGTTGACAGCAACAGATTCCAAATGCATATAGCACACTTGAAATGAACTCTGGACCTTTTATCTGCTCCTTGTAAATGGGATAATGAGGAAATAACACACACCTGGCCATGGAACAGCTGAGCAGCCAATTGTCCGATTACTTTTGGTCCCTTAAAAAGTGTGAGGCACATATACAAACTGTTGTAATTCCTACACCTTTCACCTGATTTGGATGTAAATACCCTCAAATTAAAGCTGAAAGTCTGCAGTTAAAGCACATCTTGTTTGTTTAATTTCAAATCCATTGTGGTGGTGTATAGATCCATAAAGATTAGAATTGTGTAAATGTCCCAATATTAATGGACCTGACTGTATGTCAGGACAAGCAAGGTATGATCTGCCACGTTGTATATCTAGTTTTATATATATATATATATATATATATATATATATATATATATAGTTGCCTCCATCCCTAAATATATAAATATAGAAACAGACCAGAATGTGGGACTTTAAATGAGGTCAACTAAACATGTGAATTTATTTATATAAATCACATATACAAGTAAAAAGGACACCTACAGGGAAATGCCATGTAATAACATATACAATTCATAATAAATGAGAATAAATACACTAGTAACGGATCAAACATAAATCTCTGAAGGATATAGCAGATTACATATGATATGGTCTTCTCTGTAGGCTCACAGCAATCTCTAAATATGTCAAACTTGAAATAAAATATCTGAGTAAATGTAAGCTCGACACGTTTCATGGACCTCCGTCCATTCATCAGGAGCTTAAAATGTATGTTGTATATATAAAAATCTAAATTATAACAAATTATTATTAAGGGGAAAAGCATATTAGGGAAGTAAATGGAATCAAGATGTTGATTAGACAGCATGATTATTGCACAGGTGTGCCTTAGGCTGGCCACAATAAAAGGTGGCTGGTCTCAGACGATCTTGGAGATGAATATGCTGGATATGGAGGTTCTGGGCTGGTGTGGTTACACGTGGTCTGTGGTTGTAAGGCCGGTCGGATGTATTGCCAAATTCTCTGAAATGCCTTTGGAGACGGCTTATGGTAGAGAAATAACCATTCAATTCACAGGCAACAGCTCTGGTGGACATTTCTGCATTCAGCATGCCAATTGCACGCTCCCGCAAAACTTGTGACATCTGTGGCATTGTGCTGTGTGATGAAACTGCACATTTAAGGCCCCTTTCACACAAGCTTTCCGATCTGGTCCGCCTGACAGTTTTTAAGGTGGAATTGATCGGATGCTCCATGCACCCCTATGGAGCAGCGGATGTCAGGAGAAGTGCTCACTTATGCTGGCTATACACTATACCAGTGTTTCTCAACTCCGATCCTCAGGGCACACTAACAGGCCAGATTTTAAGTATTACCTTGGGGAGATGTCCGGTTTCCAGTTCGTCTAAAAATGCTTTTGCGCAAAAGGATCGATTTTTGGACGCCATGGTCGTTCTCTATTTTCCAGGCACATAGCACAGGCAGGGGACTGGAAAAGTCACCAGGTGAAATCCTGTAGTGAAATGGCATGATACAGTGTAATCCGATAGGATCACAGCTTTGTATCATGTCATTTGGATTATTTACATTTTTGAATTTGCCGCCGGTTCCACCCCCCTGCGTCGCAACGCTCGCAGGGAAGGGAACTGGAAGACAGGTGCCGGCATCGGCCGTGCACAGAGAGGGGAGAGAGTGTGAGGACGCCGGGGAATCGCTGGGAAGGTGAGTGTGATTCTGGGGTAATCCTGAGCCACGGAGGAAGGCGGGGGATCGCAGGGAAGGGGAGTGTGATTCTGGGGTAATCCTGAGCCACGGAGGAAGGCGGGGGGGATCACAGGGAAGGGTAGTGTGATTCTGGGGTAATCCTGAGCCACGGAGGAAGGTGGGGGATCACAGGGAAGGTGAGTGTGATTCTGGGGTAATCCTGAGCCACGGAGGAAGGCGGGGGATCACAGGGAAGGTGAGTGTGATTCTGGGGTAATCCTGAGCCACGGAGGAAGGCGGGGGATCACAGGGAAGGTGAGTGTGATTCTGGGGTAATCCTGAGCCACGGAAGAAGGCGGGGGATCACAGGGAAGGTGAGTGTGATTCTGGGGTAATCCTGAGCCACGGAGGAAGGCGGGGGATCACAGGGAAGGTGAGTGTGATTCTGGAGTAATCCTGAGCCACGGAGGAAGGCGGGGGAATCATAGGGAAGGGGAGTGTGATTCTGGAGTAATCCTGAGCCACAGAGGAAGGCGGGGGATCACAGGGGAGGGGAGTGTGATTCTGGGGTAATCCTGAGCCACAGAAGAAGGCAGGGGATCACAGGGAAGGTGAGTGTGATTCTGGAGTAATCCTGAGCCACGGAGGAAGGCGGGGGAATTGCAGGGAAGGTGAGTGTGATTCTGGAGTAATCCTGAGCCACAGAGGAAGGCGGGGATCGCAGGGAAGGGGAGTGTGATTCTGGGGAAATCCTGAGCCACAGGGGAAGGCGGGGATCACAGAGAAGGTGAGTGTGATTCTGGGGTAATCCTGAGCCACAGAAGAAGGCAGGGGATCACAGGGAAGGTGAGTGTGATTCTGGAGTAATCCTGAGCCACGGAGGAAGGCGGGGGAATTGCAGGGAAGGTGAGTGTGATTCTGGAGTAATCCTGAGCCACAGAGGAAGGCGGGGATCGCAGGGAAGGGGAGTGTGATTCTGGGGAAATCCTGAGCCACAGGGGAAGGCGGGGATCACAGAGAAGGTGAGTGTGATTCTGGAGTAATCCTGAGCACAAGAGGACGGCGGGGGATCACAGGGAAGGGGAGTGTGATTCTGGGGTAATCCCGGGTGTTGCTCGGGGGTTACCACTCTTGGTACTGAAAATTAACCCTGAGCCACACTTGGGAATACCGCTAGGGAGGTTAAGAAGAACCCAGAACTTCTTTTTAAATTGAACATCAGCCAATACGTCTTTAGTTTTGAATAAAGTGGGGGGAAGGGTTCTGAGATGTATCCAAAAGGTATCTGCAGCATGATAACCAGATTATTATACCTCGCTAGGAACATCCATGCGATCCGATTCTGGTGCGGACCTAAAGAAGGGTCCTGTGCGAGTTGTATCCGATTGTGACGCAAATTAAGCCATACAATCTCTATGGTTGAATTGGCATTGCACAGACATCGCCTGCAGGCAGGGCCGGCCCTACCATGGGCCCCGGTGGGACCATGGGACCCAGGCGGCACTAGAGAGGGGCGGCCCTGGCCGCCTCTTCTCTTCTTCGGCTATCGGTAAAAAAAAAGGTCCGCGGCTGGCCTGACATGCACACTGCGCATGCGCCGCCGCCCGGCAAAGCCCGTAAACGTTCGGCTATTTCCGGGAATAGCCGAACATGTATTAGCTTTCCCGAGCGGTGGATGCGCAGTGTGCATGTCAGGCAGCCACGGACATGTGGCGCCATTTTTAAATCCTAAGGCGCCTTTAGAAAGAAGACATGTGGCTCCCGGTGACGCCATTTTTAAATCCTAAGGCGCCTTTAGAAAGAGGTAAGTGAGACTGCTCCACAGCCACACTACCTGCCATTATGCAGGGCTGCAGGCATACTACAGAAGATGCAGTGCTGCGGGCATGGTACATGCCCACAGCACTGCATCTCCTGTAGTATTCCCGCATTCTCTTGTACCATGCTCGCAGACCCACCTTCTCCTCTACCATACCCACAACACTGCATCTCCTGTAGTATGCCCGCAGCACCGCATTCTCTTGTACCATACCCGCAGATTCACATTCTCCTCTACCATGCCCGCAGCTCTGCATTCTCCTGTACCATGCCTGCAGCCCTGCATTCTCCTGTACCATGTCCACAGCCCTGCATTCTCCTGTACCATGTCCGCAGCCCCGCATTCTCCTGCACCATGCATTTTAATGCACCATGCCCGCAGCCTTATATTCTCCTGTACCATACCCGTAGCCCTGCATTCTCCTGTACCATGTCCACAGCCCTGCATTCTCCTGTACCATGCCCACAGCCCTGCATTCTCCTGTACCATGTCCACAGCCCTGCATTCTCCTGTACCATGCCCGCAGCACTGCATTCTCCTGTACCATGCCCGCAGCACTGCATTCTCCTGTACCATGCCCTGCATTCTCCTGTACCATGCCCGCAGCCTTGCATTCTCCTGTACCATGCCCGCAGCACTGCATTCTCCTGTACCATGCCCGCAGCACTGCATTCTCCTGTACCATACCCCCAGCACTGCATTCTCCTGTACCATGCCCGCAGCCCTGCATTCTCCTGTACCATGCCCCCAGCACTGTATTCTCCTGTATCATGCCCCCAGCCCTGCATTCTCCTGTACCATTCCCGCAGCCCTGCATTCTCCTGTACCATGCCCCCAGCACTGTATTCTCCTGTACCATGCCCCCAGCCCTGCATTCTCCTGTACCATGCCCGCAGCCCTGCATTCTCCTGTACCATGCCCGCAGCCCTGCATTCTCCAGTACCATGTCCACAGCCCTGCATTCTCCAGTACCATGTCCACAGCCCTGCATTCTCCTGTACCATGCTAGCAGCCCAGCATTCTCCTGTACCATGTTCGCAGCCCTGCATTCTCCTGCACCATGCCCGCAGCCCTGCATTCTCCCGTACCATGCCCCCAGCCTTGCATTCTCCCGTACCATGCCCGCAGCCCTGCATTCTCCTGCACCATGCCCGCAGCCCTGCATTCTCCTGTACTGTGCCCGCAGCCCCGCATTCTCCTGCACCATGCCCGCAGCACTGCATTCTCCTGTACCATGCCCACAGCCCTGCATTCTCCTGTACCATGCTTACAGCCCTGCATTCTCCTGTACCATGCCCGCAGCCCTGCATTCTCCCCTACCATGCCCGCAGCACTGCATTCTCTTGTACCATGCCCGCAGCCCTGCATTCTCTTGTACCATGCCCGCAGCCCTGCATTCTCCTGTACCATGCCCGCAGCCCTGCATTCTCCTGTACCATGCCCGCAGCCCTGCATTCTCCTGTACCATGCCCGCAGCCCTGCATTCTCCTGTACCATGTCCACAGCCCTGCATTCTCCTGTACCATGCTAGCAGCCCAGCATTCTCCTGTACCATGTTCGCAGCCCTGCATTCTCCTGCACCATGCCCGCAGCCCTGCATTCTCCCGTACCATGCCCCCAGCCTTGCATTCTCCCGTACCATGCCCGCAGCCCTGCATTCTCCTGCACCATGCCCGCAGCCCTGCATTCTCCTGTACTGTGCCCGCAGCCCCGCATTCTCCTGCACCATGCCCGCAGCCCTGCATTCTCCTGTACCATGCTTACAGCCCTGCATTCTCCTGTACCATGCCCGCAGCACTGCATTCTCTTGTACCATGCCCGCAGCACTGCATTCTCCTGTACCATGCCCGCAGCCCTGCATTCTCCTGTACCATGCCCGCAGCCCTGCATTCTCCTGTACCATGCCCACAGCCCTGCATTCTCCTGTACCATGTCCACAGCCCTGCATTCTCCTGTACCATGCTAGCAGCCCAGCATTCTCTTGTACCATGTTCGCAGCCCTGCATTCTCCTGCACCATGCCCGCAGCCCTGCATTCTCCTGTACCATGCCCCCAGCCTTGCATTCTCCCGTACCATGCCCGCAGCCCTGCATTCTCCTGCACCATGCCCGCAGCCCTGCATTCTCCTGTACTGTGCCCGCAGCCCCGCATTCTCCTGCACCATGCCCGCAGCCCTGCATTCTCCTGTACCATGCTTACAGCCCTGCATTCTCCTGTACCATGCCCGCAGCACTGCATTCTCTTGTACCATGCCCGCAGCCCTGCATTCTCTTGTACCATGCCCGCAGCCCTGCATTCTCCTGTACCATGCCCGCAGCCCTGCATTTTCCTGTACCATGCCCACAGCCCTGCATTCTCCTGTACCATGCCCGCAGCACTGCATTCTCTTGTACCATGCCTGCAGCCCTGCATTCTCCTGTACCATGCCCGCAGCACTGCATTCTCCTGTACCATGCCCTGCATTCTCCTGTACCATGCCCGCAGCACTGCATTCTCTTGTACCATGCCTGCATTCTCCTGTACCATGCCCGCATCACTGCATTCTCCTGTACCATGCCCTGCATTCTCCTGTACCATGCCCGCAGCCCTGCATTCTCCTGTACCATGCCCGCAGCCCCGCATTCTCCTGTACCATGCCCGCAGCCCTGCATTCTCCTGTACCATGCCCGCAGCCTTGCATTCTCCTGTACCTTGCCCTGCATTCTCCTGTACCATGCCCGCAGCCCTGCATTCTCCTGTACCATGCCCGCAGCCTTGCATTCTCCTGTACCTTGCCCTGCATTCTCCTGTACCGTGCCCGCAGCCCTGCATTCTCCTGTACCATGTTCGCAGCCCTGCATTCTCCTGCACCATGCCCGCAGCCCTGCATTCTCCCGTACCATGCCCCCAGCCTTGCATTCTCCCGTACCATGCCCGCAGCCCTGCATTCTCCTACACCATGCCCGCAGCCCTGCATTCTCCTGTACTGTGCCCGCAGCCCCGCATTCTCCTGCACCATGCCCGCAGCCCTGCATTCTCCTGTACCATGCCCGCAGCACTGCATTCTCTTGTACCATGCCCGCAGCCCTGCATTCTCCTGTACCATGCTTACAGCCCTGCATTCTCCTGTACCATGCCCGCAGCACTGCATTCTCTTGTACCATGCCCGCAGCCCTGCATTCTCTTGTACCATGCCCGCAGCCCTGCATTCTCCTGTACCATGCCCGCAGCCCTGCATTTTCCTGTACCATGCCTGCAGCCCTGCATTCTCCTGTACCATGCCCGCAGCACTGCATTCTCCTGTACCATGCCCTGCATTCTCCTGTACCATGCCCGCAGCACTGCATTCTCTTGTACCATGCCTGCAGCCCTGCATTCTCCTGTACCATGCCCGCAGCACTGCATTCTCCTGTACCATGCCCTGCATTCTCCTGTACCATGCCCGCAGCCCTGCATTCTCCTGTACCATGCCCGCAGCCCCGCATTCTCCTGTACCATGCCCGCAGCCCTGCATTCTCCTGTACCATGCCCGCAGCCTTGCATTCTCCTGTACCGTGCCCTACATTCTCCTGTACCATGCCCGCAGCCCCGCATTCTCCTGTACCATGCCCGCAGCACTGCATTCTCCTGTACCATGCCCTGCATTCTCCTGTACCATGCCCGCAGCACTGCATTCTCTTGTACCATGCCTGCAGCCCTGCATTCTCCTGTACCATGCCCGCAGCACTGCATTCTCCTGTACCATGCCCTGCATTCTCCTGTACCATGCCCGCAGCCCTGCATTCTCCTGTACCATGCCCGCAGCCCCGCATTCTCCTGTACCATGCCCGCAGCCCTGCATTCTCCTGTACCATGCCCGCAGCCTTGCATTCTCCTGTACCGTGCCCTACATTCTCCTGTACCATGCCCGCAGCCCCGCATTCTCCTGTACTATGCCCGCAGCCCTGCATTCTCCTGTACCATGCCCGCAGCACTGCATTCTCCTGTACCATGCCCTGCATTCTCCTGTACCATGCCCGCAGCCCTGCATTCTCCTGCACCATGCCCGCAGCCCTGCATTCTCCTGTACCATGCCCGCAGCCCTGCATTCTCCTGTACCATGCCCGCAGCACTGCATTCTCCTGTACCATGCCCTGCATTCTCCTGTACCATGCCCGCAGCCCTGCATTCTCCTGCACCATGCCCGCAGCCCTGCATTCTCCTGCACCATGCCCGCAGCCCTGCATTCTCCTGTACCATGCCCGCAGCCTTGCATTCTCCTGTACCGTGCCCTACATTCTCCTGTACCATGCCCGCAGCCTTGCATTCTCCTGTACCGTGCCCTACATTCTCCTGTACTATGCCCGCAGCTCTGCATTCTCCTGTACCGTGCCCGCAGCACTGCATTCTCCTGTACCATGCCCTGCATTCTCCTGTACCATGCCCGCAGCCCTGCATTCTCCTGTACCGTGCCCTACATTCTCCTGTACTATGCCCGCAGCTCTGCATTCTCCTGTACCGTGCCCGCAGCACTGCATTCTCCTGTACCATGCCCTGCATTCTCCTGTACCATGCCCGCAGCCTTGCATTCTCCTGTACCGTGCCCTACATTCTCCTGTACTATGCCCGCAGCTCTGCATTCTCCTGTACCGTGCCCGCAGCACTGCATTCTCCTGTACCATGCCCTGCATTCTCCTGTACCATGCCCGCAGCCTTGCATTCTCCTGTACCGTGCCCTACATTCTCCTGTACTATGCCCGCAGCTCTGCATTCTCCTGTACCGTGCCCGCAGCACTGCATTCTCCTGTACCATGCCCTGCATTCTCCTGTACCATGCCCGCAGCCCTGCATTCTCCTGCACCATGCCCGCAGCCCTGCATTCTCCTGTACCATGCCCGCAGCCTTGCATTCTCCTGTACCGTGCCCTACATTCTCCTGTACCATGCCCGCAGCCTTGCATTCTCCTGTACCGTGCCCTACATTCTCCTGTACTATGCCCGCAGCTCTGCATTCTCCTGTACCAGAGAGAAATCGGCCTTTTGTGTCCATAGAAAGTCTTTGCTCACGAAAAATGAGGACAAAAACAAACAAGTGTTGCATTTCTAATTGTATCCAATGTATCTCTCTGTATCCTGGCTGGGGGTGTAGTCCTTCTATCCTCCATCCATGCCTTCGCCCACTCTATGGTACATTCTCATAAATCTCTTCTAATACAGATCAGATCAGATGAATGGTGGAGATCGGGGTTCCCGGATGACAGACTCCGCACATGGCTGGAAGAATTTCCGACCCCCCTCCTGTGAGTCATCCCCACGACCCCCGCACGATCTCGGCCTTTCACGACTACCTGACGCCCCCGGAGTCTACAGAACCGCCCACGTGTGCGCCAAAAAGGAGAGCGGGCGGCCCCGCCTCCCCCAAGGCATTCCCCTGGAAGCGCTGATTGGCAGCGGGGCGGGGCCTTTAGCCCGGGCGCGGGGATGCCGCGCTCGGATTGGCTGGCGCGCTCCGTACAGTAAGCCGTGTGCTCGCGCCGGGCCGTACATCCAGCGTCGCCTGCTGCCCCGATCCCCGCATGGAGGAACTCAGCCGAGTGCCGCTGGCCGGGTGGGCCGCCGCTACCGGAGCCACCGGGATCACCGGACTGCTCCTCTACCGTCTATTCCGGCGGTGAGTGTGGGGGGAAGGGGAGAGCTCTTTGTTATTCATGGAGGAGGGGAGTGACCGCCGGAGTGCCGCTGTCACCATTCAGGCCGGGGGAGGGGAGAGAGGGAAGGGGGATATATGGGGGTCCTGAGGTAATGGAAGGGAGATATGGGGGTTTCTGGGCTAATAGGGGGAGATATGGGGGTCCTGAGGTAATGGAAGGGATATATGGGGTAATGGAGGGGAGATGTGGGGGTCCTGGGGTAATGGAGGGGAGATATGGGGGTCCTGAGGTAATGGAGGGGAGATATGGGGGTCCGGGGTAATGGAGGGGAGATATAGGGGGGTTCCTGAGGTAATGGAGGGGAGATATGGGGGTCCTGAGGTAATGGAGGGGAGATATGGGGGATGGGGGGTCCTGAGGTAATGGAAGGGATATATGGGGTAATGGAGGGGAGATATAGGGGTCCTGAGGTAATGGAGGGGAGATATAGGGGTCCTGGGGTAATGGAGGGGAGATATAGGGGGGTTCTGAGGTAATGGAGGGGAGATGTGGGGGTTCTGAGGTAATGGAGGGGAGATATGGGGGTCCGGGGTAATGGAGGGGATATATGGGGGTCCTGAGGTAATGGAGGGAGATGTGGGGTGTCCCGGGGTAATGGAGGGGAGATATGGGGGTCCTGAGGTAATGGAGGGAGATATGGGGGGTCCTGAGGTAATGGAGGGGAGATATGGGGGTCCGGGGTAATGGAGGGGAGATATAGGGGGGTTCCTGAGGTAATGGAGGGGAGATATAGGGGGGTTCCTGAGGTAATGGAGGGGAGATATGGGGGTCCTGAGGTAATGGAGGGCAGATATGGGGTAATGGAGGGGAGATATGGGGGGTCCTGGGGTAATAGAGGGGAGATATGGGGGTTCTGAGCTAGTGGAATGGAGGTATGGGGTCCTGAGGTAATGGAGGGGAGATATGGGTGTCCTGAGGTAATGGAGGGGAGATATGGGGGTCCTGAGGTAATGGAGGGGAGATGTGGGGGTCCTGAGCTAATGGAAGGGAGATATGGGGGTCCTGAGGTAATGGAGGGGAGATGTGGGGGTCCTGAGCTAATGGAAGGGATATGTGGGGGTCCTGGGGTAATGGAGGGGAGGTATGGGGGTCCTGAGGTAATGGTGGGGAGAATAGGGGGGTCCTGAGGTAATGGTGGGGAGAATAGGGGGGTCCTGAGGTAATGGCGGGGAGTTGTGGGGGCCCTGAGCTAATGAAAGGGAGATATGGGGGTCCTGAGGTAATGGAGGGGAGATATGGGGGATCCTGGGGTAGTGGAAGGGATATATGGGGTCCTGAGGTAATGGAGGGGAGATATGGGGGGGGGGTCCTGAGCTAATGGAAGGGATATGTGGGGGTCCTGGGGTAATGGAGGGGAGATATGGGGGTCCTGAGGTAATGGTGGGGAGAATAGGGGGGTCCTGAGGTAATGGTGGGGAGAATAGGGGGGTCCTGAGGTAATGGTGGGGAGAATAGGGGGGTCCTGAGGTAATGGTGGGGAGAATAGGGGGGTCCTGAGGTAATGGTGGGGAGAATAGGGGGGTCCTGAGGTAATTCGATTATTTTTATAGCAGAAAGTAAAAGTGTTTATAGCACAAAAAAAAATCAAATCCCACTAAGAGAGAGTTCTAATTGTGGGGAAAAAAGGACATTTATTTTATTTGGGTACAGCGTCACACGACCGCGCAATTGTCAGTTATAGTAACGCAGTGCAGCATCGGAAAACATGGCCTGGTCATTAAGGGGGGAAATCTTCCGGTCCAGAAGTGGTTAGTGTAGTTCCCCCCCCCCCCCCCCCTCCCCCTATATACTAGGTTTGTAAGACTTCTGTGCAAATACGGTGTGACATGAGATTGCAATGATCGCCATTTTATTTTGTAGGGTCTCTGCTAAAAAAACATATATAATGTTTGAGGGTTCTAAGTAATTTTCTAGCAAAAAATATAAGTGTCAGAAAAATGCTTGGTCTATAAGATGGTTCTCACAGATGGAAGTTCATGTAAAAGAAGGAAATGATACATTGTGTTAATAGTTATCTAGCAGCCATAACAATGTTGATAAACATTTGCTGGAGACATTTTTTTTTTTTTTATTTGACAGCTGTGAGTGAGCAGAGGACGTGCTCGTGAAGGGGGGGGGGGGGTGAATCGAGATCGCAATTTTTTACCGATTAATCGTGCAGTTCTAGTGTATCATGGCGGTGGCGGGGGATGTTGGATGTGTTGTGGTCAGTGGCGGATGGTGGGGGCGGGATTTTGGGTGTAAAGGTGGGGGGGGGTAGTTGGGTGAATTATGGTCAGTGGCGGATGGTGGGGGGGTAGTTGGGTGTATTGTGGTCTGTGTCGGGGGGGGTAGTTGGATGTATTGTGGTCTGTGTCGGGGGGGGGGGGGTAGTTGGGTGTATTGTGGTCTGTGTCGGGGGGGGTAGTTGGGTGTATTGTGGTCTGTGTCGGGAAGGGGGGGTAGTTGGGTGTATTGTGGTATGTGTCGGGAAGGTGGGGGTAGTTGGGTGTATTATTGTGGTCAGTGGTGGATGGTGGGAGGTAGTTGGGTGTATTGTGGTCTGTGTCGGGGGGGTAGTTGGGTGTATTGTGGTCTGTGTTGGGGGGGGGGGGGTAGTTGGGTGTATTGTGGTATGTTTTGGGAGGGGGGGGTAGTTGGGTGCATTGTGGTCAGTGGCGGATGGTGGGGGGGGGGGGTAGTTGGGTGTATTGTAGTCAGTGGCAGGTAGTTGGGTGTATTGTGGTCGTGGCGGATGGTGGGGGGGTAGTTGGGTGTATTGTGGTCAGTGGCGGTATTGTGGTCAGTGGCAGGTAGTTGGGTGTATTGTGGTCGTGGCGGATGGTGGGGGGGTAGTTGGGTGTATTGTGGTCAGTGGCGGTATTGTGGTCAGTGGCAGGTAGTTGGGTGTATTGTGGGGGGTGGGCATTGTTGGGTGTATTGTGGTCTGTGTTGGATGGTGGTGGGGGGGGGGGGGGTTGGGTGTATTGTGGTCTGTGTTGGATGGAGGGGGTTGTTGGGTGTATTGTGGTCAGTGGCAGATGGTGGTGGGGGGGGGGGGTGGTGTTGGTTGTATTATGATCAATGGCGGAAGCTGGGCGGGGGGTGTTGGGTGTATTGTGGTCTGTGTCGGATGAAGGGGGTGTTGGGTGTATTGTGGTCTGTCGTATGGTGTGTGGGGGGGTGTTGGGTGTATGGTGGTCAGTGGCAGAAGGTGGGGGGGTAGTTAGGTGAATTGTGGTCAGTGGCGGGCAGTTGGGTGTATTGTGGTCGGTGGCGGATGTAGGGGGGTAATTGGGTGTATTGTGGTCTGTGTCGGATGGTGGGGGGGGGGGGGTAATTGGGTGTATGGTGGTGGTGGGGGGGGGGTAGTTGGGTGTATTGTGGTCAGTGGCGGATGGTGGTGGTGGGGGGGTAGTTGGGTGTATTGTGGTCAGTGGCGGATGGTGGTGGGGGGGTAATTGGGTGTATTGTGGTCAGTGGCGGATGGTGGTGGTGGGGGGGTAGTTGGGTGTATTGTGGTCAGTGGCGGATGGTGGTGGTGGGGGGGTAGTTGGGTGTATTGTGGTCAGTGGCGGATGGTGGTGGGGGGGTAGTTGGGTGTATTGTGGTCAGTGGCGGATGGTGGTGGGGGGGTGTTGGGTGTATTGTGGTCAGTGGCGGATGGTGGGGGGTAATTGGGTGTATTGTGGTGGTATGGTGGGCGGTATAAACATATTTAAACACTTATTTTGTCCTCCTGGTTCTGGAGATCATGTTGCCTTCTGCACAATCTGCCCATTCCTGACAGTTGCTGCATTTCCCTCATAGTGGTGTTTGTGCTTTCAGGGCACTCAGAGCTGTGTGCAGCACAATGTTTCCATAAGTCCTTGAATAAATAATGCAGAAGTCTGTTTTGTAGCTCTATATTGACTCTGAACACGTGAACCTATTTTTGCAGCTACAGCAGTTTGCTTGGTAGAGGTTTGTATTGTATATGTCAGGCTTTCATACTGTCGTTTGACATCGTTCAAGGGGTTTACTAAAAGTACTGCTAGACAGCTGGTTATTTGTTATGAAATAATTATAATCCCCTTGCTGAGGGTTTAGACTTTACAAATTTTGCTCAGCTACGAAGTGGACATTCCATACATGTCCCTGTGTGACTTAGTGTTGTCAGTGATATACTGAGATTTATGCTGGATTTTGCAAACTGGCATGCCACTGTGTAGGGCTTGCACCCAGTAAAGTCAGGTGCTCTAATGTTCCTGTTTCTTGTCTGGGGAGTCAGTTTGTCTAGGGTCAGTTCACGTCTATACACAGGTAGAGCTGAGGTCATGCCCCCTGCTAAGTCAGAGTGGATTGAAGGATTTAAGCAGAGGGGTGTGTTAGACCCACTGCAGAGAGATGCCTGGCGGGGACATATAAAGTCTAATTTTAATTTTTTTGTTATTTTTTCTAACCTGTTCTTACCTCCTCTGTGCAGTTGGTTTTGCACAGAGCAGCCCGGATCCTCCTCTTCTCGAACGCGGCTAAACGCACATTAATGGCAATGGAAAAAGCTACTAAAAGCACATTTTTACAGCTGCTTTTTCCTGGTGTTGGTAGTGGCTCTGCAGCTCATTTTTTTTTTTTTTTTTTCTTCTAACACCCTGTGTGTATGAGGCCGTAGGCTCATTTTAAGAAGCTGGGGTCTCCCAATAGCATTTCCATACTATATATATATATATATATATATATATATATATAGTGCAGATTTCCATGGAAGGGAGGATTGGGATATGTGAATTGTGAAAAAGGAGTTGGGTAACTCCTTTCATTATTGGTGGTGGTCTCGTATAAGGAGGGAAATGCAGCTTTTACAGGAGTTTGGCTTTTCTCAGCTTGTAAAATCACGTTAACATTTGTCCATGGACACCTTTTCAGGTGTATTGAAAGAGCCGCATTTATAGGCTGAAAAAAAAAAATCATCAGCGTGTTTAGGAGAGGAGCTTAAAGCGGAGTTCCAATCAAAAATGGAACTTCCGCTTTAAGTGGTGTTGACCCCCTGACATGCCACATTTTGCCGCCTAGGCGGCTTGGGGCGGAAGTTCTCCTCTCCCCCTCTCTCCCTGCACTCTTCTGGGACATGCCACGGGTCCCAGAAAACTGCCCGTCCATTCAGGACGCGCAGTGCGCACCTGGCTGTGAAGCCGCAAGCTGTCATGGCCGGGTGCCCACACTAGAGATGCCGGCGACACGGGGAGAAGACGGAGAGAACCGAGGCTCCCCCTGGCTGCATCTCTGGACTGTGGGACAGCTGATTTCCGGCCTCAATCGATTTTGGGCCATCCGCTTGCTAAGGGGAACCTGAAAAAGAAATGGATACTGGCGATTTTTTTTTTTTTTTTTTTATTTTTTTTTTTTGGTCACTTACCTATTATAGAAGAAAATATACTCCCCTTCCTTCCACTTCCTCCCTCTGCGGCCACGGCCCGTGCCGTCACTTCCGGTTTGCGATGACTCCTGGGAGCTGAACGTCATCGCTCCCAGGAATCAATGCGCCTGCACCGGCCCCGCTCGTCACTTCCGGTGCAGGCGCGTCATTCACTGATAAACAGATTCTGGGCATGCCCAGAAGCTGTGCAGGGATGCCGCCTGCACCGGAAGTGACGAGCGGGCCGGTGCAGTGCATTGTGGGACTCCGACGTCACGAAGAGATGGCAGCGCTGGAGAAGAAATTTTCTAGGTAAGTATTTCTTCTTACAGGTAAGTGTGACCCGGGACAGATCGGAGGCTGGCTATCCATTATGGAACGTAGTAGCCCTGACTGTCCCGGGGGTATTTTTAGCTGAAATTGACCCCCGAGCCTGGAACTCCGCTTTAAGTCAGCAGACACACTTTTTGTAGCTGCTGACTTTTAATCAACACAAAAGCCAGTGGAAATCCACTTTAGAAACAGAAAACCAATTATATGTAATTAATCTAGACTAGAACGGCCAGAAACTTGACGTGTGCATTACATGACTTTAGGTGCAGGTTTCTTTTTTTTTTTTTAAGCAGCTTTTCTTCTGCCAGGTGCTATGGTGTTCTGAGGAGAAAAGCAATTGCCCAGAGTGCATGATGCCCTATTTGTCACTGGTTGGGGCATAGACCTAAAGCATGAGTGCTCCTTCTTCAATTGGAAACATTGCACTTTGCATTCCGCTTATTTTATTTATTTATTTTTTTTTTTACTGCCTATGGAAGCTATTTGTGTGGATGAGGACGGGGCAGAGAGCAGTCATTAGAGGTGATTTCCATCACAGGGTTGCAATTTAGAAACTACATACAGATCTCCACAGGTGAAAATCTTCACCATTCTGCAACATTGTGTCTATCAGTCAGCCAGTGGCACAAGTTGAAACTGTTTGCAATACACTTGGATACAATTTTATGTAATCATTTAAGTTCATCCCATTGAAAGAAGGGCTGGTTGTGTCAGTGTGGCGAACAATCCTCACCTTTGCATATTTAGTATATAGGAGAACTTTGCTCGAGTTTTCTCAGGCTGGCTTGCCAGCAGTACTGTAAAAAGTGTAGACCAATTTCACCCAGGTTTCAGCGTATATAAGAGCAGCAAGCTTTGACAAAGCATTTGCCAAGCTTTTAGCAAGCTTTGACGTTTTTAGGCTCCATTCACACCTAAGCGTGCTGCAGCGAGTTTTTTTAAGTCGCACCATTCCCTCCGCTCCAAAAAAATGACAAAGAAGCTCATGTACCAAATTTTTGGCACAGAGCCAGGCATGTTGCGATTTTTTATTATTTATTTTTCGTTGCCCTAATTCTAGTGCGTCTTGTCACTCGACAATCTGCAAAATCGCACTGCGTTTGGGGTGCCCTTAAGAAATAATGGCGTCCCAAACACGTGCCGTGTTTTGCTGCGATTCTTGAATTGCAGCCAGAATTGCATGATTCTGCCCACTATGCTCAGGTGTGAATGAAGTCTAAAGCCCCGTACACACGTACCGATCGTCGGCCGAACGATCGGCCGTCTTTTGTCCAGGGCTGTCGTGTCTGTTGAAAACTGCAAAAGACTGCGCGCAAATTTTGTCGGCCAACTGCAGAAGTGATGTCATGTGATGGTTAACTTTCCTTGTCTTTTTTCTTTTCTGAGCATGCCCAGTCTTGCTAATCTGCTGTCTGTCGGCCGAAATCTGTACTGACTGGCGAACAATCGGCTGTTCTGTTGTCGGCCTACAAAAATTTTAATGCCTGCACGACAGATTCTGTTCGGCCGAAAATGCGCTGTCGGAAGCATCATACTAACAAGCCTACAATTGGCCGATCGGTCGTCGGCCGAATATTTCCGGCCGACAATCGGTACGTGTGTACGAGGCTTTAGTCTCCATTCACCCTACCGCGACTTGTCAAGCGACTTGTCAGCCTGACAAGTCACGGTCCGTCGCGGTCCATGCAGTGCTACAGGACCCGTTCTAATAGAAGCGACACAAGTCGCTCCGACTTAGAAAAAGGGTCCTGTACTACTTCGGGGCGACCTCGGAGCGACTTGCATAGACATTCATTATATGAAGTCCGTGCAAGTCGCGGTGCACGGGACTTCACAGGTCGCCCCCGAAGTCGTGCCGCTTCAGTGTGAATGCGGTCTTAAAGTGCTATTCAGCCACAATTTATAAATGTTGAACACGAGTGATTGCCGCTTTCAACCAGCTGATAAGCAAGCTTCAGAACTTTTTGAAGCTTGCTTAAAATGGTTCTAAAAGATATAGAATATATATAAAATTAGTGATCAACCGATAACGGTTTTTCGTTGCTGATACCGATATTTTGGCCATTGCATATCTGTATCGGCTGATATGGGCCGATATTTTCGTACATTTATAAAAAAAAAAAAAAAAAAGCTATTTTTTCATTTTTGTCACTTGACAGGTACTCTTGTGGAGAGGTCTGGGGCCCTTAAAGACCCCAAACCCCTCCTCTGCACTTAAAAGCATTCAAAACGCCAAGTTTGGCTGTTTTGAATGCTGTCATTTTTAAAATCTGGCACGAGTACCTGGAAGCAAATCTGTTTTTTTACATGGAGACCCGATCAGAGCCGCATGCGGCTTTGATCGGGTCTTCAGCGGCCATGCAGGCTGGTTGCCCGGGTCTCCCGGGTCTTTACCATGTGACCAGCCGTGTCCAATCACGGCTGATCACATAGTAAACAGGAAGAGCCGTTGATCGGCTTTCCTCAGTACGTGCCTGACAGGCACGAGTAAAGGAGCGCCGATAGGCGGCTCCTCTGACGGGGGGGGTCGGCACTGGTTATTGGGATCATTGATTACCAGTGCAGACCCGGGGGGGGGGGGGGGGGTTGCCACTAGAACCACCAGGGATGGCAATCATGGCTCAGGGAGCCCCCCATTGCCCTCCCCATCAGTGCTGCCCACAAGTGCCCATCATTGCCATCTATCTGTGGTGCCCATCAGTGCTGCCCCATGAGTGCCAACCTCGTCAGTGCAGTCTCATCGGTGCTCATCAGTGCAGGAAAAAACGTATTTATTTACAAAATTGTATAACATAAAAAAAAAAAAAAACTTTTTTTTTTTTTTCAAACTTTTCGTTGTTTTTTTTTTTTTTATTTGTTTAGCAAAAAAGAAAAAACCTTGCGGTGATCAAATGCCACCAAAAGAAAGCTCTATTTGTGGGGGGGGGGGGGGGGGGAATGACCTAAATTTGGTTTAGGTACAGTGTTGCATGACCGCGCAATTGTCATTCAAAATGCAACAGCGCTAAAAGCTGAAAATTGGCCTGGACAGGATGGGGGTGAAAGTGCCCGGTATTGAAGTGGTTAAAGTAACGTAGTGCCATATCGCAAAAAATGGCCTGGCCATTAATTAAGGGGGTCCAGAAGAGGTTAAAGATCATGTGGGTGTAAAGGCAGGCGTCTCAATACTTTTGGTAATAAAGTGTAAATTAAGGTGCTGTTGGAGGCTGGCACTCAGAATACAGTAGACTGGCACTGTTGGCTTGGATGGAAAGTTTGAGATCTCCATATGTATTTGGCCTTGTTGAGATTAGTTTATGTGTGTGGAAGAGGGCAAAATAAATAGAACTATATAGTGCAGATAAGTCGTTTAGCTTCCTCATATTTTTGGTAACTGTGCTCTGTCACAAAGAAAATATCGCCTCTAGATCTTCCTGACACTGATGCCAAGTGACCTGGATAGCATTCAGGGGCAGCGTAACAAAGCCTCTTGTGTCTTACATCTGTCAGGGTCTTTCCAGTAATAACAGTTGCTACTGTGCATCTATCCAGAAAGATATAATGCTATATTTTGCTTGGAGGACCTCAGACCCTCAGACTGGAGGAAGTACAACTCTCAGCAAGCTTGGATAGAGTCATTATTTCTGTAAAGTCCTGCAATTCTTACCCTTGCATAAATTAAAAAGCTTCAAGCTTGCCGGTGCATGTTTATTGGTAAACTGCCCTGGGAGAAATATTGCCGGCTACTGTTGGGGCCCGTACACACTTGACGAAAATCAGACGAAATATCCTCTGATTTTTCTCTCTCATGCTCAGCGGTCATAACCGTTTTTAGTTGACAAAACATAATGTTCACGAAATTTCTCGTTTTTTTTTTTTTTTTTTTTTGGATCTTTGTTCCTAGACTTCCGGGTCGTCGGCAACTTCAGATCATGCGCAGTCTTTCGTATCCGATTTTTCACGGCCGTACTGCATACACATTAAATGAAAATTGGTCATCTGGGGACGGATGATAAAAATTTTGGTGTTTGTCCCTCCCGTTTTTTTTTTAGTTGAAAATGTCGGCATCGGCTGCTGAAAGTTGTGTACACACTAGCCGAAAATCGTACGATTTTTACCATGGATGGGAATTTTCAGGAGATATTCTACTAGTGTGTACCCCACTTTAGTGTCCCCTCCTAAAAATGCTAGTTGTCTGGCTCTCTGCTTTCACTTTTGAGATATTGACTATGCAGATTTTGTAGTCGGATCTCTTGATCTGCCTGAGGATAACCGCTACAGAGCTTTACCCAAAACGGAGAGTGCTATGAAAGGTCCATGGGTTCCTTCCTGGTGGTTTCACTGCTCACACTTTCTGCATGTTTGTGCTTGAGTACAAGGCGAGTTTTCCTGCCTTGCCTTTCCATTGGGATTACAGGATTTTATCATACATTTGTGAAAATATTGAAGCCGGACATCCCTTGCTTTAGAAAGTGAAGTCAACCATGGCATCCTGTGAATTACATGAGTTGCCTTTAACCACTTGCCGACCGCCGCACGACTATTTACGTCGGCGGTCAGCCCCTCAGAGGCAAAGTGACGTAGGACTACGTCGCTAGCCTGTGAGGCTCTAGGAAGCGAGCGTGCGCTCCCGCTCGGTCACGGACCCCCCCCCCCCCCCCGCGTGTCCATTACACCGATGTCCGGCGGTCACTCGTGATTGTCCGTTACACCGGGAGAAAGGCAGGCGGCTAATGTAAACCAAGCCGCCTGTCATTCTCCCCTGTGTAAGAATGGTGCTCATAGGGTTCTGCTATGTAGGACCGTTGATCTCTGTTCTTACACCAGTAGCCACATCCAATCACAGTAAGAAGCACGCCCCTAGGGACACACTTAACCCCTCCCTCTCAAAAAAGTTAACTCCTTCACTGCCAGTGTCATTTTTACAGTAACAGTGCATATGTATAGCACTGATTACTGTAGTAATGTCACTGGTAACCCCAAAAGTGTCAAATGTCCAAGTGTCCGATCTGTCCGCCGCAGTGTTGCAGTCCCGCAAAAAAATCGCAGATCGCCACCATTACTCATTAAAAAAAAAAAAAAAACAACAAAAATGACAATCTTTCCCTTAGTAAACGCAATAACTTTTGCGGAAACCAATCAAAATACGCTTATTGCAATTTTTTTATTTATTTTTTTACCAAACATATGTAGCGTAAAACAATTTGGCCTAAAATGTTAAAAAAATTTGATTTTTACATTCTTTTTGGGGAATTTCATATAAAAAAATGTGAAAAATATTGTTATTTTTGCAAAATTGACGCTCTTTTTGTTTATAGCGCATGATCAAAAAATCGCACAGGTGATCAAAAGCTGTTTGTGGGGAAAAAAGGACGTCAAATTTGTTTAGGTACAGCGTCGCACGGCCGCGCAATTGTCCGTTAAAGCCACACAGTCCCGAATCGCGAAATAGGGCCTGGTCAGGAAGGGGGTAAAATCTTCCGGGGCTTAAGTGGTTAAAGCAGCACCCAGCACTTTAAGGCTCCATTCACTACTGAGCGTATGGTTTTCGGGCGTTTTTTGCAGGCGATTGGAGGCAGGCATTGACATCTAACAAAAACGCCTGTAATCTGCCAAAAAAGAAGCTCATGTACTTTTTTTTTTTTTGAGCTTCAGGCGTTTTGCTTCAGGCTACAAAGCGTTCATATGTGAACAGGGGCCATTGAAATGAATGGGATTTTGCTTGTTGGGTGTTATGAGACTTCAGAGAGGAGCGTTTTACGAGCTGAAAAATGCTCAGGTGTGAACAGGGCCTAAGGGCCCTTTCACAATATCCGTCCGTCGGATGGCCTCCGTTTATCTCAGCCGATCCCCCGCTGAGCAGGAGAATGACAGCTGTTCTCCGCACTGTGTTCCCCATGCATCTCTATGGCGGAATCGGATGGGAATGGACCGTCGGTCCGCTCTCATCCGATCCACTGGACGGATGGCAAATAGGGTTTCCATCCGTTCAGATTTGACAGATCGGATGTCAGCAGACATGTCTCAGCTGACATCCGATGTCACATAGGGATGCATGGGGGGGACCACGGATCTGAACGGTCCGCCTGTATGAAAAGGGCCTAAAGGATAAGTTCACTTTTTGTTACAGGTTATGCCCGTATTTGGGGTTTAACATCTTATGAATGCACCGGCCCCTACACATCCGTCTCCCCCGCTGTGACAATTAGCAGGGGCTCCCCCCCCCCCCCCCCCCCGCTGTCAAAATAAATAAAAGAAAAAGCAACTCGGCCGTGTGGGGCTCCGCCTGCCATCACTCATTCAGTGCCTTTGCGCTGTGGTAGTTCATCCATTCATCTTGTCAGAATGTATCAGCTTCCTCGTATGAGGTACAACCGCAAGCCAATACGCTGACGGGTCTGCAGGAGACCTGCATGGCACCAATGATCTGCTGATTACTGGTGCAATCCTTTACAGGCTTCCAAAACTAAAAATATTAAATGCTCTTTTTTTTTCACCTGCAAAAAATTAGCATTTATTAATTTTTGTCAAGTTGAACTTTTTCTTTAAGGACAAAGTTAAACTGATATCCTGTTTTTGAAAACTGCAAGCAGACAGGCTCTTTATTTCAGAACAGACATGCAATGCCCCTTTAATAAAATGAACCTGCCTGCTTGCAGTCGTCTTGTCTTGGAATGTACACTGAGCTGTGCGAGGGGCGGCTTAATTTACATTCCAGCACAGCGTCTTGACATTATCCACACTGGCCAATGAGAACGGCTGCAGCCTGGCACCCAGAAAAAGCACAGTATAAGATCTTCGGACCATTTTTGTATTGCAGAGTTTATCTTTTTTTAAGGCCTTGTTCACACTGGTGGCTACATTGTAATGATGCATCACACAGTTTACTCTTTTCAGAGTGTTTGTAAACTAGTCGGTTCACACTGAGGCGACACGACTCCTTACTACTTCGGGGGCGACTTGTGCATTCCCATGCACCATGACTTCGGAGTGACTTGCAGGGACTTCACATAATGGAAGTCTATGCAAGTCGCTCCGAGGTCGCCCTGAAGTAGTACAGGACCCTTTTTCTACGTCGGAGCGACTTGTGTCGCTCCTATTAGAACGGCTCCTGTAGCTGTCAATGGACCGCAAGGGAGCGCGACTTGTCAGGCTGACAAGTCGCGCTAGTGTGGACCGGCTCTTAAAAAAAGAAATGTGTGTGTAATATATATATAAAATATTAGAAATGAAAGCAAAACATTCATGTATGAGTATTTACATAAATATTAGAATTACTCCACCCCCCCCCTTTTTTTTTTTTTTATTTAGGCTACGTTCACATGCCCACGATCCGGAAATCATTGCAAATTGCGTGACGCCTGTGCGTTGCCGTTGATTTGCAATGGCACCCCAAACGCTGTGCGATGTTGCCACGATTTCCGCCTGTCGAATTGCGGTAATATCACGCAAACAAAATCGCGTGTTGCATGAAGCCCCAAAGAAGCACTTGTACTTTTTTTTTTTTTTTTTTTTTTTTTTTTGGGCGTTCATTTCGTCAGGAGTCCTTTAAAGTAAACCTGTTAATTTAGGGCAAAGCTGCAGGTTCGCTCTTACCCCTTCAACAACCGTGTATTCTGTTCTTGGGGGTACTTGGGGGTGTAGACGAGCATGATCTTCCCTCCATGTGACAGTGCTGACCTATTCCGTGCTGTCACATGGCTAGTCCTTGGCCTTGTTTTAAGCTACAACTCATAGGTTTTGGCTTTCTCCCCCCCCCCCCCCCCTAATAGCTCTTATTCAGCTGAGAACAGAGGGAATGTGATCACTAATAAATAAAAAGGGGTGGAAGTGTTTTAAGATTTTTTTTATTTTTATCTATACTCAAATGTTTTACCTTTCAATTCTAGGAGACTGAATGGGTTGTTTTTACATGGAGATTGTGTACATGGGCTTTATTTAAACCTGTTCCTTTTACCTTTCAAAGTGTTACCTGTAAGCCTAGGTTCACACTGAATGCGGGTTTGAAATCGTGAGAGTTCAGCTCAACTCGCACAATTTCAAACCGGCATTTCAGTCCGTGCAGGTTGATGCACGGGGCCAGATGCATCTGTGGCAGGTTGATGCACGGGGCCGGATGCATCTGTGGCAGGTTGATGCACGGGGCCGGATGCATCTGTGGCAGGTTGATGCACGGTGTCGGATGCATCTGTGGCAGGTTGATGCACGGTGTCGGATGCATCTGTGGCAGGTTGATGCACGGTGTCGGATGCATCTGTGGCAGGTTGATGCACGGTGTCGGATGCATCTGTGCCAGGTTGATGCCCGGATGTCTTTTGAAATTGTCTCTGAAGTCACCAAAAGCAGTGCAGAAACTACTTTTGGGAATCGGTGCAGCAAAGTCTGCGTCGCTCTGATTTGGCATGCGATTTAACCTGTCATATCGGCCTGATGTGGACGGGGGGCTTATAGTAACCCTGTCATGAAAAATAGTAAGCCATGTTACCTGTAAAAGAAGTTAAATACTTACTACCGCTGCCTGTGCCTCCGCACATTATGATCTCCTGAGCCCCCCCCCCCCCAGCTCCACAAAGTAATGTGGAAGTCAGGTGGCAAAAACCAAGAACTGCTGCTGGGGACCCGGGAGATACACTTTATGGAGAGTCACTTTCCAGCAGTTTTCGGACAGTTTCTCAGGATCAGAGCAGTGTTCCCACCATGTGGACACCAGAAAAGGGGAATATCACCTCTTACAGGTACTGGTGGATTTAATTCTGTTGGTTGCACAATAACCTGCATGCAATCTTCGTGTCGAAGCAGTGACATTTCTCGCTATGCGTTTTGGCAGGCTTGAGCATGTAACTTGCACTGCAATGTTGATCCAATTTTAATATTTTTATTTTTGCAAGTTTATACAAATGTCAGGTCTGCTCTTGGCTGCGGAAGACATGAGTTTTGGAAGGTCTGCTTTATTTTATTTCTGCTTTTAAGGAATTATGGTTTAATAAATGGTTTGGTTGCGAAGAAGTACTAAATCTAAATTCCCTTTTTAAATTAGGCTTTTAAAACAAAACCAAGAATTACATTTGATAGTATATTAAAGAGCGGGTTGGCAGATCGGGTTCGCACATTTTCACTCCGGTTTGGCAGCAGCATGCTTGTTTCTGGGGTTGACCTGCGTTTTTAGGTGCACTACCTTTGCCTTCTATTATGCTGTGTGTATTTTTATGAAAGCACATCAAAGGTGCAGCATGCAGGATTTTGATGAGTTTAATGACAATTCACAGCCTAAAAGAATTCAATAGGGTAAACCACACATACAATCGCACTGTAGCCAATGGCTGCCAACGCTGATCATTGTGTTGGGACAGGGGGGCAGTTTTTTTTTTTTTGTGTTGGTAGTTAATGATGTAGAACTGCCAAGTGGCAAAAATATTACATTGAGATTGGCCAGTCATTGTGGACACTTCTGCATATGTGGCCAGGAGTCTTCTGTCATGTGTAGTTGTAACTTATTTTTAGTTGTTACCTTTTTAAAAATTTGGGTTTGGAGTGTGTTGCTTTTTCAAGAGTTAAAGAAAAAGTTTTGGGAGTGTTCCTCCTTAATTTCCTACAAACTCCCGTGTGACTTGTGCTACATTCTGTTTTATAGGAAACGCCCAACGCATGTGAGAGTCAACTGCTGGTTTTGCAACCAGAATACAGTGGTGCCCTATGGCAATCGTAACTGCTGGGACTGCCCAATCTGTGAACAGTACAATGGATTTCAGGAGGTAAGAGAACTGACTGGTCATCTTCAAAAATGTGTTTTTTTTTTTTTTTTTTTTCGGACTAAATCTCAATCCCTGACTTTTACCTATAGGTAAGCCTATAATAAGGCTTATGCTGGCCATACACGCACAGAATTTCGTCCGAAAATGGTGGTTTTAGGAAAGATCGTTTGAAAATCAGGCTGTTAGTGAACACAAGTTTACCAACGATTTTGATCGTGTGCCCAGCTAATGTCAATGGATCCATAGCGAAAACCTTTATCATTTCAACAAAAGCTTATATGTGTATGGTAAAATTGAAAGGAAAATAATATTCTGACTCGTATTGCGCATGTCTTTGAAATATCAGCTATGATCATTATGGTCATGAAAACGATTATGTAAAAGTTTATTCTGTCAGTTATGCCTCGTTTCCACTGAGCGGATCGGTTCAGGTCGGTTCGGTACGGTACGCTAATTTGAGTGTTTCCATTATGAAAGTAGCCCATACAACCAAACCGCACCGTTCCTGGTCCTCCAGATGTAGGGCCATAGGAAATGGTACGGTATGGTTAGGGCGGAGCTACTGGCATCACACGATAGATTCCACTGATTGGCGGACAGGAAAACTTCAATGCTCACGTCAAATGAAAGAGCAAAACAAACACCTCATTTGGTGTAAACCCCGCATGGCCCCTGGTGGCCCAACTTGCAGTGGAAACGCTCACCTGAATAGACCGGACCATTCTAACCCTTCCAAACTGTACCGATCCGAACCATTCCGCTCAGTGCAAACTAGGCATTAGTGGCCAATTCACTTTCGACCGACGAATAATCGTTCAGTCTGCAAACGGCCGAAATTCTGTGCGTGTATGGCCAGCATTACCTATAGCTACTGTAAATATTTTCTAAACATGCACTGTTAGGCCCCGTTCACATAGCAGCGATGCTACTTCCCGGGGCGACCTCCGAGGTCACGGCGCGCTGCTCGCCCCGCGACCTCGGAGCGGCCGGCACAGACTTCATAACATTGAAGTCTGACGGTCGCTCCGGGTCGCCCCAAAGAAGCTCCAGACCCTTTTTCTAAGTCAGAGCGACTTGTGTCGCTCCTATTAGAACGGGTCCGCAGCTTCCCTATGGAAGGCGACCTACGGCGCCCTAGTGTGAACGGGGACTAAAAGAGATTTATTGTACATGTAGCCAGTGGCATCACTGGCGCATGTGATCTGAAGGAACGGCGGCCCGTAAGCACTCGCACAGCAGGAGTCGGCGAACCCGGGAAGGAAGATCGGGTGAAGATGGAAGCCCTCTCAGCGGTGACAGCATGGCGCTGGAGGGCTTCATTTTCAGGTAAGTTCCACATAAAGCCATGCACTACTATAGAAGGGACAGAGAATAGTAATTATATGGAAGCTGCAGACAGTTGCTATTGGCTTTCTGACAAGAAATTCAGACTGGCAGGGTCATTGTTGAGGTTTGAGGTGGAAGGGCTCCCAATTAACAGCAGGAGAAAGAAGAAAAAGTGATTGGTTGTATTTTCAAACTTGCTTGATTTTCCTCGAATAGATCTTATAATCTGCAATGTACATGTTCTTTGAAATGACCCCAAGTCCCGGTTCACACTACCGCGACTTGTCAGCCTGACAAGTCGCGGTCCATTCTGTGCTATGGGAACCGTTCTAATAGGAGCGACTCAAGTCGCTCCGACTTATAGTTCCTGTACTACTTCGGGGCGACATCGGAGCGACTTGCATTGACCTCCATTATGTGAAGTCAATCAGGGAGAGTCCAGGACAGCCAAGTCTCTTGGGCAACATTGCTGGATTAAGATGGGGCTCAGGTAAGCATTAAGGAGGACTTCTCCACAGTTTTTATTTTTTTTATGCATGGAATACATTAAGATAAAAAAACCTTCTGCCTTTTTAGAACCCTTTTTAAATTCAGTTGTCAAGTTGTTCTTTGTTGCTGACCTATCTCTCCTGGGTTGGCTTAACTATTTTTTTCTTGTTCCTTATAGAATGGTGACTACAACAAACCTATCCCCGCTCAACACAGCGAACACCTTAACCACGCGGTGTCCAGTGGTATGACGATTGGCGAGATCACAAAACCGCAGCAGTGGGTGAACTGTCAGCTTCTGCTGTGTAAGAAATGCTTCAATAATCAGAACACCAAGATAAAACAGCTGGCATCCTTCATACCCAGGGAAGAGGTGGGTAAAGGCAAACAAAGGAACACTACACCTAAAACAAAGTTAAAAAAGTATTTTCTTAGAGATGCAAAAGACAGAATTTCTGAATATCTGATAAAGCGCATAACCCCCCCCCCCCCCCCCCTATGTTCACAACACGTACTGAGTTTATGTTCTCTGGAAAGGAAGGTGTTTTCTCTTGCGTCCTCCGACAGTCGCCGCCCCCTCTAAGTCATCACTATTGGGTATTGATTTCCGCTCCGCAGGAGTAGCTAGGCATAAGACTTAGTCAAAAGAACAAAAGCATTTGCATATACACACCCATGGGGGCTGTCCCACTGGTCAATACCCCCCCTGCAGTGACACTCCCAACTCAGTTTGTTTCTGCCTAGCGTCAGGAGTAGTTAGGCTCTCCCTGTGCTGGGGCTACAGTCTCAGCCTTCGAGTCAATATATTTCTCTTTCGATTATTGATGGACACAGCTCCTGATCTTAACCATTGGGTTATACTACCCTCTACAGGAGTAGGACTCTAGGCAGAAATAAGTCTGGCTACGCCTATGGGCAGTCCCAGGGGGTATACTCCCTCTCTGCTATAGTTAGGAGTAAGTTCCTTGCTGGGTCTCTGGTCCTGGTCATTTTTTATTTTTAGATGGATTCTTTTTTTTTTTTTTCCTGTGTGATCTACAATCAACTGCCGAACTGGACGACAGGCTGCATAATCTAGATTTCACCCTCTCACTGGATAATCTAGATTCAGTGGTTACCTGTCTGGCCAGCGGGCGCATGCAGACCTCAGCTCCACGAGCTAGGTCGGCCGCGGCATAGCCCCACCGAACCGTGGCTGACCTGCGAGGTCGCACACGACCGGGCCTCGGCCTGTGTCACAGCATTCCTCTTGGCCGACCGCCCTTCAATTTAGATGGCGAGGAGGTTCTGTCTGAACTGGTTCCTGGTATGGTGAGTAGCTGTAACCCCCTCTCCCCCCTGGAGAATTTTTGGGGTGGACATGGTCCCCTCCTTGGGACACTCAGAGCCCCGGGTTCCCCTCCTTCTCGTCAGGCACCCCCCTTTCCACTTATGCCGGGGCTGTGTGGGTGGTCTTGTCCACCTCCTAGGGTGGGAGCAGGGCACTATACTGGGATTGGGGGGGGGGGGGTAAGGATCCCTCCTGGGAGCCTCAAGGCGCCGTGCGTTTCCGCCTTTTTGCAGTAGCCTATGTGTGTGCTCTGTGCACAGCGGCCATGTTTGTGTAGTCCGGTGGCCATTGAAAATAGCGGCGGCCATGACAGTGGAGCCCTGTGGGCGGCTATTTCTGCGGTGGGAGCCCCTCATCCGCTGGTGCGGACTCCTGGATCTTTTTACTTCCTGATCGCCACGTGTGGAGTGCATATTATCCTGGTGGCTGCAAGTGCCTGTTTGTTGGGGATCCCTTGGTGTTTTGTGCCTGGGGACCAGGTGGGGCTGCCAGTGTGGTTGGGTTGTCCCTTTGCAGTGTTTAAACTTTTTTTGTGGGGTCCCCCTGGTGACTCATGCAGACTTTGGATCACATCTCCCTACCTGATCCCCTCTCTGAGGCTGTGGGGCCCTCCGGGTCCCAACCATCCATGGATGCACTGACGGCGGTCCTGGAGTCCTTTGTGTGCTGGGTGGAGGTGGCTTTCGTGCGACGGGCTAGCAAAAAGCGTCCTCCCGCCTTCCTCTGCCTTATCAGTCTCATCCGATCACGATTCTCCCTGCTGGGTGTGCGACCACGCGCCCAGAATCCTCAGGGCGCTGGTGGAAGAACTGGTTGCATCTATGCCTGAGACCTTGAAGATGGAGGCTGCAGCTGCGATGGAGGCGTAGGTTCCCTTTGGCACTCACAAGCCATCCAGAGCGGCGAAGGTGTCTCCTTTCCCTGCTTAATTTGACAGAATTGTCGCTAAAGAGTGGGGACAACTAAAGCGTCCCCTTGGGGTCCCTAAGCGCTTTACTGGACGATACCCCTATGAGGAGTCCTTGTTAAGATGTGGACTGTTCCACTGGTAGTGGACTCTGTTTTCCAGATTAAACAAGGAAACCATGATTCCAGTTGAAGAGTCCCCGGCCTTTAAGGATCCGGCTGACAGGAATGCGGAGGCTGTGGCCGGCAATATGTACACTCTGGCTGGTTTGGCACTAAAGCTGGTATTTACCATTGCCCTGGTGTCACAAACTGACTGAGTGGGCTAAGCTTTTACGCCGTGACCTGGAGGGAGAACAGCTCCTCCCTGCCTTTGCTTATCTGGCGGATTAGCTAGTCCAGGGGCTGCAGTTTACCTGTGATGACTCTTTGGATGCGGCTCCCCTAGTGGCTCGGCTCTGTTTCGGCAGTGGTCCTTCGACATGTCTTTTGGCTTAAATGCTGGTCTGCAGGCAAGACTTCTAAAAAGGCCTTGACTGATCTCGCCTTTTCAAGGAGGTTGTCTCTTTGGAGCTACCCGGGATGACAACATTAAAGGTCTCTCAGGGGGAAAGAGTACCCTTCTCCTACAGGCTACTAAGGGCAAGGACCCTCGTCGGCTCATGGGGTTTTTTTTTTTTTGTCCCTCAAGGTTTCAGGGCCTCCTGGAGGATCCAAACAAACCTGGTCTGGCAAGCCGAGAGTGGGCTTCTTCACACCAGTGGACGAGGCTCCTTCAGCATGAAGGTGCGCCCTCACCCCTATCGGGGGTGGGGGGATGTCTTCGCTGGTTTCCGGACCCATGGACTTCCCATTAAGTGTGTCCACAAAGTCGTTAGGTCCGGCTACAAGATTGAGTTTCGCTCTCGTCCCCGGCAAGATTCTTTGCTTCTAAAGTGCGCCTGTCCCCGGACCGCTTACAGGGTCTGTTTGGGGCGATGCAAGACCTGTTCCTTTAAGGGGTGATTGACCTGGTTCCAACTTTGGAACGTTTTCATGGTTTTTACTCAAACCGGTTTACAGTTCCCAGAAAGGGAGGCAAGGTGCGTCCAATTCTGGACCTTTTACATAGTTGCATAGTTATAGTTGGGGAGGTTGAAAAAAAGACTTCAGTCCATCCAGTTCAAGTGTGTGTGTGTGTGTGTGTTAGTGCTAACTGTACATTGTATACCCCTAAATGTTGTGGTGTTTAAGGTGCCCATCTAATAGTTTTTTGACAGTATCGATGCTCCCTGCAGATACCACTGCTTGTGGAAGAGTATTCACATCCTTACCTCTCTGATAGTAAAGAACTCCTTACGTATTTTAGTTAACCGCTTTTCTTCTAGTTTTAGTTAGTGGCCCAGTGTCTCATTGTATTCCCTTTCAAGAATAAGTCTTTGTTTATAGCTGATGTCCTCCTTAAGGTGCTGAACTGCTTTGTGCTGGTGCAGAAGTTCAGGATGAAGTCCATTTGCACGGTGGTGAAATCCCTGCATCATGGGGATTTTCTTGCCTCTATGGACATCAAAGATGCTTACCTTCACATTCTAATATGTGCCAGTCACCAGTGCTTCCTCCGCTTTACCTTGGGAGAGGAGCATTATTAGTTTGTGGCTTTACCCCTTGGTTTCGCCTCTGCTCCTTGGGTTGTCGCAAAAGTTTTAGCCCTGGCATTGTTGGGCCAATGGGGGATCGTGGAGCTGGGCTACTTGGATGACCTCCTGCGAGCGGAATCTCCTGCTACTCTGGTGGAAAACCTGAAAATCACCATACGAACTCTGCAGGAGTTTGGCTGGATTATGAATTTTCAGGAGTCTGCTCTGGTTCCATCCACAAAGCTGGGCAATCTGCGTCTCTTTGGACTCGGCCTTAGCTAGAGTGCTCCTGCCTTAGCCAGAGTGCTTCTTCCTCTGGACAAACTCCAGAAACTGCAGGCTGTAATTCGTCTCCTGCTGTCCAGCAGATGGTCATCCCTCCGGACTTGCATGCGGGTGCTGGGTCTGATGGGGGTCTACCTTCAAGGCAGTTCTGTTTTCACAGTTCCATACGAGGTCCGTGGCAAAGGGAGATTCTGGCCAAATGCGACAAGACTCCGCAGTCTCTGGACAATAAGATCTGGTTGAGCCGGGGAACGAAGGTGTCTTAATATGGTGGCTTTGTTCTCCGGAGCTTCAGCTGGGAAACTCCTTCCTCCCCTTGTGTTGCACAGTGGTCACCAAGGATGCTAGCCTGTCTGGCTGGGTAGGCGTCCTGGGCAAAAATTCTGCCCAGGGGCTCTGGACACTGGAAGAGCCCAGACTATCTATCAATGTCTTGGAACTCCAAGTGATCAGACTGTGCCTGGACCATTAGACAGATCGTCTTCAGGGTTGTCCAGTGCACATTTAATCGGACAATGCCACGGCCGTGGCTTGTGTTAATCACCGGGGGGGGGGGGGACACAAGTGTCCTGGCAGCTCTGGAAGTAGCCAGCATTCTAAGCTGGGCAGAACGGTTCGTATCTGCCCTCTCCGCTGTACACATTCCCGGGGTGGAAAACTGGCTGGTGGTTTACCTAAGTCGGTAGGCGTTGGACCAAGGCGAGTGGTCCTTTCATCCGGAGTTGTCTCTGGTGGAGCATCCCCAATCTCGATCTATTAGTGTCTCGGCTCAACAGGAAGGTGCAGAGGTTTGTGGCGGATGCCACGGACGTGCTGGTGGTCCCCTGGAGTCGTTATCGCCTGGTTTACGCCTTCCCTCCTACTCCAGCTTCTGTCAAGACTTCTACGCAGGTTTGAGGCAGAAGGGATTCTGGTCATCCTATTGGCTCTGGACTGGCCTTGCTGGGCTTGGTACACCTATCTGGTGCGGCTGGTCGCCAACTTTCCTTGGAAGCTTCCTCTCTGGGAGGATCTGCTGTCCCAAGGACCAATCTTCCATCCTGCTTTACTGTCGTGAGTCTGGGATTCCAACGCTGTTAAAAGCTAGGAAATCCACTTCTAGGAAGATCTACCATGGTACGTGGAATTCGTATATTGCGTGGTGTGAGTCTCTTGAGATTCATCCTCGCTCTTTCTTGGTGGCTTAGATCTTGATCTTTCTTCAACAGGGGGGTTGAGTAGAAACTGGTCTTGAGTACTATCAAGGGTCAGGTGTCGGCCTTAGCTGTCTTTTTTTTTTTTTTTTTTCCAACGACCCTTGGCCACATACTCCCTAGTGCGTACTTTTTCTTCAGGGAGTTAGGCACTTGGTCCCTCCAGTGCCATCTCTGTTGCCGCATTGGGAGCTCAATTTGATGCGCTCAATCCTCCAAAAGCTTCCTTTTGAGAATCTTCTGGTGATTCCCCTGCTTATTGTCCCAGAAGGTGGCCTTCTTGGTGGCTATCACCTCTGCGTGCAGGATGTCCTAATTGGCGGTGTTATCCTGTTGTTCACCTTACTTGGTGATTCACAGAGATGAGGAGTTTCTTCATCTGTCTGTCGTTCCTTCCAAAGGTTGTCTCTGATTTTCATTTGAATGAAGACGTGTTGCCTTCCCTGTGTCCCTAGGCCAAAACATCCCAAGGAAATTCCTGTGCATGCCTTGGATGTGGTCTGGGAAATTAGGGTGTACCTGGCAGCTACGGAGTCTTTTAGGACGTCAGACTCCCTATTTGTGCTCACGGCTGGGCCTTGGAAAGGTTTGTCGGCTTCCTCTGTGACCATTTCCAGATGGATCAGACAGACAGTAATTCAGGCCTATTCCATCAGGGGTCAGGTTCCTCATTTCCCTGTCAAGGCGCACTCTACTCGAGCGCTTAGTGCCTCCAGGGCCTTCCAGCGTCAGGGACGCAGGTTTCCAAGGCAGTTGGTGCACACTTTCACAAAGTTCTATAAAGTGGAATTTTTGCCATCTTTGGATGCTTCCCTTGGCCACAAGGTTTTGCAGGCTGCTGTTTAGAGGACCTTGTCCTCTTTGGGGTTGTATTTGTTTTTTTTTCAGGTGGGCACCAGTTGTTTTGGTTGAGCTTCGGTTTACCGGGTTGGCTATAGTTAGCCTTGGGAATTTCTTTTTTTGCTGTTCCTACCCCTCATATTTAATACTGCTTTGGGATGTTCCACTGAGTAAGATGATCAGGAGCTGTGTACATCAATGAACGAAAGAGAAAATGGGATTTTTGACTTACAGTAAAGTCAATTTTTCTGATGTTCATTAACGGACACAGCACCCACCCCTCCATGGCGTTGTAATTATTTTGACACTGCTTGTAACAAAATGGAGTACCTATAGCAGAGAGATGGAGTATACCCCCTGGGACTGCCTATAGGCCTAGCCAGACTTTTTCTGCCTACTCCTGTGGGGGCAGTATAACCCAATGGTTAAGGAGATCAGGAGCTTTGTCCGTCTAAACATTCGAGAAACGGATTTTACGGGAAGTAAAAAAAATCACAATTTTTGGGAAGGGGGGTTTAAGAAAGAGATGGGGGTGCCGGGGCTTGGAGGGGAATCTAGGAAGGATTAAGTAAGTTAAACACTGAAGGTTTTGTTAGTAGGTTGTCTGAATAGTTTTCTTCATTCAGGCCATGAAATCGCGAATGGTCTTATTTAAGTGGATGTGGAGGAAAGATGGCTTCCTGCTAATGAGTGTCCGATTCTCTGTCAGATGTGTAAGGAGCTCAGAGAGCTAGGAGATAACAGCAGCACACAGAACTTCCCAGTAAATAGCTGTGCAGCATAAGTCTAATCATCGGAGAGCAGGCTGAGTTCTCTCGTTTAGTGTGGTCAGTTTGTAATATGAAAGCAGTGGGACTGGTAGGAACGCATACAAGAGTACTTTTTTCATACAAGTACATGGTACAGCAGGCACATGTCAGTAAATGAAATATGAAAATGTGACTATATGAATATAAAATGCTGGAATGACAGAAGAAAAAAAGACTGCAACGTCCAGATAGATCCCCATGGAGGTGGACTGAGGGTGTTTCTGCTCAGTGTCTTCTCAACACTAATGGAACATTGAGGTATAAGGCTATGATTAAGACTTGTTGCTGATATGTGTAATCCACTGTACTTTGTACACCCCACTCGTAATAAAGTGATTTTTTTTTTTTTTTTTTTTTTTTTTCCTGGAAGGGCGAGTCCTGGCTCTTCACCTTATACCTGACAATCTATATGTTCAGAGGTTTATTGTCTAATAATTTAATATACCCATGGTAATTTCATAGATAACAATAGGTTGCGCTTGTCAAGGATAAAGGCCATTTGTTATTGAAGATGCGATCAGTCCTGTGTTTTGACTTTCTGAAAACCTAAGGAAAAGGATTCTACTGACCTTACCAATAATTTGATTTTCTTGCATTGCATAATCCAAGTATGCTTCCACTTGGGTAAAGAGTTTTTTTTTTTTTCCCCTGGAATGTCATGCTTAGATTTGGGAGGCTAAGCTGATTTCTCTGTTCACAGGATCGATATGATGAGGAGATTGAGGTATACAAACATCACTTGGAACAGATGTACAAACTCTGCCGGCCATGCCAGACTGCTGTAGAATTTTATATCAAACACCAAAACCGGCAGCTGAGGGCGATCATGCTGAACCACCAACTGAAACGGAGGGAGGTGGACAAGGGTTACGTACAGGTAGGCAGACGAGAGAGGTTGCCTATAAATGATGTATTGTAAACGTTTTGGAAAACCTGCCATAAATAGGTTTGTAAGGAATATACTAGTGTATATGCCCCGCACCACGTGTTTAATTTATAAATATGTGAAATAAATATATAATAAAAATATTTTTGTGAATAAATTTGGTGAATAAGTATATTGTATGTATTCGTAGCAGCGGCTATAGAAAATTAAAAATTGTATGCAGGTAAGTAGTCTAAAAGGCTACCTATAGCGCTTGCTTTAAAATAATTGTGATAAAAAGTGAATATACTAAACTTCATAAAATTAACAAATATAATGTGTAAAATTATAAATTAATAGATCATATTCCGTATATCATAAATATAAAATTCAAAAAAGTCCAATAAATATATATTATAAAGTGAGTCCTTTGTGCAAATTTCCAAATAAAAAAAAATCCAATATATGTGCAGTATGAAGTGAGTCCTTTGTGCAAACTTCCAGACAAAAAGTGCAAGTGCTCAGCACGATGATTACTCTGCCCACTCAGTAATAATCCTAATCTTTGTGGGTATCACTGTGACAAAGGTAAGATTCAATCACTTACCAGACGTTGTGGGTCATATGTGCCTTATAGCACTATGACCAATCAGGCTTGTATAGCCGTCCAGGCTAAAAGGTCTTTTTGGCTTGCTTCGGGTGGATAGGGTGGTAGGATCTCCCTCTGTATCCTCTTCCCCTCGTGCCAAAAACAGATATACAAAAAGGAGCTCCAAATAGTGTGATATCCTTTTAAATATTTTTATTCCCAATTGGGCAAAAATATATACACAGTATCGTGCAAAACAGCAAAGGCAAATGATAAAAAGATCGGGGTTTGTTTTTCCTGAATGCAGCCCTGGTATGGCCGCTTATGGTCGTGTGTTTCAGCGCAAGCCGATCAGCGTGGAAGCAAGCGGGAGAACTTTTGGCTTGCGTTCCACCTACGACACACGTTACCACGCTGTGCATTCCAAACTGACGTGTTTCGTCACTTCCGGTGACGTCTTTGGAGATCTCCGAAGACGTCACCGGAAGTGACGAAACGCGGCAGATTAGAACGCACCGCGTGGTAACGTGTGTCGTAGGTGGAACGCAAGCCGGAAGTTCTCCCGCTTGCTTCCACGCTGATCGGCTTGCGCTGAAACACACGACCATAAGCGGCCATACCAGGGCTGCATTGGGGAGAAACAAACCCCGATCTTTTTTATCATTTGCCTTTGCTGTTTTGCTTTTATTTGCACGATACTGTGTATATATTTTTGCCCAATTGGGAATAAAAATATTTAAAAGGATATCGCACTATTTGGAGCTCCTTTTTTTTTCTATATCTTTTTTTTTGGCACAAGGGGAGAGGAGACAGAGGGAGATCCTACCACCCTATCCACCCGAAGCAAGCCAAAAAGACCTTTTAGCCTGGACGGCTATACAAGCCTGATTGGTCATAGTGCTATGAGGCACATATGACCCACAACGTCTGGTAAGTGATTGAATCTTACCTTTGTCACAGTGATACCACAAAGATTAGAATTATTACTGAGTGGACAGAGTAATCATCGCGCTGAACACTTGCACCTTTTCTCTGGAAGTTTGCACAAAGGACTCACTTCATACTGCACATATATTGGATTTTTTATTAGGAAATTTGCACAAAGGACTCCCTTTATAATATATATTGGACTTTTTTGAATTTTATATTTGATATACGGAATATGATCTATTTACAATTTTACACATTATATTTGTTAATTTTATGAAGTTTAGTATATTCACTTTTATCACAATTATTTTAAAGCAAGCGCTATAGGTAGCCTTTTAGACTACTTACCTGCATAAATAGGTTTGACCAGCAAGAAAACAACCTGTACTTGAGCTCTGGAAACAGTGGTATGTTCTCAAGTTTGTCTGGTCACCAAGGTTCCGGCCTGCCCCTGAATGGCAGACTGGAGCTAAAGCAAATGCTGTGTGTCAGTGGCATAGTGTGATGGCTTGACCGTCATCCCAATGTCACAGTACCCTATTGCTTTCAGCCAGCATAGTGCCCCACAAACCTTTTAACAGTTGTTCTTCTAAGACTTGCACTGTTGAGGAGAAGGTACTCTTTCCTCATATCAATATCTATTTAGGTGAGGAACCTCTTTGATCCTTGTCACAATGCCTGTTAATTTAATGTCTTCTCTTGTGTCTTTCAGAGTTTTTCCACTTCCTCGTGGTTGCGGGTTCCTGTGCCAGTCATTGTCCTGCGCTTTCTGGCCTTCCTCAGCTGCATGTTCCTGGTGTCTGTGGCCTGGTTGGGTTCCAGGGATCTGTTTCCTCCTTCCTTGACAAAAACTTCCCGCTTTGAAGCACACATCGGGAACACCTCCGAGCCAGATGTGAAGCAGCCCACTTTCTGGGAGGGGGTCCTCGATCTCCTCCCTGAGCATACACTGGAGAGCATTAACGAAGCATGGCACTTTGGGCGAAACCATCAAGTTGGCTTAGTGGTCTTGGGTCTCTTGGCTTGCATCTTCGCCATGGTCTTAGCCGGTCGAATCAGGTCAGTCTTTCTAAGCTTTCTTTTCTTATTTTCTTAAAATATTAGGTATGTGCAATAGGTACAGAGTAACCAGACCTTTTTGTCAACATGACTACTTTCTGATTTCGGCAACTTTTGGTGCCTGTAAGTAACTTTGTCTCCAAACAATTTCCATTGACATGAGGGATCCCCTTGATCCCAGCTATATATAGGATTTAACCTCTGGCTCCTAACTCAGCCCTGCCCTCTTACAGTTAACAATCCAATGCTAGCTTTCCAGTGGCTGGTAAAGGCTGTCGCATTGGCCTGGTGGGAGGTGGGGCTTAATATTCTGGTGGTGCACAACGCAAGGCCTGTGTTTTATTGTGCTTCTAGAATGGAGGAACGTCCCATATGCTTTGAAACTTTTGAATTTTAAAAGGGACATGCAAGGGTAAAAGCTTTCCTTTTGCTTGTTTTGGATGAGAGAATTCCTGTTCTGGTGAGGACCTTTTACTGCCTGGCTGTGTCAAAACAGGAAGTGAGGGAAGAATATAGCAGTGAGGACAGACAGCTGTGAACAGTTTCTAACACTTCTCACCTGTATTTGAAACCTTAAGTGAAATTCCAATCTAATGCTTAAACGATACTTAACCATGCTTAAAAATTCCCCCACCTGCTACCTGTCCTGCCTAAAACCTTTAAGTCTGCCCTGGTCACATGATCCCACATCTCCTGCTTCCCTGTCAGGCAGCACTCGACAATTGCTGGGAATTCTGGGAGCCATAACGTCACGCAGTCTCCCATGTCCCAGCAATTATAGGTGCTCCCTCCTCTCCCCTACAGCAGCCGTTCACAGACATTGGGGAGCTGGAGCTGTGGCTTATGTGACCGGACCAGAGCAGACTTAAAATTGGGGAGTATACAGATATCTACAGAATAGGTAGCAGGAGAGGAACTTTTTTTTTTTTTAAAGCAAACTTTATACATAGTACATGTCAGAATTGAATTAATTCTCAAGCCCATAATTGGCCATTTCCCAGTTTTCTCTTGCAGATCTATTAAATTTGTAAAAATATTTTTAATTGATTTTTATTTTATTTTTTTTAAAGGATGCGGCGAGTTGACGCTTGTGCGTCCTTCCTGTGGACCCTGGTGACAGGCATCTATTTAGCAGAAACCTACCTTCTGCAAGAATCCCCAAGCTGGCTCGACACTGCCAAGCTTGGCACAACATCCTTGTGTTGCCTGGTCGGTTTTGCCTCTGCGGTGGCCACGCGGAAAGCAACAAGTCAACGGAGACAGCGGCCACGAAGGTCAGATCAAGAACAGTGAACCCTGGGACCAGAAAAATCACACTTCCCACTGTCAGCTGTTCATTGTACATCTGTCCACTCCTCTCCTCTCCTCTCTCCCGTCCATCACTGTCCTCCAGTCATCTCTGTGCGGTTCAGTATTAGAATCAGCCAAACTCTTCAGTGCCATTTTTTATTGTTTTTTTTTTTGTTAGGCTGGTTCCCTGCACTTTCTGGTCTCTTCTTATTGGTTGTCTGAATCGGCTATCGCTAGTAATAGGACTGCCATTTAACAGGAGACCCCTCTCAGGAAATGTCGTTAACCTTTTAAGGGTTTGTCCACCTTTTAGGTGGCTTTTTTTTTTTTAGGTTTATGACTTTATTTTGCTGAACATTTTGACTCCTCCTTTGTCCTTCTTTTTTTTTTTTTTTTTTTTTTTTTTTTTTCTTTTTTCCCCTGTTCAATATAAATTTCCCTGCCTAGTTACCATGATTTAGAACCAATGCCCTGATAAATAACTTGGCTTTGGTATGTTCATTGCCTAGGATTCAAGGACCACAGAACGTATCGGAAACCTCTTCCAGGAAATAGGAGGACATAGTCAAGGAGCATAAGTAGACGTTAAAAAAAAGAGCGTGACTACAATCTCGAATAAAGTGTACTTGTAGTTGGTCTGCTGTCTGTGACCCTTATTGGGGAGATTTTCTCACACTTTTTGAACTAGGTGGCAAAAATCATTGGAACAGGAAGTAAGAGGAAAATCTCCAGAATATGGGCAAACAGTGAATCTCTACAGTTTTTAACTCTCTACTTGCAATCCAAAACTAATGTAACGCACTTCCCCAGACCCCTACTTTAAAGTTCGTAAACCACCCTCAGTATTCTATATCTACAGTTGCCTTTCCATTAGTTCTGATTTCTCTTCAAAGGGCAATGGGGGCTCCAACACCCAGGTGGCAGTAAAGCAACCCAACAGTGTTGCAAAAGTTCTTGCTCTTCCCATTCTGCTTTTTGGCCCTGGTTGGCCAATGGGTGTGAGTGAGAAGAGTTCAACCATCCTAGCACTAGTTGCCATTTGCTTGGGGGTTCATGGCCACTGGGATGCGTGGAAACCGAAGTTTGTATTTGCACCTGCTGTTTAATCTAAAAAGCAGTTTATGGTAGCTACACGTACACTTTTAAAGTCATTCAGGGATGAGACAACCCCCTTTAGGCATAGTTGCATTGGTTTTATCCCAGCAAATTAATTACCATAAGGCAGCTTTATTTTAATCGATTATGATTAACCATTGAGAATCATGATTTTTACTTGGGATCTCATCTTTTTTCCCCATGTGATTTGTGTGTAATGCTTTTTTAAGAAATGATTTTTTTTTTTTGTATTTAGCTCTGAGGACTGAAACCTCATTTTGTAGCCTATAATAGGGGTGAACTAGTTTAATTTCCATGTGTGTTATTTTAATACTAAGTGATTGCATCACCAATAAGTGTTATTACTTCGATTGCCTACACATCACCTTTTACACTAACTATTTAACACGTTTTTGACCTGACTGACATTTCATTTGCTGCATAGAATCCAACCAAAAACAATTTGGGCTTAAAGTTCAGCTAACCAGTGTTAGGCAAGCCATAGATTGTGATTTTTCTTTCTTGCAACCTCGGGTTGCAGGAAAGAAAATCGCTTAATTCCTCCATGAACAGTCAGTGTTGATGGGGAATCCCTCCTGTGGGAGCTGTTGTATTCTCCAGGGGGCGTGGGGAGCTGTCTCTGCCCGGAGAACAGCGATTTGTAAGCGGCTATAGCCACTGGCAATAATTGCATGCTAAAAATCCAACATGCTGGTTGTACCCAAGTCGAATGATGGAACGACTTGGGTACTATTGGACTTGTCCGTACATGGATCAAATCTCAGCCGGTCCCTACTGAACTGGCCAAGATTTGAACCAGCTATAGCTGGCTTTAAAAGCAGTGTCCGTCCATCCAAATCTGACATTTTGGTTGTGTGTGAGTACTGATGGGCATTTATCCATTGGTGCAGATTTAAGACTTTCTGCTGGTTTTGCCCTCTTATCTCCTGCTGTGTCTTCCACTATGTAAATCGAATGTGTGGTAGGGGTGTGGGCTGGATTTTTGTGCTAAGATCCCACCTTCAGAGCCCCTGAAAGGTACACAAAGCTTGTGGACAATTTAACACTCTAAAATTTTTTTCTTGATCTCTTGGAGATTACAGAAACCATTGTGCAGTGCGCACGTGAAGCCCACTTCAGACTGGATTTTCTGGTTTGGTCACATTTTCACGGTAATGGCAGCTCAGGGCTGATGCAGCCAAATCTGCCCGCTAGTTGGATCCTGTATAGTTGCTTTGACTAGAAACACTTTCTCTTCATATTCTTGTATAAGCACTGATAGATCAAAGTCATTTCATTCTGCCCTTCATACAGTTTAATATAAGCTAGGTACAATTTCAAGTAACCACGATGCGGTGATCTTGTAGGTGCTAGAATTATTCCCAGTGAAATGTGAGCTTGTTGCCTTATTATGAAATCAATTTTAGTGAAATGGCTGTTAAAAAAATATTTGGCATATCTTAGAGCTTGTAATCTCTTTTTACTACGCTAATAAAGTAGCGCCTTTATAGCTGTGCACCACTGCCTATATATATATATATATATATATATATATATATATATATATATATATATATATATATATATATATATATATATTATATTCACTTTAGTAAAGAAAACTAAACAAAATGTACATCTTTTTGTTGCAGGTAAGTTAACAATTTTTTTTTTTTTCTAGGAGCCTGCAAATGGCACCCGCCATTAGGACTCCTGCAGACTCTCAGTGTAAGCTGTCTGCTTGTACCCCTTACGGGCAGGCAGTTACAAAATGAAAGGAAGAAACCATGAACTAGCTGGAGCGCTCAACAGCACCCTGGTAGTTCACTTAGAACTATAAGCCAACAGCCGCTAAAGGCTGTCAGTACTTGTAGTTCTCCCAGTCACTTAACTCAGTGAATGATGCAGCTGGGTGGGCAGAGCCCCAAACTGGCTTTTTTTTTTTTTTAATTGTGACGGGGAGTTGGGGTAGAAGATCCCCCAGCTCGCTGTCAGGGTGGTAGGTCGGGGAGCGGCTGCAGTAGTAGGAACATGTTACATGTTCCACCCTAAAACTGGGTTCAACATGTATCCTCTTCCCAAAGGTGAACTTATCCTTTTAATTTTTCCAGAACAGGTAATGCATTGACAGCAGCATCCACAGATAGGAAATGTCTGCCGTTCATGTTGATATTTGGGCTTCACCTGAATCATGCTGAGATCTGTATTTTACAATAATACAATTGGCCCTTAATAACTGAATGGGGTTCTGCAAGCTTTGGTGCATCGGCAAGCTACAACACATGGCTGTAGTCAAATTTGTATTCTTAAGTATTAATTTTTTTGTTTTTCAATGAGCACAATTTTATCATGACTACAAATGGCACAAAATCTTATATCTAGTATTGAGGTAGATGTAGATTATAATATATGTGATTCTTATAAATGTTGGTGTTATTTATACTTAATTATTTAATCATTGTATTTATCCTTGGTGCACTTGGTGCCAGATTAAAGAATGAGCATGACCATGATATATGTTTATTTTGCATTTGTTTGCTTACATTATTTTGTTTTCTGGGTAGCTGGATGGGCAGCCTACTTTCTAAACCGCGGTTATATTTCAAGAATTGTCCTGGTATTGGTTGTAGAGCGAGTACTGCATGATAGAAATTTAGAATTATCATACATATACTATATTGTCAAAAGTATTGGGATGCCTGCCTATACACGCACAGGAACTTTAATGCCATCCCAGTCTTAGTCTGTAGAAGTCGATATTGAGTTGGCAAACCCTTTGCAGCTATAACAGCTTCAACTCTTCTGGGAAGGCTGTCCTCAAGGTTTAGGAGTGTGTCTATGGGAATGTTTCACCATTCTTCCAAAAGCACATTTGTGAGGTCAGGCACTGGTGATGGACAGAAGGCCTGGCTCACAGTCTCCACTCTAATTCATCCTAAAGGTGTTCGATCAGGTTGAGGTCAGGACTCTGTGCAGGCCAGTCAAGTTCCTCCACCCCAAACTCGCTCATCCATGTATTTATGGATCTTGCTTTGTGCACTGGTGCGCAGTCATGTTGGAACAGGAAGGGGCCATCCCCAAACTGTTCCCACAAAGTTGGGAATGTGAAATTGTCCAAAATGTCTTGGTACGCTGACGCCTTAAGAGTTCTCTTCACTGGAACTAAGGAGCCAAGCCCAACCCCTGAAAAACATCCCCACACTGTAATCCCCCCTCCACCAAATGATTTGGACCAGTGCACAAAGCAAGGTCCATAAAGACATGGATGAGCGAGTTTGGGGTGGAGGAACTTGACTGGCCTGCATAGTCCTTACCTTAGACTGAAAAAAAAAAAAAACCTCTTCGGAATGAATTTGAGCAGAGAATGTGTGCCAGTCCTTCTTTGGTGCCTGACCTAACAAATGCGCTCGTGGAAGAATGGTCGAACATTCCCATAGACACACTCCTAAGCCTTGTGAAAAGCCTTCCCAGAAGAGTTGGCGTGGGCCAACTCAATATTGAATCCTACGAACTGAGACTGGAATGCCATTAAAGTTCATGTAAAGGCCGGCATCCCAATACTTTTGACAATAGTGTAAATGGGATTGCACCCAGCAGGCATAAGTATACATTTTTTTTCTGTGCGTATGCAGCAGGGAAAACACCTGTACATGGACCATAATACCACAAGGTAGAAAAGTGAAAGCTTGCTTTCTCTAACTTGCCCTTCAAGGCTTTTATATTTTTCTGGTTTGTGTCCTGCTTTAGTCTTCATACAGGGAAACTTTTGTTGAGGAATGGGACACCCTATCAAGAGGGTCATTCCAACCAATATTCTCCTAATAGTCATTTTGGCTAATGTACTCGCTGGTCCCAGTAATTGGGGATACCCAAGACCTATAAAGACATGTTAGTAAAAATCTCCCCATCTTCCAAGAACTAGATTCGGTTGGCCAGACCCATTATCTAATTTTGTCCGTTAGTTTGGGATAATCGTTTAAATTTGTATGGTTAGTTTTGGGGTTCTCTTCTTGGAACATTGTATATCTGCAACAGGTGATTTCCAACTTCCAGGTGGCAGCAGACGGTTGACAGTTTCTAGCATTGTAGAATCGGTAATTTAAATTTGCCAGGAATACGTGAATTGTTCAGTACCAAAAGGACGGTTTTTGAAACCACCGGTCTATACTGGAGTGATAAATTTTGTTCAACACTTGTATTGGTGTAGGTCACTGATTCAAGCAATGCTTGGGTTTTCCTTCAAATTAATTTTTATTGAAAACATTTGTTACATACTCACTGTAACACCCCCAAAATCCACAAATATACCTTTTATATCAAAACCATCATTCCTTCAATTGCTTTTCTAATACAATCTTCTGCTTGGAATGGAATGCCAGCCCTTAATGCCTCCATTTTTTTTTTTTTTAAAGCATTCAATTTAATCAGTGCTTCACTGCTTCAGGATTTCCTTCCATTTCATCTGGGAATGTATTTTCCTTGTGCAGAGACTATGCTGTCACTCATGCATGCACAGAAGTGTTACCTCTGGATTTTTTTTTTATTTGCCTATTCATAAATTTACATATATACGAATACATTTACATAATTGTGGCACAATAGACACACAAATCAGACAACATAATATCAAAAATCTCTAGGTTGTATAAAAACAGATCTATAATCCTATAATAAAACGGAGTCCCGGGTAAGGAAAAACCTGAGAAAAGCTTTTTAAAACTATACACTTTATAAACATTACCATTTGAACTCCCGTAATCACAAAATAAAATTTGGGGGGGAGATACGTAAACCATCAACCATAAAAGGATTTCCTTCCATTTCATCTGTGGCATGTATTTTCTATGTTTAGAGACTATGCTGCCACTTATGCATGCTCAGAAGTGTTACTTGTGGAATGGTTTTTCTACATTGATCTCTAACTGCATGCATGTTCAAACTTAAAGGTAAGCTGTGCTGATGGGAATATGTGGGTTGCCGTTAATGAACATCTTTTAAAATGCTGGCTGTCATGCTAATTCAAGGGTTTCAATACTTGAAAAGCCATTGACTTTTTGAACAGGTTTGCAAAAGCAGAAGCTCTGACTTTCACGCTGAATGCTTGTTCTAGGTGAATGACTCAAAGTATTAGAGACAGTCGTGGTATGAGCATGCGCAGCACCACTGTTCTGTCAGCACAGGTTACCCGAAACTGCTTTTTATGTATGTAAGGGCTCTTTCACACGGAGCGGACCGCATTGCTATCCGCTCCGGCACTTTTTTTTTTTTTTTTTCCACGGAGCGGATGACATTTGTCATCTGCTCCGTATGTCCGCATATCATCCCATCCGTTTACGGATGATATACGGACATAATGTATGTCTATGGGCATTGCGGATGTCAGCGGATGACACCGCTGACATCCGATTTTGCATCCGTTCCGTTTCTTACATGGAACAAAAATAGGGTTCCGTTCCAAAAAACGGAACAGAACTGAAAGGACGAAAATCGGATGTCAGCGGATGGTCATCCGCAATGCCATTGACATACATTATGTCTGTATATCACCCGCAAAAAAATAGGATGATGTACGGACATGCGGAACGCCCGTGTGAAAGGGCCCTAAATCTTTTGCCAGGATGATATTGCATGTAGCAAACAAAATGGCCCCTGCCCCCCCCCCCCCCCCACAACCTATAACTGGCCTTCACAGCAAGGAGCACATGGAAGGGCAACACATGCAAAACATAACCATAATAATTCCCAGCTCAATTCACCAACCAGTTTGCTTACCAACGGAATTAACCTGTCTAACAATAATGAAAGGGTAATCTTGGATCAACCACCAGTACACAAATCGTAGCTTTTCAACCAATCACCATTATTGTATAGCTAAATAATACGGTGCAGTCTGTGACTAAAACCAGGCATATAAAATATGTATATGTAAAGCGCTGCGTACATTGACAGCGCTATAGAAGAACCTGAAATAAATATAAAGGAGGAAAAAGTTATTAACCCAAGAAAGTCACAAGGGATACAGAGGTTGAAAAGAAATGGCTAACTTTATTAGCACCTCAAATTAGAAAAATCATGGTTTGCAGTGCAATTGCCTTAACCACACTAATAAAACATATTAAAAAGACAGCGTTGTCTAAACCCGGTTGCAGCCACTGCACAAACACACGTCTGCACAGCCAGTCACACACTTAAACATAAGCAATTAGAAATATGTCCTGTGCGGACAGATCACAATTAATTGTGGAACGCAGTATTTGCTAAGCTTTCGGTCAACAGTAGAGTGCTATAGCTCTGGGTGTCGGACAGCAGCTGATGTATGATTGGGATATTACTCAAGGAGGGCTAAGTCCAATGACCTCTGATAACATAGGTTGCATTTAAAACCAATAAGCTCCTGCCGAGGTAGAAATCCCAAATGTAAATGGAATGGAGAGTTCAGAATCAGTCCGGGAAGATGGAGTGAATAGAGCTTGTAGCTTTATCGAGTGTGGGCGTCTTTGGAGAAATATGCAGAGTATGCGAAGTATGCAAGGTATGTGGAAGGGAAATCAAGCCCCGCTTACCGCCCTCCGTTAATATCTCCTGAAGCAGACCAAATGCACATGCTATTATATCTTAGTATCCACCTCTCAAGTTCTGGCAGTGAAAAATTCACAATTGGATCGTTCCTTGCATTCCCATTCAGCTGCTTGTGTGCAGGAGGGCTGCTTCCGGGCTGTCATTGCAAGCGTGATGACATTCTGACACGTTTCGTTAGCCAGTAGGCGCTAACTTCCTCAGAGCCTGTCTAACAGTATGCGTTAAAAACAGGGGCCTAGTTAGCACACGTTTGCAAACGCATCTTCTCACAATGTGCATTAGAAGCTATAGCAGATCAGATAGAGCCCACATAATTTTCTGGCTGGAGGATGTCCAGCATCTAGCCATTTCCTCCATTGTCTGACTGTCCCTGGTCCACCCCTTGTATTCATTGGAATTCAGTTCTTTCAATCATGAAACCTAAGCATTACCATAGCTCCAAACTGTCCCTGATTTGGAACAAAGTTCCTCTTTCCTCCTCATTTGTCTCTTGTTCTGGTCTGATCTATATAGTTAACAAAACCCAGAAAAATTCCCAGCTCAACTCACCAACCAGTCTGCTTAACAACTGAATTAACCTAACATTATGCATTAAAAACAGGTTTAGTTTGCAAACAGGTGCGTTTTGTCATTTTTATTTTATTGTATACTGGTGAGGGGACACACTGGATGTGTTTGCTGCCATTGTGCTATGTGCTTGGCGTTCATTGTGACCCTGTGCCTTTAAAAAGTATTGGGCCCTCTCCAGGCCACCTGCCCCCCTATCCCCCTATCTATCCATTAGAATGCATGTACTTCCACTGTGGAGACTCTCCTACATTTACAGAAGTTAGGACTGCAGGTAATACAGGGTGCCGTGACGTGGCCCTGCAGCTTACGCATGCGTTTGCAAATGTGTGCTAATTAGACTCCTGTTTTTAACGCGCATACTGTTAGACAGGAAAATTCAGTTGGTAAGCAAACTGGTTGGTGAGTTGAGCTGGGAATTTTTCTGGTTTTGTCCTGATGGTGCATGAACACAGGTTCCTATAGCTGGCCCCAGAACACTCTATTAAGCAAACCTTACCTTTTACCTAGATTTTTGAGGCTGAGTTTGCAGAAACATCGGATGGATTCAGCAACAACCTGCTTACAGTTTAAATACATAAGGTGCATACAGAGTCATGCTGTGATCTTATTTACACTTTCCCTCTGAGCATTCTGCATTCAGCTTGCTTTCCTGAATGAACTATGAGACATTATATCACTTTACCACCTGTTTTAACTCCTTAAGCCCCACACCAGCTCACCACATCTGAGTGCGGAGCACCCTCATTCAGCTGAATGGGTTTTTTGGCACCCCATTCTATGCATACTTAGCGGCATTACCTCAGTTGGCAGGCGTTTGACCAAGGGGAGTGGTCCCTTCATCCTGAGGTGTTTCATCAGGTGTTTCGGTGGGGCATCCCAGAGGTGGATCGCTTGGCTTTCCGGCTCAACAGGCCGCAGAGGTTTGTGGCTTGGTCAGGGGATCCTTTGACAGACTCCAGAGATGTGCTGGTGGTCCCATGTGGTCAGTATCATCTAATTTCCGCGCCCCCCCCCCCACCCTCCCTTAAGCTTCTTCCAAGACTTCTTCGCAGGAATGAGGCAGAAGGGATTCTGGCCTCCCTGGGCTTGGTAATACTGATCTGGTGGCTGGCGTTCCTTGGAAGCTTCCTTTCAGAGAGGATCTGCTGTCCCAAGGACCAATCTTCCCTCCTGCTTTAGTCATGAGTCGGTGTTTCCAACGCTGTTGAAAGCTAGAAAGCCTACTTCTTGGAAGATCTACTGTCGTACGTGGAAGACTTGATTTGCGTGGTGTGAGTCTCTTGGGGTTTATCCTTGCTCTTGTTCGGTGGCTCAGATCTTGACCTACCTTCAATGGGGGGTTGAGCAGAAACTGGTCTTGAGTACTATCAAGGTTCAGGTGTTGGCCTTAATGGTCTTATTTCAACGGCCCTTGACCACATACTTCCTGGTGCGTACTTTTCTTCAGATAGTTAGGCACTTCTCCAGTTGCCGCCTTGGGACCTCAATTTGGTGCTCTGTCCTCCAGAATCCTCTTTTTGAGAATCTTTGGGAAATTCCCCTGCTTACGCTGTCCTAGAAGGTGGCCTTTTTTTGGTGGCTTTCACCTCTGCGCACAGGGTTTCGTAATTGGGTACGTTATCCTGTCCACCTTTACTGGTGATTCACAGTGATTAGGTGGTTCTTCGCCCCGGTCTGTCGTTCCTTCCTTCTTCAGGTTGTCTGATTTTCATTTGAATGAAGACCTTGTGTTGCCTTCCCTGTGTCCCAGGCCAGCATATCCGAAGGAATTGGCTTTGCATCCCTTTGATGTGGACCGGGCAATGAGGGTGTACCTGGCAGCTACGGAGTCTTTTAGGAAGTCATACTCACTATTTGTGCACGGATGGGCCTCGAAAGGGTTGTCTGTTTCTTCTGAGACCATTTCCAGATGGATCAGACGGATGGTGGTTCAGGTCTATTCCATCCAGGGTCAGGTTCCTCCTTTCCCTGTCAAGGCACATTCTACTCGGGTGCTCAGGGCCTCCTGGGTTTCCGTCAGGAGTCAGTGATGCAGGTTTGCAAGGAAGCCTCCTGGTCATCGGTGCACACTTTCATAAAGTTCTATAAAGTGGATGTGTTGGCATCTGCGGACGCTTCCTTTGACCGCAAGGTTTTTGCAGGCTGCTGTTTACAGGATCTGGTCCGCTTTGAGCGTGTATTTTCAGGTGAGCACCAGTTTTGGTTGTCTCCAGTTTGGTTGAGCTCCTGTTTGGCTATAGCTAGCCTCGGGAATTTTTCTTTTTTGCTGTTCCTACCCCTCATGTTTAACACTACTTTGGGATGTCCCAATGGTTAAGATCAGGAGCTGTCCAGTGAACGAAAGAGTTTTTCTGTAAAATCCATTTCTCTGATGTTCATTGACCTTGTTCCTGTGGTCAGGAGTAGTGATTTGCCGTTGGTGCCAGCGGGAGGAGTAGTGACCTGCCGTTGGTGCCAGCGGGAAGAGTAGTGACCTGCCGTTGGTGCCAGCGGTGAGGAGTAGTGACCTGCCGTTGGTGCCATCGGTCAGGAGTAGTGACCTGCCGTTGGTGCCATCGGTCAGGAGTAGTGACCTGCCGTTGGTGCCATCGGTCAGGAGTAGTGACCTGCCGTTGGTGCCATCGGTCAGGAGTAGTGACCTGCCGTTGGTGCCATCGGTCAGGAGTAGTGACCTGCCGTTGGTGCCTGCGGTCAGGAGTAGTGACCCGCCGTTGGTGCCTGTGGTCAGTAGTGACTCGCATCAGTGAGAGAAACGATGCCCTGCAGGTCGGATAAAGGCAAGAAAAGGGCACCATCTGGCCCCTGGGCCGCATTTTGAGACCACTGACAGGAAAATGGGACCTGGAAAGTCGCACCAAAAGTGGTACAGAAACCTTTTTCTAAGTCGGAGCGACTCAAGTCGTTCCTATTAGAACGGTTCCATTTCAATAAATGGGGCACAACTTCAGATGTAACATGTGTTCCCAAAGTCGGAGCACATGTCGCACCAGTGTGAACCGGGCCTTGGTTAAAAAGCTTGTCGGTTCTTTGGCCCCCATTTTGCTTATTTGCAATGGCCAAATTTATTGAGGCAGGATTGATCTTTGCCATTTTGGGCCCTTCTAGGTCTATAATGGTCAGTTCTGAAACCAAAAATCCCAATTATTGCACATGCCACAAAGCTGCAGCCATCTTGGAGACCTTTATGTACAATCTGAGATTAATTTGCTAAAACTGGAGGGTGAAGAATGTGGTGCAGCTGTACATGGTTACCGATTAGCTTTGAACTTCAGCTTGTTCAATTAAGCTTTGACCAAAGAGCAGCAAAAAACTGGAAGCCGATTGATTCCTGTGCGAAACTGCACCAGACTTTGCACTGTCCAGTTTTAGTAAATCAACCTCGTAGTCCTCAAAGCTTGTAGCATCCAACATGAATTTCCTACAAGTGTTTTATAATGCTGCTTAAATGGAGGACATCTGGTTTGTTTAAGTCCTCCATTTGTTTTTTGATTGCTTCTCTTTAATATAGGTTTTGAGGTTATAATACGCTCCATAATTGTGGTTTTCACATGCAATCTGCATCATTATGTCCACAGCAACCCTGTTTCTGCATCGGAAAATGTTTTGGACTGTTTAATGTGCATGATGTCTACAGATATACATAAAACAGGCCTTTTTTGGCACAGGTAATAGTCACAAGGTTGCAGACTATTTGTTTCCCTCTAAAGCAGGGGTCTTCAAACTACTGCCCTCCAACTGTTCAGGAACTACAATCCCCATCATGCCTAGTCATGTCTGTGAATGTCAGAGTTTTACAATGCCTCATGGGATGTGTAGTTCTGCAACAGCTGGAGGGCCGTAGTTTGAGGATCCCTGCTCTAAAGTGACATTACTAAGGCTCACAACACGCTGGGATTGATTTACTAAAACAACCAGAGTACAAAATCTGGAGCTGTGCATAATAACAAATCAGTTTCTAACTTCAGCTTGTTCAGATAAGCTTTGATAAAAAAAAAAAAAAAACCCCTGGAGGCTGATTTTGTTTCAATGCAGAGCTGCACCAGATTTTGCACACTCCAGTTTTAGTAAATGAATCTCCTAATGTCACAATGTCTGTGCAGAACATAGACCTCGCTAGGACTTGTTTGAGAATCTGAATATGCAGTCTTCAGTCTTAAATGAAGCATAACTCTGTCATGGGTAAACCTACAGATTATTTAAGTAGATCTACCTCTGTGTTAGCTACTGCTCTGTTAATTTCTAACCTTTGTTCATGGTTTTTCAGACTTTAACAACTGTCACTTTGCCCGTTCAGGAAAGTGACTGTGTCTGCAGATAAGTCTGCTTGCCTCCCAGCCATCTATAGATATAGATATATATATATATATATATATATATATATATATATATATATATATATATATATATATATATATATATATATATATATATATATCGAGCCAAGCTCCCATGTTGCCTCTGTGTACTGCCTGAGCCCTTGTTGGGTGAGCATGTCTTTCCAAGTGTGATAATGCTCAGGCCTAAGCGGCCAATTACAAGGCTGAACACTCACGTGTGCTGGGGGGCGGGGGGGGGGGGGGGGAGTATCTACAGACAATATGCCTTTGTTCTAGTTGGGTGTCATTTTAAGCATGCAGGAGAGTCCCTGAAATTCTCAAGATACAAAATTGAGAGACTTGATCACCTCCTGGACACAAACCTACTCCAATAAAGGTTACCAAGGGGACATTATTATTATACAGGATTTATAAAGCGCCAGAAATTTGCGCAATGCTTTACAGCATGAGGGCAGACAGTACAGTTGCAATACAATTTAATACAGGAAGAATCAGACTTGTATAAACCTTCCTACGTAAGACTGACTGTTCCGATTCTTGCACAAGTCCAGTTGTGACTGCTCTTGCTTTTTGTCTCCTGCAGTGTACCTGCCTGGCTTCCATTTTGTTCATGTCATGCTCCTTGCTTCTATCATACTGTACCCATTTATTTTCTTATGTATGAACACTTTGTACGTACTGCTTGTATTGGCAAATGCTTTTTTCATTTATTTTTAAATAAAAGCCCTCCAAGCTTGTTCAACAAAACTGACTTGACTCCAGTAGCTGTGCTTTCATACTGCATGCCTCAGTCTGTCTTTATGCACTGGGTGGACATAATAAAACTGTCAGCATTCTGGGTAATGTCCAATAAAGACTAAACAGAAGGATCACCGCAAAACAATGATGAACATCAGAATTGGAAGTTGTTGGGTTTCTTTCCCCTTTTTATTGGCTAAAAAAAAGCATTTTGACGCCATACAGCAGTTAAACTTTTAGAGACTGCTTTTAACTGTCCTTGTGTGATAAGGGTTTGCTGCAAAAGGCCCTAGCTGAACCTGAATTTAAAAAAGTTGTTTAAATCAGTTTTGCCTGTGATCCTTCTTTTAGATGTCAGTTATCTTGCCACAATGCACCCCTACTTCCATAATTTTATTACATTCCAAAGGCAGATGCTGTTACACTAGCCATTGTTCATAGGCAAATGCAGTATGCACTTCTCAGATCATTCAGTTGTAGCTGACCTGCATTTGTCTTGCTTGAATCAGTATTTCCTTCCTTCTAACCATAATCTTTTATATAGATGTGTAGTTCTCAGGGAACAAAATGTAGACACAGGCTCTGTTTTATTTTTCTCGTCCATTGAGGGACACAACCTTTTAACCTTTGGGTTTTTCTGTTGCCTACAAGAGGATTGGCAAACACAAACTGTTGGCCAGCCCAGGATAACCCTCCCTACTAACATTATGCCTCAGATTTTGTTAGTGTCCTAGGATAAATCCCTTTCTTCAGCTAGTACATTTTTTTTTCTTAGCTAGCATCCTTTATCCCCCAATTTTTCCTTTCCACTCAGAACTCTTTACATCGCTAGATCCTAATGTATTTGCAGCTCCCTGGCACAGTTGTCCTCAGCCTGGCTTTTGGAATACGGTTTCCGGACCCCACTGGACTGGATGTTGTAGGGAGAGTCTGAAAAGGACTTTCAGGCATTGGGTTCCACATAAGGTGCTTCCAGACTCTGTCCTGATAACTACCGTAGGCTGCAAGGCGCTTTCCAGGTCCAGGGGGTGGGGGGCCTGTACTACTAGTTCCTGGTCCTACACATCAGCCTCTCATCTGCACCTTGGGTGGTGTATTCACCAAGGTACTGGCCCCCCAGTACCAGCGCTGCTGACTTTTGTGGCATCCACATTGTGGGATACTTAGACCACTTACTGTTGAGGGAGCAGTTAACCAGCCCTCTGTTGGACAATGATCTGTTGACCGTTGGATGTTACAGCAATTCAGATGTATCCTAAATCTTTAGTGCTGCAACGGACTAATGAGATTTGGAGTATCTGGATCTAATCCTGGTCACCGATCAGGCCTGGGTGTTATTACTATAGGAGAAACCTCCGACACACACACACACATATATATATATATATATATATATATATATATATATATATATATATATATATATATATATATATATATATATATATATATATATATAGGATTTATATAGCGCCAACAGTTTATACAGCACTTTATACAACTTGAGGGTAGACAGTACAAATACAATACACTTTTTAAAACAGGAATCTGAGGGCCCTGCTCGTTGGAGCATATATATATATATATATATATATATATATATATATATATATATATATATATATATATATAAATTTTTTTTTTTTTTTTTTTACCTACTTGTGACTTTTCAGATTCTTGCACAAGTCCAGTTGTGACTCTGGTCTTGGATTCAAGCTCAATTCTAAAAGCTGTCCGATTTGTCTATCAACGATGACTAGGTTTTCCTTGTTTCGTGGATCAGGATCTGGGGTTGGGGGAGAAGTACTTTGCATCTATCTTCTTGAGTATCTTTATGTTGGATACCAACCTGCTGGGTTGGGTAGGAATCCTGGGCACCCTGTCAGTGCAGGAGACTTGGACAGAGGCGTCCTGTATCTCGGACACCTCCCTGAAACTTAGCGATATTACGCTGTCTCTGCAGTCTTCAACAAATTTTACCTAGATTCAGTTTGACAACTCTGTTTAGTGGCGTACTTCAGTCGTTGGGACTGAACCAGAAGACTTGTCGCAGCGATAGAGGTAGATCTGAACATGTCCTGGGCAGACCTTTGCCTTTTAGCCTTGCCAGCCATGTACATGGCAGTCAGACAATTGACAGGCAGACTCCTCTGCAGGCAGCTCCTGTATCCATGGGAGAGTGGTTCCCTACACCGGTGGTTTTCAAGGACCTCTGTTGAAGGTAGGGGTCCCCAGATGTGTGCTTCATGCTTCCAGGGTCAATAAAAAAAACTGGGGGGGGGGGGGGTGTATGTCTGCAGGTACCAGGATCCTCTAGCTGAAGCAGTGGCTGCTCTGGTAGCTCTCTGGGATCATTGCATTTTAATTTTATCCTCTCCTGAAACGTTTTCCTCATCTGCTTCGAAGGATCAAGATGGATGGCATGCCAGTGGCTCTATGCAGATGTGCTACGCTGACCTGTTAAGACCTCTGTGGACTATACCAGATTAATATGTTCTGTCCCAAGGACTCATTTGCCATTCTTCTTATTGGTTGCTGGTGACCTTAATCTGTGATGCTAAAAGTTAGGCTTTTTGCAAGGTCTGTCGTTGGACTTGGAAGCCATGCTTCACTTGCTGTGTACCTTCAACATTGAGGGTCTGGTTTCTGCCCTTTGTATTCTTTCATTAGCTGTTGGGCTCCCACTCTAGGTAAGACCTTATACAGGGGGTCCCCATGTATCTCCCCACCCTCTGTTGGCTGTGACTTCATAGCATCTGAATCTGGTTACCGTTGAGAAACTGCCAATGAACCCATTGGACACATTTCTCTCTCGACACACATCCACGTGGTCATTTTTCTTGTAGCCATCACCTCTGTGAAGCGTTCCTATTTTGCAAGGAATCATTTGTGGTTTTACATGGGGCCAAGGTGGTGTGGAGGCCCAGGACTGACTTTGTGCCCAAGTAGATTATGCCTTTCACCTCAACTAGGACTTAATTCTTCTGTCTTGTCACCAAAAGAAAATTTGTCCATTGTCTGCATAAGGTTTGGATGTGCGAGTCTCTCTCATACAGTGCTTCTCTCAGGAAGACTAATTCCTTTTTCTCTTTTGTACATTGATGGACACGGTTCCTGATCATCGTAGCTATTGGGTTATACTGCCACCTACAGGAGTAGGACACTAGGCAGAGAAAGTCTGGCTACGCCTATGGGTAGTCCCAGGGGGTATACTCCCTCTCTCTGCTATAGGTACTCAGTTTTTTTTTTTTTTTCCCAGGGGTAAGGACCTAGTTCCCTGCTGGGAAGAGCCACATGCTCTTAAGGGGGACTGGTTCAAGTTGCTGCTGACCAGGTTTTCCTGGTGTGCAACGGGGAGGTTGAGCAGGGTTCTTGGCCACCCTGGGAGTTGGTGACTAGGGCAGGGATGTCCTCTAGGCTCCCTGTGGCAGTTGGGGTGGGGGAGTGGATAGTTTAGCATCCGGGGGTAGCGCCTCACACGACCGGATTCAGACGAAAATTTATTCAGCAGCTTTGCAGCCTACTAGTCAAACTATGTGAGGTGGCCCCTGTGAGGATGGCTGAAGCCACTGCCTTCCGTATGGGCACCCGCCCTCCCCTCCGCTGCCCCTAGGTGGTCAGCTCTGCTGGGGCTCACCTCCAAGCATCTGGGCGCCCACAAAAATGTAGGCTGCAGCCTACTAGGCCATGCGGCCGAGTTCAGGCACTTCCCTTGGCAGCCCCAGTGTGTTTAGCTGCAGCCCCCGCTCTTCCTTTTTGGCATCTGCCGGGCTGGGATCCATGCACTTGAAGCTGGGCCTCCACAAAAATTTAGGCCGCGGCTTGTTGCCTGCTAGGCCATGTGGTCAGCTTGGCACCTCCCTTGGAAGGGGTGGAGCTGTGGGGCGCTTCATTTTTTTACAACCTGGCTGCAATTGTGTGGGGCACCTGCCCCTTTTAGCGCTGTGGGACCATCAGGGTACCCTGCCTGCGTGTCTGCCTCACGGCAGGCGGCCCCCTTTGGAGCTTCCTTGGATGTCATCGTTAAGGGTCTCACAGGGGGGGTTGGGTACTCTTCTTCCGCAGGCTACTAAGGGCAAGGAGCCCCGTTGTAGACATGGGCTATTCTCCTCGGCTCATGAGTTGTTGTTTTTTTTTCATCCCTCAGGGTCTCAAGACAAGGTACCAAAAGTCAGGGCCTCAACAGGAGGTTCCAAGAGGACTTGGTCTGGCAAGCCACGAGTGGACTCTAACAGACCTGTTGCCAAGGCTGCCTCTGCATGAAGAGGCACCCTCAATTGTATATCTGGGGTGGGGGGTGATGTCTCCGCTTGTTTCCTGATCAATGGACCTCTCTTGTATAGGACACGTGGGTCCACAAAGTTATTCGGTCAGGCTACGAGCTCGAGTTTGGTCTTATCCTCCGGAAAGGTTCTTCCCTTCCAACCTGTTCTTGTCCCCAGATCACTTACGGTCTCTTTGGGTTAGTGTAAGACTTGTTCCTTCAAGGGGTGATTGTTCCGATTTCAGAAAGTTTTCAGGGGTTTTTACTCAAACCTCTTTACGGTTCCCAGGAAGGAAGGCAAGGTGCGTCCAATTCTGGACGTCAAGACGCTAAACTGCTGGTGCAAGTACAGAAGTTCTGCATGGAGTCCATTCACACCGTTGTGGCGTCCCTACGTCGGGGATTTCTTCTCGCTTCTATCAACATCAAGGATGCCTACCTTCACATTCTAATGTGCCGGTCACCAACGCTTCCTCCATTTTGTCGTGGGCGAGGAGCATTAGCTGTTTGTGGCGTGGACCTTTGGTCTCTCCTCCACTTCTCGGGTCTTCACAAAAGTGTTGGCTCTTGTGCTGACATTGTTTGTTTGAGTCAGCAGGGGATCGCAGTACTGGGGTACCTGGAAGATCTTCTGTGAGCGGAGTCTCCGACTGCTCTGATGGACAACTGGAGATTGCTCTGCAAACTCTGAGGGAGTTTAGTTGGATTCTGAAGCTTCAGGAGTCTGCTTTTGGTTCTGTCCATAAAAACTGGACTATTTAGGCCTGACTCTGGACTCGGCCTCAGCCATAGTTTCTTCCTCTGGAAAAACTCCAGACATTGCAGGAGGCAATTTGGCTTCTGTTCAGCAGATGGTCATCCCTCCAGGCTTGCATGCGGGCGCTGGGCCTGGTGGTGTCCACCCTCGAGGCGGTCTGTTTGCACAGTTTCACACAAGATCTCTACTACAGAGATTCTGGGGGAAATGAGACAAGGATCCACAGTCTCTAGAGGCGGCTTCATTCTCTGGCACTTCAAAAGGGAAAATCCTTTCTCCCCCTGTACTGGACGGTTGTCACCATGGATGCCAGCCTGTCGGGGTGGGGAGGCGTCCTGAGCACATGTGCTCAGGGGGCCCGGACAGTCCAGACTGGTGTCTTTGTCTGGCTCATTGGACAATTAGTCTTCAGGGGTGTCTAATACAAATTCATTTGGACAATGCCACGGCCGTGGTCTATCACCATGGGGGCACAAGTAGTGTCCTGGCGGCTCAGTAAGTAGCCCGGCATTCTAAGGTGGGCTGACCGATCCAGCCCTCTCAAATTTCTACCACGAATCCTGTGCAGGAACAAAGCAGAAGGGATTCCATCCAGACTGACCTCGCCGGTCTTGATATGCCGATTGCTACAGCTGGTCCTCTGCTCCTTGGGGGCTTCATCTCAGGGAGGATCTGCTGTCCCAAGGACTGATCTTTTTATCAGTCGCTGGCTTTGACGGCTTGACTGTTGAATGCCAGGTGCTGCCCTGGGATCTTAATGTGGTGCTTTCGGCTCTACAGAAGCCTTTCTTTTAAAATATTCCGGAGGTTCCTTGCTTGCGCTGCCCTGGAAGGTGACCTTTTTGGTGGCTTTCACCTCTGCACGCAGGGTGTCGGAACTAGCAGCGATATCCTGTCCACCTTAGTGATTCACAAGGATAAGGTGGTGCTTCGCCCCTGTCTGTCATTCCTTCCTAAGGTTATCTCTGACTGTCGCTTGAATGAAGACATTGTGTTGCCTTCCCTGTGTCCCCCAGGCTTAACATCCAAAGGAAATTACCTTGCGTGCCTTGGATGTGGTCCGGGCAATTAGGGTGTACCTGGCAGCTACAAAGTATTTTAGGAAGTCAGACTTTGTGCTCACGGACGGACCTCACAAAGGGTTGTCCGCTTCCTCTGCGACCATTTCCAGATGGATCAGACAGACGGTGGTTCAGGCCTATTGCATCAGGTTCCTACTTTCCCTGTCAAGGAGCACTCTACTAGGGCGTTTAGTGTCTCCTGGGCTTTCCATCATCAAGCGTCAGTGATGCAGGTTTGCAAGGCGGCCACCTGGTCGTTGGTGCACACCTTTACAAAATTGTTGTAAAGTGGATGATGTGTTGGCAAATGCGGATGCTTCTTTTGGCTGCAAGGTTTTACTGACTGCTGTTTAGAGGACCAGGTGCTTTTTTTTTTTTTTTTTTAACCTCTTTAGAGTTTATTTTGAATTTTAAAAGGTGTGCATTTTTAACCTTACTATATATACACAGTAGATTCTGTGATCTTGGTAGGGAAGCTACAGGATCTTGTTGCCTCTGGCTTTATCTCAGTTGAATGACTCCTATAAATTGTGAACTTTGCATTGAGGAAGTTATGCCACACCTATGGACTTTCACTTTGCTGAGATTTACAGGCATTGACTGGGTTTACAGGTACCCAGGAAATGCAGAAAAGAACTTACAAAGTAGTTATTTGATATGCAGAACGTTTAAGATGCTTTTAAGGTCTTAACAAAAATACTTTGGGGATTAGGAGATTAAAAAGCCTTGTCTATATTGAACAAAAAAAAAAATGCATTAGCTGTTATTTGCAGACTAGTTTTAGTGATGTGCAGTCCTTCAGCCAGGCTTGTTCCGGCTCTGCCCCATCTCTCTCAGCTGCTGTCAGGACAGATTCTTGATTGTATGGCCACGCTTGCTAAGGGTGCATTGAGCTGCAGGACAGCTGCGGCAAGCGTCTGCTTTTTATCAAGTCTTTTAGTGTTGAGCAAGTTGGGCAGACATGCCGTCCTAAGTGCCTTCAGATGTTTGTGCAGAGCTCTGCCCAGCTGCTAAGGACAGGTGCTAGACAAACATATGGTGGGATCAGTGGTAATCTTTGAACACAAGCACTGTGTTGGATTATACATCTCAAGACACTGTATATTCCGATTTTTTTTTTTTTTTTTTTTTTTTTTTTTTTTTTATGCCCCCTCTGTGGTCAGATTTATATGTTAGTCCAAAACCTTTAATTTATCGCTAGCTTTTTTTCTTATGGAGACACCCATGGTGAATATTGCCTGTAAAGCTGGATACACACAATATTTACCTTCAACTGTGTAGTACAAGGGCCTGCCTGATTGCATACTAATTGTTTGGATTTGACCTAATAATTATATGGTTTTGGTAAATCTAAAGGAAAAAATCTAAAGAAAATTGTATAGTGTATATCCAGCTTAAAGTCTCGTACACACGCAACGAATTTCCACCGACCGGTCGTCCGTCTTTTGTCCAGAGTGGTGTTTTGTTGGTTGGAATGTGCCTAGACTGCACACAAATTTTCCCGCACGACAGAATTCTACTTCAGAAGTGAGGTCATGTGTTGGATTGCTTTCTTTGTGTTCTTTCATCTCTGAGCATGCCTAGTCTTGCTCATTCGATTTTTCCCCATCGAAATCTGTACTGACTGCACGAAATTCGGACGTGTTTTGACAGAGGACAAACATTTTATAGCCTGCACACCAGAAGTTTTTTGGCCGAAAAGTCGGAGTCTGTTGTCGAGAGCACCATACTAACAAGCCGAAAATCGGCAGATCGGTGAATTTCCTCTCGTGTGTATGGGCCTTAAGAGGTTGCACCTCTGTCCCTTTTCACAAGACCAGTTATAATGCCACATTTTTGTAGTTGTATTTGGGGTTGTGTGCACAAGCGGTTTTTACTTATGCTTTTCATGCCTTTGCATCACACATCAGAAAATTCCCATTTACCTCAATGGTATAGAATGGAGCCTTGAATTGCATTAGCGAAGTATTGTTGGGGTAGATTGAGATATTACCCAGTGTTATGCTGGCCATGCACTTTACAAAAGTATAGAAAGTCTGTTTCAATAGTTCTACAGATTTTCTAATAGTGAAAGACAAAACGATATTTGTGTTCAAATTTTCCAAGCCGAAAATTAGATTGAAAAGTTTGAAATTTTTTGACTGACAAAATTTGTAAGGTTAGTGGCTTTCTTTCATGGTAATAATCGTTTGATTTTTTTTTTTTTTTTTTTTTTTTTTTTTTTAGTGCGCATGTGCAAGAAAACTTTAACCTGGAGGTAAAAAATTTTGTGATAACACAAAATACAGATGAAATTATCTTTCGTCTACACAAGCTCTATTCAACTAGCAGGACACATAGGGGGAGATTTACTAAAACTGGTGCACTCAAAATCTGGTGCAGCTGTGGATGGTAGCCAATGGGCTTCTAACTTCAGCTCGTTCAATTAAAGCGGTTGTAAAGGCATAAGGTTATTTTTATCTTAATGCATTCTATGCATTAAGATAAAAAGCCTTTTGTGTGCAGCAGCCCCAATGCTTACTTAAGGTCCCTCTAGATCCAGTGATGTTGCAGAAGTGTCTCGGCTACCCAGAACTCCGCTCCTCATTGGCTGGGAGCAGTGTTGCGCCATTGGCTCCTGCTGCTCTCAATCATAGTCAGTTAGCCAATAAGGAGAGAAAAGGGGCCGGACCGTGGATCCATGTCTGAATAGCAAGCTGCTTGCTATGGGGGCACTTAAGAGGGAGGGAGCCAGGAGCACCAAGCTTGGCTTAAAAAAAAAAAAAAAGGCTTTACAATCACTTTAAGCTTTGGCATTAAAACCCGGGAGCTGATTGGTTTATATGCAGAGTTTTGCCAGATTTTTCACTCTCCAGCTTTAGCTAATAACCCCCATAGTAAAAATCTCAAACAAGGTGCAGCGCCAATAGATATAAAGAGCAATATACCAGTCCAATTTGCATAATCGTAGCTAGTTCACATATCAACGCTGAGTAGTGGTGTTTAATATAAAAGGAGTATCCAAAGAGGAGCCAGTCACCATCACCTGTTCACGCTGCCCCTTTTCCCTGATTGTGGACCCCACCAAGGAAGGTTAATCAAGCATAATCAGAGTACTCCTGGGATGGTGTCACTGGATTATGTCCCCAACTTCTTAATAGAACATTGCGTAATTGCCCTCAGTGTCTTTGCCAGTCTCATCAGTTGTAAAAGGGCATTTCATAGTGTAGTATATTCCAATTAATCTTTTATTTAGACTTCAAATGTATCACTCACCTGGTAAAAAAGGTAATCGGGCATTAAGCAAGGAAACTGATTGCTTCCAACCAAAAAGATGGCTGCCGCATCCCGGTATGCAATGTCGCACATCGCACCTCCTCCCTATGCGTTTCATCATCAATGATGGCGTCCGGGGTGTGGTCAGCACACAAAATTGCTCAGTATATATAGAACTACCCGGGGAGGTGGCTATAACATTAATTGCGTCTCACTGACAAGAAAAGGGGACCCTCCACCCTTACTAAGGAGGCATATGTGACCTGTGCGGTCCACATACAGGAAGCTACAGCAACGAGCCTTACAACCCCCATAGTACATTTGTAAGAATTGTTTTCTTAGTATGAATTTCTTCTCATGTACATGCTGTTTTGCCATGATGCCAGGCATTGCTATGGCAGTGGTCCTCTCGTCCACGTGATCCATAATAGATGGAAAGCTATGAGAATGCTGACGAAGAGAAACCAAGATCAGTCCACAACGAATGCACGTTACACCATACAAAAGCCGGCATACATGGAAGGGACGTCGAAAGGTCAATTTTATTTAGTAATTTCCCTAATGCGGCCAAATCAAAAAATAAATTAATTTATGTCCTTGAACACTTATCTTTTCGGAATTTGATGGTGGGATCTTTAGCACTTCCGAAAATAGATTTTTTTTAAAACTCTACTGTCCAATTTTTGTATAGTGTGTAGTGTATGGCCAGCATTACTCTTAATTCCAGCATCTGATGTCACCAGCAGCAAAGGACAAAGTACTGCTGCTGACAAAAGTGAAGGTATTTCTTCTAGGTATCCGATTTTGGCAAAACACAAACCAAAATGGACTGTGCAATAGCCCCCCGGCAGTCTTTCCTAAATACTGGCTAAAGCTGTAGTTGGCAGTTTATACCCGCAGAGCCTCCATAGCCATGGATGACAGAGCTGTGCGGGTACTGGACTTTAGGGTTTCTTAACCAGGGTTCTGCAGCAGTATTGCTCTGTTGGTGTTTCTGCTGCAATATATGTATCCAGTGAGCCCAACGCTCAGTGTTGGTGTAAATATTATTTATGCTTTTAGCCAGGGCTTTTTTTCTCAGAATAGGTGCAGGAACTCCTCCTCCTAAGTTACTTTGTGTCTCCGCCCCCTACCCACCTCTGAGCACTAACCCTTGGTTCCACCCCTACCCACCTCTGAGCACTGACCCTTGGTTCCACCCCCTACCCAGCTTCCAGTACAGCCCATTTTAGAGAATATAGAGTCAAGTATAATTTTGTATTGGAATGTATGGAATTTGGTTATGATAACCAGCAGCAAAAGACCCCCCCCCCCCCCCCCAGCAGCAGAAAAATATCTCCCAGCAGCCAGCATCAATACATCAATAGACGTTCCCCCCCGCGTTCCCGCTGAACAAAAGCCCTGTTTTTATCTGTATCTACAACCCGCTGTTTACACTAATATCACTCAAGCTATTTCAGGGATTTCCCATGTCCCAAAAATTGTCTCAAGGGTTCCTCAAGCATAAAAAGGTTGAGAGAGATTTGCGTTGACTGGTAACTGGGGAGTAATTGAACAACGTCTTTGCTCCTTGCAATGATCCCAAAGTGTGAAAATTCCTGACTTTGTGGATTTCTGATAGGGCAGAAGCAGTTTGTGATATTCTAGAAAAGCTAAATGGATTTCCACAAAGTACTGATTTTAGAAGATGTTTGATTATAGTTTACAAATGTAGTAGTTTTCCATTTGTTTTTCCCCTGTTAGGTTGTCATTCTTATTGCAGTGTTATGTAAGGCTCCATTAACACCTGGGCGTTCCGGAATCATGGGCAGAATAGGGTCATTATGCCCATGAGTCCAGAATCGCGGCAGGATGCGTTTGCGATGCCATTACATTTTAATGGCACCCCAGTGGCGGTGCGATTGCAGCACGCTTTTATCACGGCTAAATCGCACCACATTTCGGATGCCATTAAGAAGTAATCTCACCACGATTGGGGTGCCAATAAGAATTAATGGCATTGCAAACATGTCCTGCGTTTTATTCCAGAACACCCAGGTGTGAATGGAGCTTAGGTTTTTGACCGGTTTGTTCCCTTGCAGAGATTGATAACCAATACAAAAAGTCACTGGGATATGAAGAGGGAGATGATTTTGATAAAACCACTTTCCATATCATTTACCTGATGAAGTAGAAACTCCACATTGGTTTTCTCATGGGCAGGTGTTGAGATTCCGTAGGCCGGGTGATGCAACCAAATTTGCTAGGCAGAAAGGCCAGGTGATGCAGTAAAGGGTGGGTCCTCCTAAATTTAAATTTTTTGGTAGATGCAGACCAAATTGGGCATGGATTCCTGGTACTCCAATTGTAAGATCTGTACAAAGGAGTACCACTGTCTGCTGTGGCTATTATAGGAGGGTCAAATCCTGTTTTTGATCTGCCATTCTCCTTGTACCGAGGACTATTTTTCTGGGAGATTTCAAGGCATGAGATGAGGAAATGGGCAATTCAGTGTGCAAGTGACTGCCAAAAACTGAAGCGGAGTCTTAAAAAAAGAAAAACGTTTAAGGCCGTATGCCTGCATCATTTTTTATTTGTTTTGCTCCTGGCAGGAAAAATGCAGCTTACAGGCCAATTTACACATGCCCTCAAATTGCAGAACAGGCGGTACGATTCAGTGTAGGGGGGGGGGGGCCGCCTGGTGCATGATTCACTGCACCTCACCCCCCCTTTTTTTTTTTGTAAGCTTTATTGTACACTGCAGTGCAATTTGGGCCGGTGCGCAGCGATAAAATGCAGCATGTCTGCATTTTATCGCAACATTCTAGACTGCATTGCAGTGTGAATGGGATACTTGGGTAACAATTTCTCTGCTAATCCCAGCTGAGTAGGAGGATGATAGATCCTGTCTGCTCCACTATGCTGAGCGAGCACCAACACTGTCCAGCTCTCCTCTATGGGGCAATCTGATGAAAATGGACTGCCTGTCCATTTCCATCCGATGCCATCTAATTCGCCAGATGGATGGAAAATAGGATCACCATCTGTCTGTTTTTGGTGGACAGGATCGGATGGCGGCGGTCGTTAGCAGACATCCGCCGCTCCATAGAGTAGACTGAAAGGTCCGATCAGGTCCGCCTGAAAAGCTGATAGGCGAACCTGATCCTAAAGCCCGTGTAATAGGGGCCTTCGGCTCTGTGGCATGACAGGGAGAGAATGAAAAATAATAAATTAATGTTCATGAAAAAAAAAAAATTACTGTTTCCATCTTTGTGAGGTTGTAAATGGAACTGAGGCTTTTCCAACCAGCTGCCCACACTCTGTCTACTCACCGGTAAGGACTGGGCGCCAGATTAAACCCGCAACACTTTCATTCTCTTCTCTTTGGAAAGAGATGTGTGGGCAGTGGGAGCAGGCAGGGAAAACCCTCAGCGCTGCCAGTGACTTCATTTTGCAGCCCCTGGTCACTTCAAGAGGGTGCCAGTTCCCCAATGTAAGCTTCTCGCTTCAGCAGGCCCCAGAGCAGTGGCCTCAATTACCGGCTGGCGCGGCATCTTAGTCCGCAGTCCAAACTGCAAAAAATCATTTCAGAGAGGTGTCACTCCACTCCCACCCCCTTCCCCCCCACCAATTTAACACAACTAGAGGATGATCAAATGAAATGAAATGCAATCAGTATACAGAGATTTACGTCTTCTGAGAGATATTTACACTCTAACCGCTTGAAGTGGTCATGGTGGTTGGAGTCAGAAACACTGACTGGTTTAGGCGCTCAGAGGTCAAAGAGTTCACATAACAGATATTGACTGAAACAATGGCAGATAAACATGCTGGTGTACACAGATGGGGCAAAAAGTTCACACGGGGGGTTTAAGAGTCCATGTGCAAATATCTGACAGTTCTTAGAGGCAATCCAAGGGTGGTCTGCAGCTCAGGGTCAGCTCATTTAAACATAGTAAATTCAACTCATAACGGATAAGGAGGAGGGAAGAGTGCCACTTGCGTGCAAGATTGTGATTTATTATGACATAACATACGTAGTAACTTACATTAAAGTAAGGGTAAAAGCGTCTTGTCAGGTTCAAACGGTTCCACGATGGTGGTAGGGGTCCGCACAATCCAGGGTGCCTCAGGTGCAGAGCGCCAGACCAGCTGGCCGTGTGTGTCCTGGCGATCGGAGAGATGCGGCCGTGGAGGTAACCGGAGGGCATCTGACTTCATCTTGCCAGTTCCCTGCCGCTGACGTCAGACGCCCTCCAGTTCCTTCCACGGCCGCATCTCTCCGATTGCCCGGACACACATGGCCAGCTGGTCTGGCGCTCTGCACCTGAGGCACCCTGGATTATACGGACCCCTACCACCATCATGGAACCGTTTGAACCTGACAGACGCTTTTACCCTTACTTTAATGTAAGTTACTACGTATTTGGAGTCAGAAACACTGCACATGCTGTGATATTTACAATTATGTGCTGGGGGCTAGTTGCACCTCTAGTACGTATGACTTACTGCTGGCGGGTACTGCAGGTGGTTACTGTGGGTGGGAAATGCTGGCTCCTCTGAGAGACATCCACGGAGTGTGAGGAGCGGCGCTGGAGGAAGCATGCAGAGCCGATTCTTCCTGTATCTCTCCTCACAGGTGGAGTGCATTTGATATCACTCTGCCTGTGAAAGGACAGAGCTGGAACAGAAGGCATCGGCTCTGTGCTGACAGCCCTGACCCGGGAGCCGCAGCCTGTATGCACGAAACTCCTGCACCTCGCGGGAAACTTGGGATGTCTGAATCGGCAGAGAACACCTGCCGAAGTGTAGCCGAAGCGCCAGGCCACTAATTCTAGTCGCCAATGTGACCTGGCGCCTGGGGTTTGTCGACCCCTGCTGTAAACCGCTATGTGTGCATGTCCACATAGACTAATATAGTGGTGTGTTTAGAGGCCAGAAAAAAAGGCAAAGGCCTGTAAAAGCTTTTTTTTTTTTTTTTTTTTTTTTTTTTTTTTTTTTTTTACGTCCTGTGTGCAATAAAGGGCCCAAAGGTTTGAAAGTGTGTTTTAACATTAAACCTCTGTACACCATCAACAGCCCCCCCCCCCCCCAACACTGTCAACCCTTATTCTCTCGCAAAAGTGAAATTGTTGTTCTCCACTCTAGCTCTGTGTGTGCTTGTCATGTGACTGTTCAGATTTCTTCTACAGGTATCTTTCTGGTGACCCTGCCTCTCAGTTTGGAAGCTTGAATAATGGGGTTGTTCTTCCGGACTTGTCGTCTGCATTGTTATCGACTCCGCCGGGGCTTCTGCAGTTGCTGAACCAGCAACCCAATCGCTCGCAGCGCAAAGCATCATCATCTTCCTTGCCTGGACGACTGAACAGAGCCCTCTCCCTTGGAACTATCCCATCCCTCACGCGAACAGGTAAAATGTTATTACTGTGCACAGTTTGACTTTTAAGCAGTCCTCAAAACTTTTTTTCTCTTTCGTTCATTGACGGACACAGTTTCTGATCTTCTTAACCATTGGGTTATACTGCCCCCTACAGGAGTAGGACACTGGGCAGAAAAAAGTCTGGCTATGCCTATGGGCAGTCCCAGGGGGTATACTTCCTCTCTGCTATAGTTAGGAGTTAAGTTCCTTTTTAGATTATTTTTTTTTTCTCCTGTGAGATCTACAATCAACTGCCGAACTTGGCGACGGGCTGCATAATCTAGATCCAGTGGTCACCCCAGTCTGGCCAGCAAGCGCACGCAGACCTCTGCTCCGCGCTAGGTTGACCACAACACAGCCCCACTGGACGGGGGTCTGGCCTGCGAGTAAAACTCCTCGCGAGGTCGCATACGACCAGGTCTCGGCCCGAGTCGCAGCGTTTCCTCCTGGCTGACAGACCCCCCCATTTAGATGGCGAGGAGTTGTCTGGAGCGGTGCCCACCTGATTCCTTGTATGGTGAGTAGCTTTCCCCTCTTTTGCCCTCAAGGGTTTTGGGGTGAACATGGGCCCCTCCATAGGACGGTCAGACCCCGGGTTCCTCTCCTTCCCGTCAGGCCCCCCCACCCACCTCCCTCCACTGGGGCTGTGTGGATGGTCCACCTCCTGGGGTGGGGGAAGGGGGTGCTGGCGATTAGGGAAAGGGGGTGTGCGCCCCCGGCGACCAGAGGATCATTTGTGCGGGCGGGGCAGTACCTGGTGGGGGCTCCTGCCTGGGCCTGTCCTTGAGGCCTAGGGATCCCTCTTGGGTCCCCGGGAGCTTTGTGGTGCCGCCATTTTGCTGTAGCCTTGTTCTACAATGCACGGTGGCCATGTTTGTGTAGTCAGGCAGCCATTTTGCGGTGGTTTGCTGTAGAAAACGGCGGCGGCCGTGTTTGTGGAGCCTTCTGGGCGGCGTTTTCGGCAGTGGGAGCCCCTCCCCATCCCCTGGTGCTGACTCCTGGATCCTTTAATTTCCTGATCGCCATCCATGCAGTGCAGATTCTCCTGGTGGCTGCGGTGGCTGGTTTCTGCGGGGTGGTGAGTCTGGTTGGGTTCTCTCCCTCTCTGCTGAGGATTGATTGGTGCTCTGTGACTGGCAACTGGGTAGTGCTGCCAGAGCAGTGGGGGTTGTCCCTTAGCAGTGTTTTACACTTTTTTGTGGGGTCCCCCTGGTTAATCATGGAGTCTTTGGAGCACATCTCCCCACCTGATCCCCTCTCTGAGGCTGTGGGGCTCTCCCGAGTCCCCACCATCCATCGATGAACTGACGGCAGTCCTGAAGTCTTTTGTGTCCCGGGTGAAGGTGGCTTTTGGGCGACAGGCTGGCATAAAGCATCCCCCGCCTTCCCCTGCCTCATCTGTCTCATCAGATCCTGAATCTGATTCGGCCGCCGCATACGTGGGTCACCCTGCTGGGTCTGCGATCACGCGCCCTGAATCCTCAGATAGTGAGGAAGATTCCTCCGATCACGCACCCTGAATCCTCATATAGTGAGGAAGATTCCTCCACTTCTGCAACTGCTCACGAAAAGGCGCTGATGAACGCACTGATTGTATCTGTGCGTGAAACCTTAAAGATGGAGGACGCAGCTGCCACGCAGGGCCAGGTTCAGTTTGGCATTCACAAGCCATCCAGAGCATGAAAGGTGTTCCCTTTCCCCTCCTATTTTGACCGAATTGGCACTAAATAGTGGGGACGATCAAAGCATCCCCTTGGGGGTCCCTAAGAGATTTGCTAGGCGATACGCCTGAGAAGTCCCTTCTTAAGAAGTAGACTTCCACCAGTGGTGACCAGTGTTCCCCTTAAGGTGCGCGCGTACGCGCAGTGTAAATTACGTCCCGCGCAAGCACCTAGTTAGACGGCGCAGCCGCAGACGGGGCGGCCAGGGAGCTGAGCGTGCACCTCGAGAGCACGCCCATTGTGTGACAATAGCGAATTTTCATTCGCTATTGCCATGCGGATCCTCCTCCTGGCCAATCAGGGAGCGGGTCCTCCCGCTTCCTGATTGGCCGAAAGGCCAACTTCATGCCATTGGCCGAGGAGGAGGCGCCGGGACTAGGGAGGACGGAGACGCGGGAAGCCGGGGACTGAAGAGTGACTGTGACTGTCCGTGAGGTAAGTGCACGGGGTCGCGGGGGGGCCATGTCACGGCTGGTCAAACACCAGAAGATCCACTCAGGAGGTCGGAAGCTGTTCACTTGCTCGTAATGCAGCACATCCCTTACCCGGGCCGCAATGCCGACTTCCTGCTCCACCAGCATGTTAACGCAGGAGAGAAGCTGGCATCTCTGCTTTGATTGGGGGCATTGCTGTGGGCACTCTGCAATTTATTGGGGGCATTGCTGTGGGCACTCTGCATTTTTTGGGTGCAATGCTGTGGGCACTCTGCATTTTTTGGGGGCATTGCTGTGCCACTCTGCAATTTATTGGGGGCATTGCTGTGCCACTCTGCAATTGATTGGGGGCATTGCTGTGTGCCACTCTGCAATTGATTGGGGGCATTGCTGTGTGCCACTCTGCAATTTATTGGGGGCATTGCTGGGCACTCTGCAATTGATTGGGGGCATTGCTGTGCCACTCTGCAATTGATTGGGGGCATTGCTGTGGGCACTCTGCAATTGATTGGGGGCATTGCTGTGCCACTCTGCAATTGATTGGGGGCATTGCGGTGGGCACTCTGCAATTGATTGGGGGCATTGCGGTGGGCACTCTGCAATTTATTGGGGGCATTGCTGTGGGCACTCTGCAATTTATTGGGGGCATTGCTGGGGCACTCTGCAATTGATTGGGGGCATTGCTGTGCGCCACTCTGCAATTTATTGGGGGCATTGCTGTGCGCCACTCTGCAATTTATTGGGGGCATTGCGGTGGGCACTCTGCAATTTATTGGGGGCATTGCGGTGGGCACTCTGCAATTTATTGGGGGCATTGCTGTGGGCACTCTGCAATTTATTGGGGGCATTGCTGGGGCACTCTGCAATTGATTGGGGGCATTGCTGTGCGCCACTCTGCAATTGATTGGGGGCATTGCTGTGCGCCACTCTGCAATTGATTGGGGGCATTGCTGTGCCACTCTGCAATTGATTGGGGGCATTGCTGTGTGCCACTCTGCAATTTATTGGGGGCATTGCTGTGTGCCACTCTGCAATTTATTGGGGGCATTGCTGGGCACTCTGCAATTGATTGGGGGCATTGCTGTGCCACTCTGCAATTGATTGGGGGCATTGCTGTGCCACTCTGCAATTGATTGAGGGCATTGCTGTGGGCACTCTGCAATTTATTGGGGGCATTGCGGTGGGCACTCTGCAATTTATTGGGGGCATTGCGGTGGGCACTCTGCAATTTATTGGGGGCACCCCACCCCCCCCCCCCCCCCCCCGCTCAGTCTAAAGGTTTGCGCTCAATTTTTTTTATTTGCTCAGCACAGTAAAAAATTAGAGGGAACATTGGTGGTGACCCTCTGGTTTCCAGATTAAGCAAGGCAACCATGATTCCAGTTGAATCCCTGGCCTTAAGGGACCCAGCTGACAGGAAGGCAGAAGCTGTGGCCTGCAAGATGTACACCCTGGCTGGTTCGGCATTGAGGCCGATATTCACCATTGCCCTTGTGTCGCAGACTGACCGAATGGGCTAAGCTTTTACGCCTTGACCTGGAGGGGGAGCAGCTCCCCCCTGCCTTTGCTGAGCTGGCAGACCAGCTGGTCCAGGGGCTGCAGTTTATCTGTGATGTCTCTTTGGATGCGGCTCCCCTAGTGGCTCGGCTCTCTTTTTCAGCAGTGGTCCTTTGGCGTGTCTTTTGGCTCAAATGCTGATCTGTGGACCAGACTTCTGAAAAAAGGCCTTGACTGACCTTCCCTTTCAAAGAGGCCGCCTATTAAGTGTTACCCTGGCTGACATTAAAGGTCTCACAGGGGGGAAAGAGTACCTTTCTTCCGCAGGCTACTAAGGGCAAGGACCCTAGTCGAAGACGTGGGCCCTCCTGCTCAGCTCATGAGAAGTTTTTTCATCCCTCAGGGGAAACTGACAAGGGATCGAAGCCCTTCGGGGCCTCCTCTGGAGGATCCAAGTGAACTTAGTCTGGCAAGTCAATAGCGGGCTTCTCCAGACCCGCAGACATGGTCCCTTCAGCATGAAAGTGCACCCTCACCTGTATCTGGAGTGGGGGGATGTCTTCGATGTTTCCCCAGACCCGTTGACTTCCCTTGTACAAGATAAGTGGGTCCACAAGGTCATTTGGTCCCGGCTACAAGATTGAGTTTCGTTCTTACCCCCCGGAAAGGGTCTTTCCTTCCAAGAAGATCAGGAGCTGTGTCCGTCCATGAACATCAGAGAAATTAATTTTTACGGTAGGTCAAAAGTCCCATTTTTTTTTTCTCCCATTGTATCAGTCGATGAGCATACATTGCAAGCACAGAGCTTGCATTTACAATGTGCCTTACACCCATTTTGTTTGTAAGTAACAGCCACTGATCAAACTGATGTCAAATACATCAACCTTTACTCAAATGCTAGAGCTGGACTCCAGCCTGGTGGAAAATATCATAAGGCTCCATTCACTCTTCATCAAAGTTGCATGACAAGTCGTTTCTGATGTTTTCCAATATGCATTTTCCATTAATTTATGCACAAATTAAAGTGTAACCCTAAAAAGAAAAGGAAAAAGGGATCCTTTTTTTTTCTTTAAAGCATGAACAACAGCACAGTTTGTGCTGTGTCACTTGGCCCCTTGTATCTAAAATATTTAGTTGATCCTGCCTGGTGCTGCCCTCCCATCTCTAAATTGACAACAGTTTATAATGGCTGCTAAGCCCCGACACCGTGGTCAGTTTATGTGCCTCTGTCATCCGCAGCTCTCCTCTGTTGTCCTCTCCCCCCCCTCTCTGCCTGTCAGCTCTGATCCGCTCCCCGGCCCTCCCCTCCTGCTGTTAACAAAAGAAAACGGAGTCGTCTTTCTTCAATCTCCATTGTACGCGGTTTTTAAAAAGTCACTGTATACCATAATATATAGCAGCGCTCGAGTGACCAGCCTCCTCCTCCTCGCTGAAGTCAGTGGGGGTTTCTCATCCCCTCCCGCTGTAGCTGTCCGATCGAGAGAGGAGAGAGGCGGCCAGTCACATGAGCAGCACTATAAAATAAGATATATAGCCGCTTATTTAAAAAAAAAAAACACACACATACTGGGTCACATAAGTTAATGTAACAGAGGAGATTTTAGACTCATTAAAGTTGCAACAACTTCAAAGTATTGCATGCACTTCTTTGGTCCGACTTTAATGCAACTTGAGGGCCATAGACTTCAATGTTAACCCTCAGAATTTGCATGAAAGTCGTACCTGAATGTTATACAATGCAACTTGTGTGCAACAGTTGTCTATTATCACTGGTCAAAGCCAAAGTCGTATTCCAAGTTGCACCCATCCAAAGTTGCGTCAAAGTTGCACCCCAAAGTCGGCGCATCTTTTGAGTTGTACAAGTGTGAATGGAGCCTAAGACCCCTTTCACACTGGCGGAACGTTCAGATCTGCCTGTCTGTTTTTTTGGCGGATCTGAATGGTCCCCCCCCATGCATCCCTATGGGGCATCGGATGTCAGCGGAGACATGTCCACTGACATCCGATCCGTCAAATCTGGACGGATGGTAACCCTTTTTTCCATCCGTCCAGCAGATTGGATGGGATCGGATGAGAACGGACAGACGGTCCGTTCCCATCCGATTCCCCCCATAGAGATGTATGGGGAACTGACAGCTGTGTCTCCGCACACAGCACGGAGAACAGCTGTCATCCTCCTGCTCAGCGGGGGATCGGCGGATCGATCCCCCGCTGAGATAAGCGGAGTTCGTCCAACGGACGGGCTGTGTGAAAGAGTCCTTAAGGTGCTTTCTTGCCCTGTGACAGAATACTGTCCATTTTTTCATGAAATTTATTCTATAGTCTGTGTAGGCAGCCTAACACCTCGAACACTGTAAATCAATAATCTTCTTATACCAAGTAGCTCAGACTTTAAGATATAAAGAGAATGTTCATACCATTTCCTAGTTCTTGGGTGCAATGAGGAGCCTCCAAAGTCTTGCATGTATTCGTCCGCATTTGGCTAGTTACATGTGCTCAGGTTTGCATTTTATCTTCCATGTTCTGTCCTCCATAGCTTGTCATAGGTGAGGAGGTCTGAACAAGTGAAGAAAACAATGAGCGCTCATGCAATGCTCCATTCCGCTCATTCTGGGCCCCTTCAGGAGTTCTAGCATTTACTTCATTTTTTTAGCATGCCCCAGATAGGCGTACCACTCTGCTTGCTCCACTTTCCTGGATAGATTTTATTTTGGTTTCACTAGTGATTTCCACTATTGTTAGGCCCTTTCCCAGGGCTGGTATGCAGCTGACTCCTGTGGAATGCAGTGTATGCGCTATGATCCCCCCTTGTGCAGGAAATTGAGAGACTGCATTCATTCCCGATTGTGTTTCCTGTCTGAAGCCTTATGACAGGCACTGACTCAACTCTTTATACTATACAGTGCTGATATGATGAATGGTCATTTGCAGAAGTTAGTACTTGCCACCAAATGTGACTTGGCAGTGGCTCGTGCAGAAGAGTTTTTTTTAGAAATATATTTACCAAATTCTTTTACTTTTCCTTCTTTTTTCCCCACTCCCTCCACTGTTGTATCCTGGGAATTACTATACCCATCTCCTCCCCTTGGAATTCATTCCTCATTCCCATGTTTGCCCCCTAGGTGACAAAAATGCAGTGTTTACTTCAGGGAAATTAAAAAATCTATCTATGCAGTGGGGATGCCCCTGTATTGCAAGGTTTAAAGGAGAAGTACAGCCAACGCTAGTTTGCCTTTACTTCTCCTGTGGATCACAGGAGTGCAGCTCATTCAGCCATTTGCAAGGGAGCCTTTTTACTTTCCCTGGAGTTCAACTTTAAAGCTCCATTTATACTTGTGCGATTTGTCATGAGGCTTTGGACATCAGTCGCATGACAAGTCGCACCCAATTCCTTTATTGGCACCCGTTCAAATTGGTGCGACTTTGAATAGGTATTTGCAGTACTTTGTGACTTTTGATGCAACTTTGATCTATAGAACATAAAGTTGGATCAAAGTAGCATTGGAAATGGTGCGATTTTGGATACACACTAATGTGAATCGAGCCCTAATGCTTTTTGGCTTGTGAGAAATGTGAATGTACAGTATGTAAAGCGCTGTGTAAATTGCCAGTGCTTACATGTATCTATAGCCTATACTTCATGATAATACTGTAGGTCTTTTGAGTCTTTATGGCATGCAGTATGTGAACATTGGTGGAACTTCAATTATTTTACTCGCTCTGTCACACCTAGATGTATATAACAACAATATCTCTCCTGCGCTCAAGTGGTATGCGGGAAGGTGAATCTTCTAGGCGGTTTTATGACACAAATGAAGTGGTCTTGCTGCCCCCCTCAGGACCAAGGGTATCCAAAAGGCACTACAAGAAAACAACAAGAGAAGGGCGCACCGACCTTGTGCATTACCACTTTTATTAAAGATTTATTAAAATCTGGGTGGCGAAACGAAACGCGTAAGTCACATCAGGTTTTGAGGACGCCATCATGCTATCCAGCAGTAGAGAAGTGTCCTGGAAGCGAGCAGTGCCCATTTCCTATATGCTTGTTCATATGCTACGTTTGTGAGTATATTGTACGCTACCCTTCTTTGATTTTAATAAACTTTTAAGTGGTGATGCACAAGGTCGGTGCGCCCTTCTCTTGTTGTTTTCTTGTAACACCTAGATGTATCACATTCTATTTTATCCCAAAACCTGTAGAAATGTTGTGAAAGAATATAAAATAGTGTTTCCCCCCCCCCCCCCCCCCCAGCTGCTACCCGAAGCATTGGCCTAGCCCTAGACCAAGTTCAAGATCAGTGACACACACAGGCTGATTTACTAAAACTTTAGAGTGCAAAATCTGGTGCAGCTCTGCATAGAAACCAACCAGCTTCCAGTTTTTGTTGTCAAAGCTTAATTATAGAAGCGGATTGGCTACCATGCACAATTGCACCAGATTTTGCACTCTTCAGTTTTAGCAAATCAACCCCCAGTATATTTAGGCAAAATGATCAGCAAGAAAGCCAAACTTACAGCCTTTTCAAAAGTAACTATCAATATTTCCTCCTGATAGTCTCTCTTTTACGGCAATTTTCAGGAAAGTCAGTATAATACATATACAGCATACTTTGAAACTTTATTATTCCTGTGCACTCTTTGTTCAAAGTATAATCTATCGTCCAGGAATGTGATTGTGAATGTGATTGATAACTTGCCTATGTGTTTTAGATTCGGGGTACCTGTTCAGTGGCAGCCGCCCAGCTTCTCGTGCGTCTACATACAAGGATTCTCCAGGGTCAGGTAAGATGTGTTTTGTCAATTAGCAGTGTTTTAACTTATTATTCACTTTTATAAAAGGACATGATCCATAAGTTAATTGATCCTTTAGCCTAGGTTCACACTGACGTGTGCACAACACAGCATGCAATTTATTTTCTTTGGCTCAATTGGCATCCTTACCAAAATAGTGCATAACCCCCCCCCCCCCCCGACCTGAATTGCATTGCATGGGTGTTTTGCGAATTAATTTGGGGCGTCATTAAAAACACCTTACCGCATAGCATCAGTGTGAACCAGGGCTTAAAGGCTAAGTTCACCTTTGGAACATGTTTCCGCCTGTGTTTCGGGTGCAACATGTTACTAATAAAGCAGTCTCCCCCCAATGTTAGAGCAAGCAGGGTGATCCTCTCCTCACGCCTGCTGTGACCATTTTTAAAAGATGCGTAATCTGTGAATGGATGACCTGAAAGTATCACCACTGTGGTAGACGGCTTGTAGCTCTGCTGGGGTTGCAAAGGGAGCAAATGAGCGCCCTTGTAGTTCAATCACAAGCCCTGCAGCTTTGAAACTCTGACAGCCTGTATGGAGGTCCGGGCTGAAAGCTGTAAGGCTTGTCTGCAATAGCCTGACATTGCACCCATGATCCACTGATCACGGGTGCAATGCTTTCCAGGCATCCAGGAACAAAAAAAATGCAAATTTCTTTCAATTGCCGGACACAGCGCTCCAAAAAACATAACTACTGGTTAAGCCCAGGGGCCATCCAAAGCTGGTATATAACCCCCTCTCTGCTCTAGGTAATCAGCAGTTTTAATCAGTCTAGTCAGGAGTATGGACCTAGGCTCCCTGCTGGTATCTCTGGTCCTAGCACTTTTTTTTCTCCTTCCTTGCATCTTTTTTGTTTCCCCTTGGAAGATCTACAATCAACTGCTGGGCTATTGACTGGCTGGATAATCTAGATCCAGTGGTCCCCCCCAGGCCAGCCAGCGAGCACATGCAGACCGCAGCTAGGCACTAGGTTGGCCGCGACATAGCCTTGCGGGCAGAGGCTGGCCCACGAGTTAAAGGTCTCGCAGCGTTACATACGACCGGGTTCTGATCAGAGTCGATGCGGTCCCTTGGCTGACAGCTCCCCTACTTCTGTGGTAAGTACAGTCCCCCCCTCTCACACTTTGGTGTTTTTTTTGGGGTGGACACGGGTAACCTCCAGGGATGGTCGGACCTGCTTGCAGGTTCCCTCCTCCCATCCTAAAGTCACTCAGTGAGCTGGGCTGCTCCACTCCCTTTCCCCCCTGCCGGACCTGGAGTCTGGTGGGGGTCCCTGGGCAGATGATACCGTGGAGTCGTTTGGGGTCTCCACCGCCATTCCCTCTGTAAGGGTCCTTGGATTGTGTCCTGTCCTGGTAGCATGGAGGGGTCCTACTGAGGGAGACCTCTACGTGCATGCCCTACTGGTTGCAGTGTGGCTTTAGTGCAGGGGGGTCCCAGTGCCGAGTGCACAGCGGAGTCTCCCCTAATGCTGCCATGCCTGAGGAGTACAGTACCTTCAGGGGGAGGGGCCCCTTGCAGAGGGTGTGAGGAAGATTCTGGCAGCATGCTTCGGCGTCTCGGTTCGCCGGCGGCCATGTTGAGAAAATTCGATGACATGGTGGCCATTTTCCCTTGGTTTGGCTGGCCGACGGCCATGTTTGTGTAGCTCAGTGATGTTACGGCGGCAAAGGAGCGCGCATGCTCCGTTTGAGCCTTGCGCATGCTCTAAAATAAGTTGTTTCCCCTCTCATCGATGAGGTCACACGTCAGCCGGCGCTGTGGTCCACACTGCGGTCCGCACAGCAAATACCCGGAACCTTCACATCCTCGCTGGAGACTACACGCCACACTGCGGCTCCATATCCCTCAGGTTTTATGCGGGGATTCCCCCAAACCGCTGGAGCATTACCACAGATGAGCCTACTCTTTTTATATTTCATGTGCGTTGTCACTTGGCTAATTTTCTTATTCATGTCCAATAAAATAGTGCACTTAGAGGCGCTCTTCTGTTTTCCTTTCCACTATATGTGCTTACGGACGGGCCTCGTTAAGCCATTTCCAGATGGATCAGGCAGACTGTGATTCAGGCCTATTCCATCAAGGGTCAGGTTCCTTCTTTCCCTATCAAGGCGCACTCTACTCGGGCGTTTAATCACTCCTGGGCCTTCCGTCATCAGGCATCAGTGACGCAGGTTTGCAAGGCAGCCACCTGGTCGTCGGTGCACACTTTTACAAGGTTCTACAAAGTGGATGTGTTTGCATCTGCAGATGCTTTCTTTGGCCGCAAGGTTTTGCAGGCTGCTGTTTAGAGGACATGGTCCACTTTTGAGGGTGTTAAATCCATTTCTCTGATCATTGACGAATACAGCACCCACCCCTCTGTGGAATTGTAATTCTTCTGACACTGCTTGTAACAAAACTGAGTACCTATAGCAGAGAGAGGGAGTATACCCCCTGGGACTGCCCATAGGTGTAGCCAGACTTCTTTTTCTGCTTAATGTCCTACTTCTGTAGGGGGCAGTATAACCCAATAGTTAAGATGATCAGGAGCTGTGTCTGTCGATGAACATTAGAGAAATGGATTTTACGGTAAGTCAAAAATTCTATTTTTGTTTGCTAGAAAACTACTTGGAACCCCCAAACATATGTCTCTGATTTTCCATTTGAATGAAGACTGGTACGTCATTGGGTGGGAAGTGATTAAAGGTCAGGTTCCTTCTTTCCCTGTCATGGCGCGCTCTGCTCGGGTGCTGAGTGCTTCTTGGGCCTTCCGTCCTCAAGCATCAATATCGCAAGTTTACAAGGCGGCCACCTGGTTGTCGGTGCATACCTTTACAAAATTCTACAAAGTAGATACTTTGGCATCCGCAGATGCTTCTTTTGTCCGCAAAGTTTTGCAGGCTGTTGTTTAGGAGGGGCGGTTCCCTCTAGAGGGGTGTTTTTTCTTCACATTTTTATTTTAAGATGGGACTCCTGTGACCCGGTTAGGGCTCTTATATTTAGCCTTGAGTTAGTTTCCCCTCATTTTCTGTTTGGCACTGCTTTTGGACGTCCTCGTATTTATGATTGATTGAAGCGATGTGTCCGTCGATGAACGAAAGCAAAAATTGGATTTTTGTACTTACTGCAAAATCTTTCTAGGAGTTCATGGACAGACACAGCACCCACCCCTCTAAGGAGTTTTGATACTTCTAATACTGCTTGCTACTAAACTGATTACTTAGAGCAGAAGGGGGGTTATATACCAGCTAAGGACGGCCCATGCGCGTAGCCAAGCATTTTTTGTTCTACCTGATCCTACTCCTGGAGGAGGCAATATAACCCAGTAGTTATGATTTATGGATTGCTATGTCAGCTGATGAACTCAGAGAAATTGATTTTACGGTAAGTACAAAAATATAATTTTTTTTCCTTACAAAAATATGTGCATTTAATATTTTTTCTATAAGGCCCTTTAAATGCAGATCACTGTTTAAAGGGACATGACTGCCAGATGTGAAAGACATGCAAGCTCTCATTTACACAACACCTTAAAGCAGGGCTTCACTCAGAATGAGATGGTTCACTTTAAGGCCTCCTTCCCTGCTCCTCTTTCACAAATGGCACACTTTTTTTGGGGGGGGAAGTGGGTATCTAGTTTTTCCCACCTCCCACTCCGCCTAGGCTATCCGGGCGGAAGTTCTCCTCCCTCTTCCCAGTCTTCTGGGACACATCACAGGTCCCAGAAGACTTCGGGACCATTCACAATGAACAGCGCGGCTCGCACATGCGCAGTGGGCACCCGGCTGCGAAGCCGCAAACTGTCACAGCTGGGTGTCCGCAGTTAATATACCACGGACCGAAGACCAGTGAAGCAAAGAGCTTGAGTGAGCACAGCGCTGCATCCTGGGACAGGTAAGTCAGCAGCTACAGTTTTTGTAGCTGCTGACTTAATTTTTAAAAATGAGACTGGGTTGTATGGAGCTTTGCCATTTTGTGACTTGGCCAACCTGTTATATTCTAGAAGGTTTCTTTTTTTTTTGTTGCCCCAATAATTTTTGCCTTTTTCCTCACCACCTGCATGTTTCTCCCTGCTCTGTAACACCGAGAGGCATCGATTTTGTGACAAAGGTCTTAGGTGACACTACTTTGCTATGTGATCATCTTCAAATGATCGCGAACTGTAGCAGAGTGTTTGATGTGTTTGTTTCCCTGTGCCTTCTTGACATAGACCTTAACATAAGAACTCCTACACATGTAAAAGAGTCGGCTACCAAAGTAGAATTACATCTTGGTTCTGAAAGGTGCACGTACATCTACTGGTAATGGTCCTTGAAGCAATTAACAAGGACCATCATGGCTTGCCCTAAAACAAAAGGATAGATGTCAGTTCAGGCCAGTCCAGTGTGTGGTCTGAGGGACAGAAGATGCACTGATATTTTTATTTTTTGTTATATTATATTGTTCCAAAACCTTTTTATGTATTTTTCAGATTATTACTCTCTGCTGTCAGGAAGTTATGCCTCGTCGCCCCTACCATCGCCTACTCCATCAGTGGCCGGCTCAGCCACATCTAGCTGTGGATCAATGCTTTACAGACGTCCCCTGATTAGTCCGGCCCGCCTCAACTTGAAGGGACAAAAGCTGAGCTTCACTCCTAGCCAGTTTGACAAAACACGTCACAACTTTGAAGAAGTCCACTACCCCGACAGCAGCCTTAGTCCATTGGAGTTCACCAACTTCATGACGAAGAGTATAAGTAAGTTACTAGAAGCTTTCAGTGCATGTTAATGTTTAAGTGACATACACCAAGTATTGTTTACTGCAGGCATCCATGGCTTTGATCTGACTTTGCAGCACTTTTTCTTTCCTTTTTAAAGGGACATTTCAATTTAATCTCTGTAAGGACACCACTTCTTTAATAATGTTGATTTAGATTTGAAGCGACTTTTATGATTTCTCTTTCGTTCATTGATGGACACCACTCCTGATCTTCATACTTATTTGGTTATACTGCCCCATACAGGATTAGGACACTAGGCAGAAAAATAATCTGGCTATGCCTATGGGCAGTCCCTGGGGGTATACTCCCTCTCCCTGCTATAGGTAAAATTTAAAGTGCCCCTGTGCTAGCGAGCAAAGGCGAACGTGCGCGTCAGTACCGAACGCAAGCAACCTGCGATCATCCCCTATGTGAGGTATCACCGCAAACGTCCGATCTTGGGCAGTAATTCTGGCAATTTTTTTTTTTTTTTAAATGGAACTTTTTCCTATCTTTTGTTAGTAGATTCTCACAGGAACAAAATAGCAACTGCTGGACTGGGTGATGGACTGGATAGTCCAGATCCAAAGGGTCCTCCTAGTCTGGTCAGCGAGCAGGCATAGGCCTCAGCTCCATGCTTGGTCGGCCAGGACATAGCCCCACTGGGCATGTGCTGGCCTGCGAGTTTACCTTTTCGCGAGGGCGCAGAAGACCTGGCCTCGGACTCGCAGCGTTTCCATTCTGATGGAGCAGTGGTCTGTCAGGAGCGGCAACTTTTCTGGCTCTGAGGAAGGGGGTACGCCCCTGAAACGCGTCAGCCCAGCCACAGCAGCCCCATGCAGCACTCTGCATGCCATTTTGTTATGTATGGGACCTTGGAGATTGTATATGCAATGTTGATGTGTGTATAATCATACCCGCTTTGTGAGTATATTGTATACTTTTTAATATTTTAATAAATGGTTTTAGTGGTGATGCACTAGGTCGGTGCGCCCCTTTTCTTTTGTCTTTTTCTCACAACGGGGGGTTGACCAGAGTTCCCCGCCACCCTCAGGGTTGGTGACTAGGGCAGAGGGATATCTTCCGGGCTCCCTGCTACAATTATTGAGCTGGGGGAGCAGATGGTTTAGTATCCACGGGTCCACGCTTCACGTGGCCAGATCCGGCCAAAAATTTAGACCACAGCTTTGCATCCTACTGCGTCCATGAAAATTTAGGCCAGAACTTGCGGCCTACATGGCCATGTGGCCTAGTCGGGTGGCTCTGGGGAGACCCCCGCTTTTCCTTTGGGCATTTACCTTTTCCTCCAAGCGGCTGGACCTCCACAAAAATTTAGGCCGTGGCTTGCGGCGATGGCCAGCTTTGCGCCTCCCTTGGAAGGGGTGGCGCTGTGGGGGCAGGTTTTTTTGATGGTCGCCATTGTGTAGTGCACCTGCCCTTCCTGCACTACATCGTACCGGCGAGCGACTCCCTTTTAAGATGCTCTTTCCTATTACGCGGGCCTTTATGGAGGGGCTTGGAGGGCGACCCCCCCTCTGTTTTATTTTTGCGGGCCCTTGGTCAGCCTCCCCTTGCGGGCCCTTGGTCGGCCTCCCCTTGTGGGCCCTTGGTCGGCCTCCCCTTGTGGGCCCTTGGTCGGCCTCCCCTTGTGGGATCGCAGTCGGTAGCCCTCCCCTGCTTATGTTTTTCTGGGTGAGCTTAGTATATAGCGTCCCCTGCCCGGCCCTGCTTCATCTGTCATCCGATCTGGGTCTTGCCCGGTTGCTGTAGACGTGGCCCACCCTGCAGGTGCGGGGTTGAGCCATGCTCCCGGTTCTATACAATGGTGAGGATGCTTTCTCCACTCCGGTGGTTGGCAAGCGCAGGTTATCGCACTGATTACATCTGTGCGGGCAGTGTGGCGTTGGAGGATGCAACTGGAGCTGCTCCAGAGGGGACCTTTCCTTTTGACGCTCTCAGGCCGTCTCGTGTGGCATGGTGTTCCTTTTTTCCATCCTATTCTGATGGTCTTTGTCTGAAGCTGGGAGTGTCCAAAATCACCCATTGTTCTTTCCTACTTGCTTTGCGGTAGGTTCAGTTTGAGTCCCCTCAGGAGTGGCCCTTTGGCGTGTTGTTTGGCTAACGTGCTGGTCTGCGGCCCAGATTCCTCAGATGGCCTTATCTTGTCCCCCCCTTTTTAGGACATCACCTGTTTGGAGCTTCCCTGGATGACACCATTAAGGGTCTCTCGGGGGAAGAGTACTTCTTCCGCATGCATCCAAGGGCAAGGAGACCCGTCCTAGACGTGGTCCACCCTTTTGGGCTCATAAGAAGCCTTTTGTCGTCCATTAGGATCTTGAGACCAGGGATTAAACCATTTCAGGGTTTCCACCAGAGGTTCCAAGAGAACCTGGTCTGGCAAGCCTAGAGTATGCTCTTCCAGACCTGTAGACAGACTTCCTCAGCATGAAGGGGAGCTCTCACCCGTATCTGGGTTGGGGGGGAGGTCTTTGTTGGTTTCCGGAACCGTGGACCTCCCTAGTACAGTCAAGTAGGTCCACGAAATTATTTGGTCCGGCTACTAGATCGAGTTCCGGTCTTATCCTCCGAGAAGGTTTTTTCCTTCCAACCTGCAGCGGTCACCAGACCGCTTACAGGGTCTCTTTGGGGCAGTGCAAGACCTCAAGGGTGATTGTTCCGCCCTTGACTTCGGAACATCTTTTCTGGGGGGGGGGGTTGCTTCTGTTGTCCAGCAGGTGGTCATCCCTCAAGACTTGCTTGCGAGTGATGAGCCTGTTGGTGTCTGCCTTTGAGGCGGTCCCGTATGCAGTTCCACATGAGATCTCTGTAAAAAGAGATTCTGGTCAAATGGGACATCCACAGTCTCTAGACAATCTGATCCTGTTGAGCCAGAGTATCGGAGGGTCCCTGATTTGGTGACTTGGTTCCCTGGCACTTTGACAGGGAACATTCTTTCTCCCCCTGTATTGGACGGTGGTCATCACTACTGACAGCCTGACCGGGTGGGGTGGGGAGTCCAGACTGCCAATCATTGTACTGGAACTCTTGGATCAGTGGACAAGTCGTCTTCAGGGGTGTCCGGTACGGATCCAGACGTACAGTGTCACAGCCGTCGCCTATGTTGATCACCAAGGGGGCACAAGAAGTGTCCTGGTGGCACGGGAAGTAGCCAGCATTCTAAGGTGGGCAGAATGCTTTGTTTCAGCCCTCGCTGCCATACACATTCCAGGGGTGAAAAATTGGCAGGTGGATTGCTGCAGTTAACAGCAATTGGACCAGGAGGAGGTCACTTCATTCTGAGGGGTTTCATCAGGTGTGTCTCTGGTGGGGTGCTTCTGAGGCGGACCTGTTGGCCTCTTGTCTCAACAGGAAGGTACACCAGTTTGTGCATGGTATCGGGTTCCTCTGACCGAAGCCTAAGACTCACTAGTGGCTCCTTGGGTCGGCATCGTCCATTTTACGTCTTCCCCCTTTTAAACTTCTGCCAAGACTCCTGCGCAGGATCGAGGTCCAAGGGATTCCGGTTATTCTAGTGACTCCAGACTGGCCTCACCGGTCTTGGTACACCGATCTGGTACAGCTCGTTGCCGATGCTCCTTGGAGACTTCCTCTCAGGGAAGATCTGCTGTCCTAAAGGCCAATCTTCCATCCTGTTTGACAGTTGCTGGCTATAACGGCTTGGCTGTCGAAAGCCGGGTGCTGCAGGATAGATAGTGGCTTGTCTGAATCGTTGTTGTTTAACCTTCTGCTATTTGGAGTAATGAAACCCAAATGTAGCTTTTTGCCCACAACCATAAACTCTAGATTTGGAGAGGAGTAAACAAGGCCTATGATGAAAAGTACACCATTCCTACTGTGAAACACGGAGGTGGATCGCTGATGTTTTGGGGATGTGTGAGCTACAAAGGCACAGGAAATTTGGTCAGAATTGATAGCAAGATAAATTCAGTATGTTATAAAAAAAAATACTGGAGGAAGATTTGCATTCATCAGCCCGGAAGCTGCACATGGGACGTACTTGGACATTCCATCATGACAATGATCCTAAACACAAGGCCAAGTCGATCTGTCATTGGCTACAGCAGAATAAAGTGAAGGTTCTGGAGGGGCCATCTCAGTCTCCTGACCTCAATATCATTGAGCTACTCTGGGGAGATCTCAAACGTGCCATTCATGCAAGACAGCCCAATAATTTACAGGAACTGGAGGAATTTTGAAGAATGGGCAGCTTTACCATCTGAGAAGATAAAGAACCTCATCCACAAATACCACAAAATACTTCAAGCTGTCATTGATGTTAAAGGGGGCAATACACGGTATTAAGAACTGGGGTATGTAAATTTTGATTAGGGTCATTTGGGTTGTTTCTGTTGCCATTATGATTTAAAAAGGGTAAACACAGTTGATTGATAATAAATGGCTTCAGCCAAACACTAACCATGAGTGAAAGAAAAGTTTGCGTTTTATCCACATTCTTGGAAAAATGGCCAAGAAATCATAGTCTGCCAGGGTATGTAAACTTATGAGCACAACTGTGTGTTTTCAGAATTGTTACAGGTAGTTGAAAGTAATTCTTGACTTAAATTACAATACACACTGACAGGATTCTTACTGTGACGGTAATACATCATCTTTATGATTTCTAGTGAAAGCCCCTGCAAACCCATAGTAATGATTTTTTGATGTTTTTGTGCAGATCATACAAAGGTGATGTCTGAAACCAGGAGTGATTGCAGTAACACAACACCCAGAAAAGAGAACAGCTCTTCCCATTCTTCAGCCTGCCAGGTGGACACGACTACTGCTTTCCTAGACTCCCCGTCTAGCTGGAAAGGTGAGTTGAACCTCTGCATCAGGGGTCCCCGATTTTTCTCCCATTTTTGTTGGCAGTGGAATTATGCCCCATAATTGGTGTCAGTGGAAGGAATCGTGCCCCATTGTTGGTGTCAGGAAAAATGCCTTGAAGAACGGAAAAAGACAAGCAAAGGGCCGCAGTTTGGAGACCACTGCTCTTCAGACATCCCTAAGATTTTAGATGCTAGGTACACAAGCTTAGATTTTTTTTATTTTTACACAAGCTTTGATTTTTTTATTTTTGCTCCCGTGTTTGCTCGCTCTTTACCAGCTTAGTTTAGGATTCATGTAATGTTACTGAGTGCAGCAATTACTTTTGAAATTGTTATTTAGGTATACTGTATATCTTTACCTAATGCATGCAGCTTTTTTAGTGTTTGATTTATTTATAGCGCTGACTTTTATCACATTTTTAATTTAAAGTCTCTGGTGCCAAGCAAGCAGCTAAGCTGGTTTAAACCCAATGAATAACACTCCACTACCATAATGCACTGGTAGTTATTTTAAATGGCTTTAACTCAGTCTCGTTCAGCATGATATAGTGGAGAGGGTAACATGCATGTTAAGTTCTTAAAGTGCCAGTTCTCTGATACCTGGCTTGCAACAAAGTTCAGCTTTGGTGACCTATTGTACCTGTAATGCAGAACGGCTTAGGTTGTGCAGGCAGCTGGATTCTGAAAAAAATCTTATGTGCAGGGTGCCCTGTCCTCTTCCAGTGATGAGGGATTTAATAGCTCTAAGTTTTCTGTAAGGCTGAGTTCACACTGGGGCGGCTTCAAAGTCGTGCAACGCGACTACAGCGGGGCTTGCAAACGGCTTCTCTAATAGAAGTCAATGCAAGTCGCCCCATGTAGTGCAGGAACCTTTTTCTAAGTCGGAGCGACTTGAGTTGCTCCAATTAGAATGGTTCCATTGAAATGAATGGAGCGGGACTTGTTGGGCGGCTAAGTCGCCTGACAAGTTGCCCCAGTGTGAACTGGGACTAAAGCCTTGGTAAACAAGTTCCCTATGGGGAACCACCCTTCTTCCATTAAGAAAACATGTTTCATAGTGTACACAGCATGTAATATAGTCTGTGAATGGGGGCGAGACATAATGTACACAGCATGTAATCTAGTCTGTGAATGGGGGCGAGTCATAGTGTACACAGCATGTAATCTAGTCTGTGAATGGGGGAGAGAATCTTACGATTCATCAGACTCTCCTACAGTCACAGGTCGTGTTATGAGTGTACACTATGAAACCATTTTTCCTGAGGGAGGAGGGGGTTTGGTCACCATCAGGAGCTTGTTCACTGCTGCTTCACTGGCTCCCAGTGCTGGACGTTCAACTGCAGGAAGAGGACCAGACACCCTGCACAGATTTATACAGGGTCTAGTTGCCTGTAAAACATGGGACAATACAGGCAGTCCTCGAGTTACAAACATCTGACTTGCATACGACTCATGCTTATAGAGGGAGACAACAGGAAGTGAGGGAAAATCGCCCCCTAGGAAGGGAAAGTTATCATAGGAAAAAGGTGTCTTCACTGAAGCTTTATCACCAATCTTTGTTTCTCTATCGCTCATTGACAGACGTAGTCTTCTTGATTCTCAAGAGCTGGGTTATGTTGTCTCCGCAGGAGTAGGACTAGGCAGAATGACAAAACGTTCTGGCTCCACCCTAGGGGGCAGTCCCTGAGGGTATATCCTCCCTCTCTCTGCTACAGGGAATCAGTTTTTTTCTGTCTAGTCAGGAGTAAGGACCTAAGTTCCTTGCTGGGATCTTTTGGTCCTGGCAAGACTTTTTTTCTTTAAAGAAAAAGACATTTTTTAGGTAGTTTTCTCCAGTGTTTTTTTCCTGTGAGATCTTCAAGCAAAAATGCCGGACTGGGCGACACTTGTGGTCACCCCAGCCGGCCTACGAGCGCGTGCAGACCAGGCATTGCGCTTGGTCGGCCGCGACATATTCAAGTAAGTATGCGGGGCCGGGCGACGGGCTGGATGTGAGATCCAGTGGTCACCCCGGTTTCTGCCTAAAAGCGCGTGCAGACCAGTGCGCTGAGTCGGCCGCGACGGAGTCCCAGTAAAGGGACTGACTTTGCGAGTTAAAAGCTCGCTTGGACGCCAGGACCAGAGAGTCGAGGCGTCCACAAACCCCCACCTCGGTGGAGAGGGTATTATGAAGAGAGGGTGCCTGTCGGTTCGGTATGGTGAGTAAAACGTTCCCTTTTTTCCTCATTTATGAGGCAGTATATATTATGGGCCCCTCCATATATGGTCAGTATATATCTGACACTTACAAGTCCCCCTTGTAATACAGCATGTGTTTGTGGGAAGTGGACTTGGTTCAAGAGCTAACACTCTACCCAGCAGACTGTAACATTACAGCAAACATAGGAGGTATAATCCTACCTTATGTGCAGTGTATCTCTGTAGATCCATATGTTACCTCTCAGCAGAGTGCAGGTGGATGTGCTGGGAAGACGATATCGGCGGTCCGCCGCCATTTTGCCGTAGACCGAATGCATGTATGTCCTCAGGTCACGCCGGCCGCCATGTTTTTGGAGTCTTATGTCTCTTCTATGGGGGCGGCCATGTTTTGTGAGCCCAGCTTCCTCGTGGAGGGCTGGGAACGCCGGAAGGCGTACACAGGGGGCGGAGCCACGCCTTCTGCCCGGGAAAAAGCAAACAGCTCCTTCCAGTCTGTGTAAGACAGACGCTGGCTGCAGTTTGTTGGAAACTGCACTGCATCGGTTGGTGAGCCTTGGGGGTCCCTCTCTCTCTCTCTGGGATCGAGAAGCAGGTACTCTGAGGGGCGCTATTGCGCTAGGGGGAGACACACAAAAAAAAAAAAAAGGTTTTTTTGTTTATTGCTGGCAAAAGTGTCCTGTATTAACATGGACCCTGCCACTCATGTATCTCCTCCGGATCCCCTCGAGGGGTCTGCGGGATCCTCCAGCACCCCATTGACAATTGAATCTTTGTCAGCCATTATGGAAACTTTTGTGTCCCGGGTGGAAGTGGCTTGTCAGGGACAGGGCGCAAGAAAGCGACCCCCGCCTAACCCCTTATTATCTGAAACCTCGGATTCAGACTCTGAGCCTATTTCTGCAGTTGCAGGTACTTCATCTGGTATTGGTGTCTCGGGTCCTGTCTCTTCAGACAGTGAGGAGGATGTTTCGGCATCTGCCATAGCCCGAGAGGAAGCGTTGGTAAACGCACTCATTGTATCTGTTCAAGAGACTTTAAGGTTACAGGGTATTCCATCAGAAATAGCTGAAACTGAGATCCCTTTTGGGACTAAAAAGCGCATCAAAGTGGCAAAGGTTTTTCCATTGCCCAAATGTTTTGGCAATCCAATCGATGAAGAATGGCGTCTGCCAAAACGCACTTTTAATATTTCCAAACGCATTGACAGGCGTTATCCGTTTGAGGAAACCCTGATTAAGAAATGGACAGAACCACCTGTGGTGGATTCACCAATTGCTAGATTGAATAAAGCCATGGTTATTCCTTTAGAAGACGCTCCGTCTTTTAAAGATCCAGTGGATCGCAAGATAGAAGCTATGTCTCGCACCATGTTTTCCTTGATTGGATCAGCTTTCAGGCCAATAATTGCTATTGGTCTGGTTTCGCAGGCTGTAACTGAATGGACCAAGTGGTTACGCCGGGACTTAGAAGAAGTCCCTCAGGCGGTATCAGATTTGTTGGAACAAATGATACAGGGGTTACAGTTTGTATGTGATGCGGCGTTAGACGCCACTCCATTAATGGCGCGAGCATCAGTCTCAGCAGTGGTTCTCAGGCGTACACTGTGGCTAAAAGGTTGGATAGCCGACCAAGGTTCCAAAAAAGCATTGGCTAATATCCCCTTTTCAGGAGAACGTCTATTTGGAGCCAACTTAGATGAGATCATTAAGGATCTCACCGGTGGAAAAAGCACCTTTTTACCGCAAAATTTTAAAGGTAGAGGAACTCGTCAAAGACGAGGGCCTTCTTTTTCTGCTCACAAGAGGTTTTTTCGTCCAGCGGGTGAAAAAACTAAGTCCTCCAAGGTTCCTACAGGAGGCGTCAGGGGTCGTTGGTCGGGCAAGCAAAAGCCCGCCCCCTCCAGACCTGAAGATAAACCATCCAAAGCCTGAAGGTGCGCCCCCACCCATAACTGGGGTGGGGGGACGTCTTCGCCGGTTCCCGGATCCATGGCTTTCCAGAATCCCGGACAAATGGGTTTGCGAAGTCATAAAGTCAGGGTACAAGATCGAGTTTCGATCTCTCCCACCGGCGCGATTCTTCCCTTCCAATATCCGACTATCTCCGGATCGTCTAGAAGATCTGCGGAGAGCAGTCACAGATCTACTACAACAAGGAGTGGTAGTCCACGTTCCTTGGACAGAACGGTTTCTAGGGTTTTATTCAAACCTGTTTACAATACCCAGGAAAGAGGGCAAAGTGCGTCCAATTCTGGACTTAAGAGCACTCAATTCTTTCGTCAACATAAGAAGATTCAGAATGGAGTCCATTCGCACGGTAGCAGCCTTCCTGCATCCAGGGGATGTCCTAGCGTCCATAGACATCAAGGACGCCTATCTTCACATTCCCATTTTCGCAGGACATCAGCATTTTCTACGCTTTTCCGTAGAGGAGAACCACTATCAGTTTGTGGCGTTACCTTTCGGTCTCGCCACGGCTCCGCGGGTCTTCACAAAAGTGTTGGCCCCAATGTTGGCACTTCTGCGCCAAAGAGGTATATCGATTCTAGGTTACCTAGACGATCTTCTGCTTCATGCAGAGTCTCCTCAGACCTTGCTACAAAACATAGAAATTACTATGATTTCTTTACAGGAATTCGGGTGGCTGGTGAACCAGCAAAAGTCTTTTCTGGTTCCCATCCAGAGGCTCGAATATCTGGGTCTAATTCTAGACACAGTCAGGACAAGAGTGTTTCTTCCGGTAGGGAAACTTCGAAAGATTCAATCAGCAGTCCAGTTGTTACTGTCCAACAGCTGGTCTTCCCTTCGGACTTGCATGAGGGTTCTGGGGTTGATGGTGGCTTCATTCGAAGCAGTCCCATTTGCCCAGTCCCATACCCGAATTCTTCAGCAAGAGATTCTCCTCAGATGGAATCGGAATCCGGAATCCCTGGACAATCAGATACGATTGAGCAAACAGACCAGAGAGTCTCTGGTTTGGTGGCTTCGGTCTCCAATGCTCAGCCAGGGAAAGTCATTTCTGCCAATATATTGGACGATAATGACCACGGATGCCAGTCTATCCGGATGGGGAGGAATTCTCGGTCAATTATCTGCCCAGGGACTTTGGTCCCCGGAAGAATCCAGATTACCGATAAATGTATTGGAACTGAGAGCGATCAGACTTTGTCTGATTCACTGGACCGAGCAGCTCCAGGGCAGCCCGGTTCGGATCCAGTCGGACAATACCACGGCCGTGGCTTATGTCAATCACCAGGGGGGCACCAAGAGTGTCCGAGCGGCCAAAGAAGTGGCTTGCATTCTTCGCTGGGCGGAACGATTTGTTCCAGCAAAATCTGCGGTGTTCATTCCGGGGGTGGAGAATTGGCAGGCAGATTATCTTAGCCGTCAGACCCTGGATCAGGGGGAATGGTCCCTCCATCCAGACGTTTTCCACCAGTTGTGCCTACGGTGGGGCACCCCGGATGTGGATCTGTTGGCATCACGATTCAACAGGAAAGTTCAGAGATTCGTGGCTCGCTCCCGCGATCCTCTAGCAGAAACCGCAGACGCATGATCGCCCCGTGGGGGCAATACCAGCTAATATATGCCTTCCCTCCTCTCGCGTTACTGCCAAGACTTCTTCGCAGGGTAGAGGAGGAAGGAATCCCAGTAATCCTGGTAGCTCCGGACTGGCCTCGTCGAGCTTGGTACGCCGACATGGTCAGACTGGTGGCGGACGTCCCGTGGAGACTTCCTCTCAGAGAGGATCTACTGTCTCAGGGACCGATCCTCCATCCTGCTTTACGATCGCTGGCTTTAATGGCCTGGCTATTGAGACCCAGGTGCTGAAGGACAAAGGTTTGTCAGCTTCAGTTATTCCTACTCTAGTTGAAGCAAGGAAAGCGACTTCCAGAAAGATTTATCATCGCACATGGAAGTCCTACATTGCATGGTGTGAACCTTTGGGGTTCCGTCCTCGGTCTTATTCGATTAGTCGAATATTGGCTTTTCTGCAACAATTGGTTGAGCAGAAACTGGCCTTGAGTACTATCAAGGGTCAGGTCTCAGCATTAGCCATCTTCTTTCAGAAGCCTTTGGCTACTCATTCCTTGGTGCGGAATTTCATCCAGGGGGTGCGACATCTGGCTCCGCCAGTGCACGCGCCGTTACCCCCCTGGGATCTTAATTTAGTGTTGTCGGTTCTTCAGAAACCTCCCTTTGAAGATATTAGGGAGATTCCTCTACCCACGTTGTCCCAGAAGGTGGCCTTCTTGGTGGCTATTACTTCTGCACGCAGGGTGTCAGAACTGGCCGCATTATCTTGTCCACCATATCTGGTGGTTCATAGAGATAAGGTGGTTCTTCGTCCGAATCCATCCTTCCTACCAAAAGTAGTTTCAGAATTTCATCTGAATGAAGAAATTGTATTACCTTCCCTGTGTCCTAAGCCCAGTCATCCTCGGGAATTTGCTTTGCACTCCTTGGATGTGGTCCGGGCGATCAGGGTATACTTGAAAACGACAGACTCGTTTCGCAAGACGGATTCACTTTTTGTGATCCCAGATGGACCCAAAAAGGGGTTGCCTGCATCTGCCGCGACCATTTCCAGATGGATCAGACAGACGGTAGTGCAGGCTTATTCTATTAAGGGTCGGGAGCCCCCGTTCCCTGTTAAGGCGCACTCCACTCGGGCACTTAGTGCGTCATGGGCCTTTCGCCATCAGGCGTCAGTGGTCCAGGTGTGCAAGGCGGCTACCTGGTCGTCGGTGCATACCTTCTCTAAACATTATAAAGTTGATGTTATGGCATCGTCTGATGCCTCATTTGGCCGCAAGGTTCTGCAGGCCGCAATTTGAGGAGACCAGTGGTCTACCTCGAGGGTTTTTTCCGTTGGAAAATTTTTCTTTAGTCTCATTCTTTGTTTATAATGAGCCTTTAAAACTTCTAGTTTGGCACCGGTTGGGCCTACTAGATTGGATTTGATTTTGTCAATCCCACCCCTCATTTGTGGCACTGCTTCTGGATGTCCCAGCTCTTGAGAATCAAGAAGACTACGTCTGTCAATGAGCGATAGAGAAAAATGGATTTTTGTAAGAACTTACCGTAAAATCCTTTTCTCTTAAGCTCATTGACAGACGTAGTACCCGCCCCTCTATCATTGAGTTGGGTTGGGTTAATTTCTCTGTACTGCTTTAAACAGAACTGATTCCCTGTAGCAGAGAGAGGGAGGATATACCCTCAGGGACTGCCCCCTAGGGTGGAGCCAGAACGTTTTGTCATTCTGCCTAGTCCTACTCCTGCGGAGACAACATAACCCAGCTCTTGAGAATCAAGAAGACTACGTCTGTCAATGAGCTTAAGAGAAAAGGATTTTACGGTAAGTTCTTACAAAAATCCATTTTTCCACGACAACCCAAAATTTTTAAAATCCAGTTGGGGTTGGGCTTGTGAGATGACCATAGAGACCTGTGATCCTATATAGAAGGATCGCATGGTCTCTGTGATCATGTCAGGGAGAAGGACGGGCCACTGTCTTTACATCAGGTGTCCGTCCTCTGTCAGTGAGGAGAGATCACCGGTGTCAGGCGGCCATCGGGGCCGCCTGACATTCGCGCCAGCTTCCCCTCTGACAAGGGGGTGGGAGCACGCCACCGGCGGCGCGCAATCGCCCCCTAGTTCCTCCCAGGCGAGCGCCGTACATGTATGGGGCTTTGCCTGGGAGAAGCCAGCCTGCCGCAGTACGGTCCAGCGGTGGCTGGACGTAAAGTGGTTAAAGAATATTTAATGTATATTCCTTTGAAGAATCCACTAAACACGCATTATGGTACCACTATTATTTTGTTGCTCACTGCCCCAGTATTGGGATTTCCATTAGATTAAATAGGGAATGGGCTCTGGCTAAATGTAAAAAGAGTTCAGCAGATCCTTATCTGTCATGGTGGGATTGGAGATGTTGGGAGGTCTCAACAGAGGGGGTCCTAGGGTGGTAAGGGCCAGATTAAACCCTCTGTACCTTGTCAACAATGTTAAATAAAAATAAAAAAATGTTCTAGAGTTCAAATTTGCTCTAACCCGCTTCATTTTTACCCTGCAGGTTGGGGAGGGACGATGCTCCGCTGGATTTTGGTGTTTAGTCTGGCTGGGAACTTACTTTTCACTTCCATGTACTTGTACAGAACTGTCTACTACCCTGTGTAAATAATACCCCATCCACCCACCCTTCCTCTGAGCAATGTGTCACTTGGTGCTCCTGAATATCCTGACACTGCCTGACCATCACCGGTGCTGCCCCCTGGCTGCTGCGCGGGCTCCTGCGCCTGCTCCCAACCATTTCTGTATTATAGGACTTTGTTCTGTATTGTGAACTGTGGAGATTTACACATCCAGCTGAAGACTGTATTAAATAGAGAAAATCAAGAAACAAGCTCTACATTTTGGTGTTTTGTGGCGTCATTCCTTTTTCGTTACCATCATGTCTTGATTTAGAATGTCAAAGTGCCTACAGACACGTTCACCCAGTCTGGAGTATTAGGCCTCATACAGTTTTGTAACCTTCATAAATCTAAATGAAGTTAATCTGCTACCAATGCTTTTGATGAACATCAAAGTAATCGCAGCTGTTAATAATATTGCCTTTATTCATTTGATCATATTTGCAATGGAAATCTTAGCATGTATTTGAAGTGACGACAGGTGCGATTTAATGGTTATTAGAGAAGCTTCACACTTAGGGGGGGGAATAAATCGGCAGCCGCTGACTTTTAATAAACATTCACTTACCAGTCCAGGGATCCTGCAATGCCCTCACCTGGGCTGGTTCTTTATCGGTCTTCAGGACCCCATCGCCACGGTCTTGGAAGTGGGATACCGGCGGGTACTTCCTGGTGCTTCACAGCCGGCTTCCCACTGCACATGTACTTTCTCAGAGGCTCCGATGTGCCCCAGGAGGTTGCAGGCAGGTAGGGGAGTGGCCGAGCTTCTGCCTTGATTGACTAGGCGATCCAGAAGTGGAGCATCTAGATACCTGTCAGAAATAGAAGAGCACTGGACAAATAGAGAGGCACATAGAGTACAAGGATCTGCTTTTCAAAAATGTTGTTCTCTACAATAAATTGAGCTGTGAATATCCCTAAATGCTTGGGCAATGCCTAAAATTGAGCATGTATTCTGTTTTTCTCCTGTACCCAACAATTCATGCAGAAAAATGTGCAACAGGAAATCATCTGCTGCAGATCCAGCCTGCAGGAGTGCTCAAATGCCCAAAGAACATGGACAAATCTACATATACAATCATTCAAGAGATCCTCTCATCAAGATGTAATATAAGTCAATGGCTCAGTGCAGCTAAACTGCAGGTAATCCACAGGTGCACTGCGCTGCACACGTAGTAGTATGGGTAAAACGCAGCGCATCCTTGTGAAAGCAGCTTTATAGGGGGCTCAGGGCAGTAAGAGCTTGTTTACATTTGCGGTTTGGGGTGGTAAAACCCCATAGATCATTGTAGCCCGCGAACGGTTACCAAATCACTTAACCACTTTAGCCCCGGAGGATTTGGCTGCTGAAAGACCAGGGGGTATTTTGCGATTCGGCACTGCGTGACTTTAACGTACAATTGCGCTGTCGTGCGACGCTGTACCTAAACAAATTTGACGTCCTTTTTTTCCCACAAACAGAGCTTTCTTTTGGTGGTATTTGATCACCTGTGCGATTTTTTACTTTTTGCGCTATAAACAAAAAAAGAGAGTCAATTTTGCAAAAATTCATATTTTTTTTATATGAAATCCCCCCCCCCCAAAATGTAAATGTTTTTAAACGAGTAATGGCGGCGATCTGCGATTTTTTTTTTTTTTTTTGCGGTACTGCGACATTGCGGTGGACAGATCGGACCCTTGACTGACATTTTTGACACTTTTGGGGTTACCAGTAACATTCCTACAGTAATCAGTGCTATATATATGCACTGTTACTGTAAAAATACACTGGTAGTGAAGGGGTTAACTTTATTTGAGAGGGAGGGGCTGTGTGTGTCCCTAGGGGCGTGATTCTAACTGTGATTGGCTGTGGCTAGAGCTGTAGGACCAATGATCAACGGTCCTACATAGTAGAACCGTATGATCAGTGTTCCTACACAGGGGAGAATGACAGGCAGCTTGTTTACAGAAGCCGCCTGCCTTTCTCCCTCACCCACGACGATCGCTGAGTGAGCGGCGGACATCGGGTCCGCCGGTCACACGCGCGGGGGGGTCCGTGACCCCGCGGGAGCGCGCCTCTGGCGGCGCGAGCTCGCTCCCCAGAGCCTCACAGGCTAGTGACGTACCGGTACGTCACTCTGCCTGTGAGGGGCTGACCGCCGCAGTATATGTACGGCAAGTGGTTAAGTGGCCCTCGCTCTTCAAAAAGTTAAGCGCTACTACTCTAGACTCTCTGAAAGATCCCTGCCTGTGACATTCCCATCTGACGCTCGCCAAGTCTAGGAGAGATTTTTTCTTTATTTTTTTTATATCTTATGAACATGAAGCATACAGGACTGTCCAACTTTATAAAAAATACCTAGGCTTTGTTATTTACAGCTGTGGCAAAAAGTTTTGAGAATTACACAAATTAATTTTCACAAAGTCTGCTGCTTCAGCGTTTTAAGATCTTTGTCAGATGTTACTATGGAATACTGAAGTAGAATTTCAAGCATTTCAGAAGTGTCAAAGGCTTTTATTGACAATGACATGAAGTTTATGCAAAAAGCCAATATTTGCAATGTTGAAACTTTTTTCAAGACCTCTGCAATTCGCCTTGGCATGCTGTCAGTCAACTTCTGGGTAACATCCTAAATGATGGCAGTCCATTGTTGCATTATCAATGCTTGGATTTTGTCAGAATTTGTGGAGTTTTTTTTTACCCGCCTTTTAACCACTTGCCGACCAGTCACGTTGACTGTACTGCGGCAAAGTGGTTAGTTATCGTCCAGCGACGTAGACCTACGTTGCTGGACTCCTCCCCTTGTGGGCGGCGCGCGATCACCGCCGCTCTTCCCCGATTGTCGGGGAATCTAGCGTGGAGATCCGCCCGCCTGTGTAAACAAAGCAGGCGGATCTCCTAAGTGACAGGGTCAGATTGCAGCGTTCAGCATAGCTGAACCTGCGATCTGTCCCTGTTTCACTCATTCACCTCCCCCCCACACACCAGGCATACATTAACCCCTTGATCACCAATAAAAATTAACCCCTTCCCTGCCAGTTTCATTTTTACAGTAAGTGCATATGTATAGCGCTGATTACTGTAGTAATGTCACTGGTACCCCCAAAAATGTCAGTCAAGGGTCCGATCTGTCCGCCGCAATGTCGCAGTCCCGCAAAAAAAATCGCTGATCACCGCCATTACTCGTTAAAAAAAAAAAAAAACACCAAAAATGACAAATCTTTCCCTTAGTAAACGCAATAACTGCGCAAACCAATCAAAATACGCTTATTGCGATTTTTTTTTTTTTTACCAAAAATATGTAGCAGAAAACCAATTGGCCTAAAATGATAAATTTAGATTTTTACATTATTTTTTTTTGGGGGGGGGGGGGGGGGAATTTCATATAAAAAAAATGTGAAAAATATTATTTTTTCAAAATTGTCGCTCTCTTTTTGTTTATAGCGCAAAAAGTAAAAATTGCACAGGTGAGAAAATACCACCAGAAGAAAGCTCTATTTGTGGGAAAAAAAGGACGTAAATTTTGTTTGGGTACTGCGTTGCACGACCACGCAATTGTCAGTTAAATTCGCACAGTGCCGAATCGCAAAAAGTGGCCTGGACGTAAGACAGCAAAATCCTCCGGTGGTAAAGTGGTTAAGGATTGACGACAAATTCTCAATGGGATTAAGGTCTGGGGAGTTTCCTGGCCATGGACCCAAAATGTTGATGTTTTTTTTTCCCCAAGCCACTTAGTTATTATTATTCCCTTATGGCAAAGTGCTCCATCATGCTGGAAAAGGCAATTCTCCTCACCAAACTGTTCTTGGATGGTTGGGAGAAGTTTCTCTCGGAGGATGTTTTTGTACCGTTCTTCATGTCTGTGTTCTTAGGCAAAATTGTGAGTGAGCCCACTCCCTTGGCTCAGAAGCAACCCCACACATGAATGGTCTCAGGATGCTTTACTGTTGGTATTTCACAGGACTGATGGTAGCGTTCACCTTTTCTTCTCTGGACAAGGTTTTTTGCACATGCCCCAAACAAACGGAAAGGTGATTCATCAAAGAAAATTACTTTACCCCAGTCCTCAGCAGTCCAATCCCTGTACATTTTGCAGAATATGTCTGTCCCTGATGTTTTTGCTGGAAAGAAGTGGCTTCTTGCTGCCCTTCTTGACACCAGGCTATCCTCCAAAAGCCTTCACTGTGCTTACAGATGTACTCACACCTGCCTGCTGCCATTCCTGAGCAAGCTCTGCATTGGTGGTGCCCCGATCCCGCAGCTGAATCAGTTCTAGGAGACGGTCCTGGTGCTTGCTGAACTTTCTTGGGCATCCTGAAGCCTTCCTCACAAATGCAGTGGAAATGTTTTTTATGGGGTTAAGTGAATTTTCATGGCAAAGAGGGACTTTGAAATTAATTGCAATTCATCTGATCACTTTTCATAACATTCTTGGGTATATGCAAATTGCGACCATAAAAACTGAGGCAGCAGACTTTGAAAATTATTGTGTGTCATTCTCGAAACTTTTAGCCACGGCTGTATCTCAGTGTTTCTCAACCTTTATACAGTCAAGGTACCATTTAAAATTATACACAATCTGGAGGCACCCCATGCAAAAATGTAACTGAAGAGCTTTACGTAACGCAGCAACATCTACACACGTAGGACACCCAACATTAGAGGTGGTTTATTATTACAGGGCAAATACATCTGTGCACACTGATACTGATTACTATGCCAGTATTTTTCTTCTCTTAGTTGCTTTCCCTCATTTAGCTAATGTGACCCCAGTGCTGATTGAGGGGGCAGGGAAGGGCCAAACGTGAATGCTGTGCAGGTGTCGGACATCCTCATCAACCAAAGATGACATTGGTGGTTAAAATGCCAGTGGAACACACTGTACCCCAGGTTGCTGCGCAATAAAAAAAAGTTGCTTTGTGTAACAAAAAAAGCAGGACTAATCCACCTGCCAGCTTGCTGACAATTTTTGGCCAATTTGGGGACATTTAGTCCCGGTTCACACTTGTGCGATGCGGGAAGGCTGCAAATTCGCAGCCTGTTCCCGCATCGCAAACGCACATCTGGCAGTTCACACTGCCAAATGCAATACGCAGGGGGTGTCAATGAAATGTTAACGACACCCCCAGTTTGATCGCACATAGCAGTGCGATCTGACAGTTCGCACAGGATCGGATCGCACAAGTGTGAACCACTGTGCGATCCGATCCTGATGTGGCTGGAAAAAAGGGTCCTGTGCGTCTTTTGTGCTGGTGCAGTGCGAATTCAGCCATATAAAGTGTATGGCTGAATTCGCATCCGCACATCCGATCGCATGTAATGAAGGAGCAGTGCGCTCCGAATTACATGCGATCGCACAAATGTGAACCGGCCCTTAGGCATTTTGCCAAGGCACCCCAGACTGCCACAGTGTTCTGTTTAAAAAAAAAAAAGGCAGATCTATACATTTATTTAAAGAGTAACTCCACTTTTATTGAGAAAAATATATTGCCCTCTGAGTGATCAATGTACGTGGCATGGATTTTATCAATCTTTTTTTGCAGATTGTTACTTTTTGTTATTCTTAAGAAATCTCTGTTTCTCATGTGTCCATGTGAGTAAATCTGTATGGGAATGGTTTCATATTTGCCAATCAGCTGCTGCACCTACGGGGCTCTAATGAGGAAAATTGCAGGGTCTGCATCCCTTTAGACGTGTTTCTGTGTCTGAGTATCTCACCAAAAATTACATTTTTGTTGCAGGGGATGCCAGAAATCTGATTTGTATCTTAGTGCAGACTTCTGGGAAAAACCAGTGAGCCAATCACACAAGCAGGAAATTGTATATCTGGAGGGGCATTCTTTATACCATCTGTGTACAGAACACCTCCAGTTACTCATTTTTATGTATTTATATTCATATTTATGTATTTTACTTAGAAATACAGCGCTGAAGATTGAAAAGGAAGTGTTGTTTTTAATAACATTCAATCACAACATGAGTTGTGTTGCAATTGTATATGCTATATTTTTTTTGCATTTTTTCCCCACTAAAGTGGAATTACCCTTTGAGTAGAAATTCACCTAAAAAGGTAAGTTTCTCTTCTTCTCCTTCCTCTACTACTTTAGAAGTTTTTTTTTCTTGCAGCGGGTACCTTTTTTCTTTCCCCTTTATCATTTGTGTTGTTCAAAAAGCAGAAGGATTCTTTTATAATTTGCAAAGTTCCATACAGGTCACTGGGATGTTAATGGAGCCCAAACTGGTAACTACTGCTTTCCCTTAGAAAGAAAAGAGATTCGGTGGACATTAATGGACATTTAGGGGGTCAACCAACCTTTTGGGTAAGTAGACACAAAAGAATATACAATAGTATAAAAAAGGGAAAATTCCTGCACCCGGTTTTGGACAGTGTTATGACTCTTTTCCTTTTTTATATAGTTTACCTCCCAAGGAGGTAATGGCAGAATTCCAGCAGCTGCTGTGTAACAGTACAACCCGTTCCTGTAAAACAGTATTTGTAAAAAAAAAAAAAATCACATTGCGCTAAATAGACACAGCCCCGAAGCAAACAAGCATGCATGCCCCCATAGCAAGCAGCTATGTTTCACGGTGGGGATGGTGTGTTCAGGGTGATGTGCAGTGTTAGTTTTCTGCCACACAGCGTTTTGCTTTTAGGTCAAAAAGTTCAATTTTGGTCTCATTTGACCCGAGCACCTTCTTCCACATGTTTGCTGTGTCCTCCACATGACTTCTCACAAACGGGACTTATGGCTTTCTTTCAACAATGACATTCTTCTTGCCACTTTTCCAAAAAGGGCAGATTTGTGGAGCGCACGACTAATAGTTGTCTATGGACAGATTCTCCCGCCTGAGCTGTGGATCTCTGCAGCTCCTCCAGAGTTACCATGGGCCTCTTGGCTGCTTCTCTGACGAATGCTCTCCTTGCCCGGCCGGTCAGTTTAGGTGGACGGCCATGTCTTGGTAGGTTTGCAGTTGTGGAAACCAAAATGAAACAAATCACCGCTCTGAAAACATTCAGCTGAGCCAGATAGACCCCGAGCAGCTGTGGCAGTCCTGTAGGAATGGGTGCTCACCAAGGTCCGTGACCTGAGGAATCCATGTAAATGAAGAAGAAAGTGGCACTTCCAGACCCAGGAACTTGGAAACTTGAGTTTATTTCTTCAAATCATAGGTACAACATCAGACAAGACTGCAAGACAGACTGGACAGCAGACGTGTTTCACACCTTGTGCTTTTTCATTGCTTATTGATTGCAATAAATAAGCACAAGGTGTGAAACGCGTCTGCTGTCCAGTCTGTCTTGCAGTCTTGTCTGATGTTGTACCTATGATTTGAAGAAATAAACTCAAGTTTCCAAGTTCCTGGGTCTGGAAGTGCCACTTTCTTCTTCATTTACAAACATTCTTTCCATTTTCAGATGATGAATTGAACTTTGCTCTGTGAGATGTTCAAAGCTTGGGATTTTTTTTATAGCCTAACCCTGCTTTACACTTCTCCACAACTAATGCCCCGTACACACGTGCAGATTATCTGAAGACTTTTGTCTGTAGACTTAACAAAACCATATAATATGAGGTCAAACCTAAACACTTTCAATTTGTATGCAATCCGGCAGGCCCATGCACTACATAGAAAAGGTAAGTCTGAAGACAAAAGTCTTCAGATAATCTGCACGTGTGTACGGGGAATTAATCCCTGACCTGTCTGGTGTGTTCCTTGGCTTTCATAATGCGGTTTGTTCACTAAAATTCTCTATTAGGGTCCATTCACACTAGCGCGACTTGGTCGCCTGACAAGTCGCGGTCGCTCGCCATTGAATATTACAGGACCTGTTCTAATAGGAGCGACACAAGTCGCTCCGACTTAGAAAAAGGGTCCTGTACTACTTTGGGGCGACCTGGAGGCGACTTGCATTGACTTCAATCATATGAAGTCCCTGCAAGTCGCGCCGAGGTCGCCCCAGCAAGTCGTGTCGCGCCAGTGTGAATACCTGCGTCCATAGCTGACGGTCAGCTGTTTTGTAATGACAACCAATGCGGCTGCAAGCCGCTTGGCTGTTATTACAAGGAGCAGGAGGGGACGTCAGAACCCCCCCCCCGCCGCGGCTCGCCCGGGTTTCCTGTCCCACCGGGAGACTCGGGCATCCTACCTCCACGGCCACCCAAGAGAAGACCCGATCAAAGCCGCATTCGGCTCTCTCCATGTAAAAAACCCAGAAGTGATGTCATTACATCACTTCCAGGTACTCTGCACCAAATTAAAAAAAATAACAGCATTCAAAACAGCCAAACTTGGCGTTTTGAATGCTTTTCAGTGCAGAGGAGTGGTTTAGGCTCTTTTAGACCCCCAGATTCCCTCCACAAGAGTACATCTGAAAAAAAAAAAAAAAAAAAGTTTTAATGTCTGAAAATATTGGCCAATATCCGATGACCAAAATATCGGTATCTGCATTAAAAAAAAAAAAAAAAAACGGTCGATCACTAATTTTAAAGCTTTGGAACGGCTCAGCCAGAGCCCAGACCTGAATCTGATTGAAAATGTGTGAGGTGATGTGAAGAGGGCTGTGCACAGGAGGTGCCCCCGCAATCTGACAGATTTTCAGTGTTTTTGCAAAGAAGAATGGGCAAATATTGCCAAGTCAAGATGTGCCGTGCTGATAGACTCATACCCAAAAAGACTGCTATAATAAAATCAGAAGGTGCTTCAACAAAGTATTGAAGGGTGTGCACACTTATGCAAACATAATTTTAGTTTTTTTATTTTTACTTCCCTCGACCTAAAAGATTTCAGTTTGTTCAATTGAGTTGTACCGTTTATAGGTCACATTAAAGGTGGAAAAAGATCTGAAATTATCTCTTTTTTTTTTTAGATCACAGAAACTTGACATTTTAGCAGGGGTGTGTAGACTTTTTATATCTTTTACTTTTTGTATAGACTTTCTATAAGTGTGTGTGTATAGATGTATAGATTATATATATATATATATATATATATAATCTTTGTGTGTGTGTAGATAGATATATATATATAATTTTTTTTTGAGCCTGAAAAGCATTGCATCAGCCATCAGCAGATCATTGGCGCCTTGCAGACTCCTGCAGACCTGTCAGTGTATGTGTGCCCATACAGGTGAGCAGATATACTGGCAGAAGAAGCCAATGAGTGAGTGCCGGCAAATGGATGTCCACCGGCACTTGCCGATCGTCGGTAAGAGAGGCTGGACAGAGCTCTTCATATATAAGCAATGCATGTTCTGTTGGGGGAAGTGATGGATTTTCTTTTCCTGCAAAGCAGGGAAAGAAAATCCACGACTTCCCTTGGTAAAAACAGCACACAGTGTACACCCAAACACTGGTTGAGCACATATTTAACCCTTTCCCAGCCAGTGTCATTAGTACAGACACTGCATTTTTTTTAGCACTGATCACTGTATTCGTGTCATTGGATCCCACAGAGTGTCTGTTTGCGGCAATATTGCAGTCCCACTAGAAGTCGCTGATCGCCGCCATTACTAGTATGAAAAAGAACTAAATAAATAATTCTTGAATACATACCAGAGTTTGTAGATGCTATAACGTTTGCGCAAGCCACTTAATATACGCTTATTGGGGAGTTTTGTACTAAATTTGTAGCTGAATACACGACCTACATTTTTTGAAGAAATTTTGATGAAATCTTTTTTTTATAATTGGATGTTTTACAGCAAAAAGGTAAAGAATATTTTTTTTCTAAATTGTCGGACGTTTTTGTTTATAATGCAAAAAAATTGAAAATCCAGAGGTGATCAAATACCACCAAAGGAAAGCTCTATTTGCCGTGGGGGATGACCTCATTTGGGTACAGCCTCGCATGACCGCGCAATTGTCAAAGTACCGCAGTGCCGTATCACAAAAAATGGCCTAGTTATGAAGGGGGTAAATCTCCCAGAGCTGAAGTGATTAAAGACATCTGTCGGTGTTTGGGCTGCTATCACACTGAGCAGTTTTTCCAAGCACTTTTGCGGTAATAAAAAAAGGCGCCTGAAATGCTCAAGAAAAATGCTTCCCTTTTTAATGAATGTTTTCACACTGGGGCAGTGCGTGTCCATTGCGGTGAAACAAAAGCCTGCTTACAGCATGTTTGCGGAGTTAAAAAAAATCTATATAAATGCACCTTCCCATTGAAAGCAATGGAAAACGTGGCAAAAATGCACGCGCCATGCGTTTGAGTCACATGTCCTTTAAAAACCGCGCCGTGATGGTTGTAAAATCGTATACGTAGTTTCACTATGGTTCAGTGTAAAATGGTTTGCCTTATCCCCCTATAACTGCAACCTCTGCAAGACAGCTTGTTCTGTTGAAAAACAACAAACTTACTGGATGGATCACCAGGTGACAAAAGCGGAAAAAAAAACAAATGCAGCAATCTCATCTAAGATTTGGTAAGCTGCAATATAGTACTGTTAATGTTTGCATTTGGGTTTAATACTGCTTTAATGTAAAGTTGAACAAGCCCTTGTTCTATGGAATCCCCCCCCCCTCCCCCTCCCTTTCTAGTCTTCCTATACAGGCAGAGAGAGCCTTTAAAGCGGAATCTTACTCGATTAACTCGAAACTTACTTTGACTAACTTGATAAAAAAAAAAAAAAAAGTTCTTTAGGAGTGGAACATAAAGGTGCATCTCATAAAATTAGAATATTATCAAAAAGTTTATCATTTATTTCTGTAATTCTATTCAAAAAGTGGAACTCTTATATTTTATATAGATGCGTTACACAGAGTTATATATTTTAGGCATTTTTCTTCATTAATTTTGATTGTGGTTTACAGCTAGTGACAACCCAAAATTCAGTATCTCAGAAAATTAGAATATTACATAACGATCATGGTATCACTGTGCTTGATTGGCCAGCAAACTCGCCTGACCTAAACCCCATAGAGAATCTGTGGGATATTGTCAAGAGGAACATGAGAAACACCAGACCCAACAATGCAGATGAGCTGAAGGCCACTATCAAAGCAACCTGGGCTTCCATAACACCTCAGCAGTGCCACAAGCTGATCGCCTCTATGCCACGCCACATTGAAAAATAATTCATGCAAAAGGAGCTCCGACCAAGTACTGAGTGCATTCTATACTGTACATGGACAGACTTTTCAGTAAAGCCCCGTACACACGTACCGATCATCGGCCGAAAAGCTTCGGCCAACGACCGATCTGCCGATTGTCGGCTTGTTAGTATGATGCCTCCGACAGCCGTCAGCGCACATTCGGCCGAAAAGAATCTGTCTTGCAAGCATTAAAATTTTTGTATGCCGACACCAGAGCGGCCGATTGTTCGCCAGTCAGTACAGAATTCGGCCGACAGACCGCAGATTTGCAAGACTGGGCATGCTCAGAGAAGAAAAAACATACGGAAAGTTAACCATTACATGACATCACTTCTGCAGTCGGCTGTAGTCGGCGGACAAAATTCATGTGCTGTCTTTGCACTTTTCAACAGACACCGACAGCCCGGGGACAAAAGACGGCCGATCGTCGGCCGACGATCGGTACGTGTGTACGGGGCTTTAGCCAAATTTTCTGTATCAAAAAATCCTTTCTCTTTTGTTCATTGACACACAGCTCCAGATCTTCATAACCATTGGGTTGTAATGCCCCCTACAGGAGTAAGACACCCTGCAGAAAAATAATCTGGCTACACCTATGGGCAGTCCCAGGGGGTATACTCCCTCTCCCTGCTATACGTAGTTTTTTATTTTGTTCTGCCTAGTTAGGCGTAAGGACCTAGTTCCTTGCTGGGATCTCTAGTCCTGGCAAATTTTTTTTAGATAGAAATTTTTTCTCCTGGGTTTTCCTGTGAGATCTACAATCAACTGCTGGACTGAGCAACAGGCTGGATAATCTAGATCCAGTGGTCACCCGTGCAGACCTCAGCTCCGTGCTAGGTCGGCCGTGACATAGCCCCACTGGACGGGGCTGGCCTGCGAGTTGAACGCCTCGCGAGGTCGCATAAAGCCGCGTCTGTACCCGAGGCACAGCGTTCCTCCTGGCCAACAGCCCCCCCTTTTGATGTCTGGAATGGTGCCCGCCTGGTTCTTGGTATGGTGAGTAGCTGTCCCCCCCTCTCCCCCTTCAGGGTCTTGGGGTGGACGTGGGCCCTTCCTTGAGACGGTCGGACCCCCGGGTTCCCCTCCTTCCTGTCAGGCACCCCCCTTTTTTTAACCGTCCCTCATCCTACCCCTTCTACTTATTCTGGGGCTGTGTGGGTGGTCTGGTCCACCTCCTGGGCTAGAGGCAGGGCGCTGTGCTGGTGACGGGGGCCGGGGGGTGCGCCACTGGCGGATGGATGACCAGCTGTGCGGGGGGGGTTGTACCTGGTGGGGGCTCCTGCCAGGGCCCCCATCCTGCCTGGGTCTGTCCTTGAAGACTAGTGATCCCTCTTTGGTCCCTGGGAGCCTCATGGTGCCACTATTTTTCTGTACCCTTAGTATTCCTATGCACGGCGGCTATGTTTGTGTAGTCCGGGCGCCATTTTGCGGTGGTTTGCCATTGAAAATAGCGGCAACCATGACAGTGGAACCCTATGGGCGGCGTTTTTGGCGGTGGGAGCCCCCGCCCCATCCCCTGGTGCGGACTCCTGGATCTTTTCACTTTCTGATCGCCGCACATGGAGTGCAGATTATCCTGGTAGCTGCAGGTGCCTGTTTCTGCTGGGTGGTGATTCTGGTGGGGTTCTCTCCCTCTGCTGAGGTTTACTTAGTGCTTGTGCCTGGCGAATGGGTGGTGCTGCCAGCATGGTGGGGGTTGTCCCTTTGCAGTGTTTTACACTTTTTATGGGGTGACTCATGAAGTCTTTGGAGCACATCTCCCCACCTGACCCCCTCTCTAAGGCTGTGGGGCCCTCTGGGTCTCAACCATCCATCGATGCACTGACGGCGGTCCTGGAGTCATTTGTGTTCCGGGTGGAGGTGGTTTTCTGCCAACGGGCTAGCAAAAAGCGCCCCCCGCCTTCCCCTGCCTCATCTGTCTCATGAGATCCGGAATCTGATTTGGCTGCCACCAGCATGGGTCACCCTGCTGGGTCTGCGACCACATGCCTGGAACCCTCAGATAGTGAGGATGATTCCTCCACATCTGCAACCGTGCACAAAAAGGTGCTGGTAGAAGCACTGATTGTATCTGTGCGTGAGACCTTGAAGATGGAGGGCGCAGCTGCGCTGGAGGCACAGGTTCACTTTGGCACTCGCAAGCCATCCAGAGCAGTGAAGGTGTTTTCTTTCCCCGCCTAATTTAACAGAATTGTCGCTCAAGAGTGGGGGCGACCAAAGCATCCCTTTGGGTCCCTAAGCAATTTACTAGGCTTTACCCCTATGAGGAGTTCCTTATTAGGAAGTGGATTGTTCCAAGGGGGGTGGACCCTACAGTTTCCAGGTTGAACAAGGCAACCCTGAATTCCAGCCATTAAGGATCCAGCTGACAGGAAGGCAGAGGCTGTGGCCCACAATATGTATACTCTGGTTGGTTCGGCGCTGAGGCTGGTATTCACCATTGGCCTGGTGTCACGAACTCTGACCAAGTGGGCTAAGCTTTTATGCCGTGACCTGGAGTGAGAACCGCTCCCTCATGCCTTGCGCCCCTCCGGTGGGGTATCCCCGATGTGGTTCTGTTGGTGTCTCGACTCAACAGAAAGGTGCAGTGGTATGTGACGTGCTGGTGGCCCTGTGGGGTCAGTTTCGTCCAATTTACTCCTTCCCTCCTCTAACGCTTCTGCCAAGACTCCTACGCAAGATTGAGGCAGAAGGGATTCCGGTCATCTTGGTAGCTCTGGACTGGCCTCGCCGGGCTTGGAACGCTGATCTGGTGCAGCTGGTCACCGACGTTACTTGGAAGCTTCCATTCGGGGAGGATCTGCTGTCCCAAGGACCAATCTTCCATCCTGCTTTACAGTCGCTGGCTTTGACGGCTTGGCTGTTGAACGCCAGGTGCTGATGGATATAGGTTTATCTGAGTTGCTGATTCCAACGCTGTTAAAAGTTAGGAAATCTACTTCTAGGAAGGTCTACCATCATCCGTGGAAGACGTACATTGCGTGGTGAGTCTCTTGGGGGTTCATCCTTGCTCCTTCTCGTGGCTCGGATTTTGACCTTGCTTCAATGGAGGGTTGAACAGAAATTGGCCTCAAGTACCATCAAGGGCCAGGTGTCTGCTTTGGCGGTCTTCTTCCAATGACCCTTGGCCACACACTCCCTGGCGTGTACCTTTTTTCTGGGTGTCCTACATTTGGTTCCTCTAGTGGTCCCCATTGCCTCCTTAGAACCTCAAATTTGGTGCTTTCCGTCCTCCAGAAGCCGTCTTTTGAGAATTTTCAGGAGATTGCCTACCTTATGCGGTTTCAGAAGGTAGCAAATTTGGTGGCTTTCACCTCTGCACGCAGGGTGTCCGAACTGGCGGCGTTATCCTGACGTTCACCTTACTTGGTAAATCACAGAGATAAGGTGGTTCTGTCTGTCGTTCTTCCCAAAGGTTGTCTCTGATTTTCATTTGAATGTAGACATAGTGTTGCCTTCCCTTTGTCCCAAGCCGAAACATCCGAAGGAAATTGCCTTCCATGCCTTGAATGTGGTCCGGGCAATTAGGATGTACCTGCTACAGAGTCTTTTAGGAAATCAGACACACTATTTGTGCTCACGGATGGGCCTCGGAAAGGTCCTCTGCGACCATTTCCAGATGGATCAGACAGAAGGTGATTCAGGCCTATTCCATCATAGGTCAAGTTCCTCCTTTCCCTGTCAAGGCACACTCTACTCGGACACTCAGTGCCTCCTGGGCCTCCGGTCATTAGGCGTCAGTGACGCAGGTTTGCAAGGCGGCCACCTGGTCGTTGGTGCACACTTTTGCAAAGTTCTATAAAGTGGATGTGTTGGCATCTGCGGATGCTTCTTTTGGCTGAAAGGTTTTTCAGGCTGCTGTTAAGAGGAATTGATCCTCTTTGAGGGTGTATTGTGTTTTTCAGATGAGCTCCAGTTTTTTTTGGTTGAGCTCCTGTTGCCTGGTTGGCTACTGTTTAGCCTTGGGAACTTTTTTGCTGTTCCCACCCCTCATGTTTAACACTGCTTTGGAACTTCCCAATAGTTATGAAGATCAGGAGCTGTGTCCGTCAATGAACGAAAGAGAAAATGGGATTTTTGACTTACCGTAAAATCCATTTCTCTGATGTTCATTGACTGACACCGCACCCACCCCTCTGTGGAGTTGTAATTCTTCTGAGACTGCTTGTACCAAAACTTGAGTACCTATAGCAGGGAGAGGGAGTATACCCTCTGGGACTGCCCATAGGTGTAGCCAGATTCTTTCTGCCTAGTGTCCTACTCCTGTAGGGGGCAGTATAACCAAATGGTTATGAAGATCAGGAGCTGTCCATCAATGAACAATCAGAGAAATGGATTTTACGGTAAATTTAAAACCATTTTTTTTATCAGTCTTATGTAATATTCTAATTTTCTGAGATACTGAATTTTGGGTTTTTACTAGCTGTAAGCCATCTTCATCAAAATGAAGATAGAAATGCTTGGAATATATCACTGTGTGTAACGCATTTATACAAAATATGAGTTTCACTTTTAATCTTCTAAAATAAATGAACTTTTTGATTATATAATTTTATGAGATGCACCTGTACATTCCACATTAATAAATATGCTACCAAAATTAGTAAACTGCCTCCTGCATTGTTCCTGTTTGTTCTTGTTGGAGGCTGCCATTTTGCTGAAGCCCAGAGCCCCTGAACAGCAGGAAATCATAAAGTGGAACTAAACCCATCGATTTAACGGTTTCAAAAAACCCTTACATTCCTGGAATTGCTAACTGCCACATTTGCTTCGCGTCCTCAACCAAGCTGTCAAACCATCAAATGGCTGGGGTCATTAATGATCACATGTGCACCACCATGGCAGTTGCAGCTTAACCACTTCCTTACCGCTGGACGTCATGTGACATCCTTGGCTTCAAGCAGGGATATCTGATGCCTGCAGCTGCAGCTATCATTCAGATATTTTTTTTTTTAGCCGGCGATTCCCTGCACCATAAGAACAATCATAGCGGCTGTTCAGCCACTTGATCGTTCATACCTTGCGATCGGCGAGCCGGAGAAGGAATCCGCCGGCGACAGAAGTACACCATAGAACATACCAAGGAAAAGATGGTCCCTGGCACTCTGACTCTCGGGCCCGGGCGTGAGATTATGATGTCACGCCCTGCTTGGTAGTTGTTAATACTGCCGTGATCTCGGTTGCATAGCAGCGATTGTGTTTTTTTTTTTTTTTATTTCAGGCTTTTCAGCCTGTAGGAGAGATCTGAGGTCTTATTGACCCCAGATCTCTCTATAAAGAGGACCTGTCATGCACTATTCCTATTACAAGGGATGTTTACATTCCTTGTAATAGGAATAAAAGTGAGCAAAAAAAAATAAAATTAAAAAGTAAAAAATTGTATGTGTAAAAATAAATCATTAAAAAAAAACAAATTAATTTAACCACTTGCTGACCCCCGCACGACTATATACGGTGGCGGTCAGCCCCTCACAGGCAAAGTGACGTACCGGTACGTCACTAGCCTGTGAGCCAATAGGGGGAGAGCGCGCGCCACCGGGGCCCGCCCCCAACTCGATCCCTAAGCAGCCCGTGCTTGTGACCAGCGGACCCGATGTCCGCCGGTCACTCGCGATCGGCGGATACAGCGGGAGAAAGGCAGGCGGCTAATGTAAACAAAGCCGCCTGCCATTCTCCCTTGTGTAACAGCAGAGATCATCATACGGTCCTGCTATGTAGGACCGTTGATCTCTGCTGTTACACACACAGCCACATCCAATCACAGTTAGAATCACGCCCCTAGGGACACACTTAAACCCTCCCTCTCCAATAAGTTAACCCCTTCCCTCCCAGTGTCATTTTTACAGTAACAGTGCATATGTATAGCACTGATTACTGTAGTAATGTCACTGGTACCCCCAAAAGTGTCAAAAATGTCAGTCAAGGGTCCGACCTGTCCGCCGCAATGTCGTAGTCCCGCAAAAAAAATTGCAGATCGCCGCCATTACTCGTTAAAATAAAAACAATAAAAATGACAGAAATCTTTCCCTTAGTTAGTAAACGCAATAACTTTTGCGCAAGCCAATCAAAATACGCTTTTGATGTCATCTGTGACATGAGGGGGTGGGGTCTCCCGATGACATCACCGGGCGGCCATGCCCACAATGGCTATATAACAAGCTAAGGAGACCAGCATAATCACCGGAGACATCGTCTGAGGAGGACCGGAGGAAGAAGAAGAGCCGAGGGCAAAAGAGCAGAAGATTGGACAGCAAAAGAGCAGAAGACAAGAAGAGCGGAGAGGGAGAAGACCGAAGCGGAGAAGTCCGGATGAAGATTTTTAATAAAGTTTCCAAAACGTCTCCTGTCATTATTTCCATACACTGTCCTTTATGGGGTGAATGGGTAGAGGTACAGTGTACCCCATACCCATTCACATAGGGAGGGGGTCCGGGATCTGGGGGGCCTCCTTGTTAAAGGGGGCTTCCAGATTCCGATGAGCCCTCTGCCCACAGACCCCCACAACCACCGGCCAGGGTTGTGGGGATGAGGTCCTTGTCCTCATCAACATGGGGGCAAGGTGCTTTGGGGTGGGGGGGTGCAGAGCTCCCCTTGCCCCAAAGCACCAACCCCCCCCCATGTTGAGGGCATGTGGCCTGGTATGGTCCAGGGGGGGGGACCCCCACGCAGTTTTTTTCCCATTTTTGGCGTGGAGTTCCCCCTCAAGATTCTCACAGTGCAAGTCGTAGCATCCTGATCCGACTTGCGGTGCGACTTCCATTCAAATCAATAGGCTCCCATAGGGAACCATTGATTTTGAATGGAAGAAAAAAAACGTATAACGTGGCTGAACGTACGTTCATCACGTTTGGTCATGTTCGGCCGCGTTTCTGCGTTTGAAACGCCGGGAAACACACGTTCGAACGCAATTAATTGCGTTCCAAAAAACGTCCCTGAACTCAACTGCCTGCAAATGACTGTAAACGACCCAGTGTACATGGACAGATAAGATAACATGTAGATGGGTTCAGGGGCTTCTGAAAAAAACGCCCAACTGCTCCTAAACGGCCATTTACAGCGTCCCGTGTACATGGAGCCTTACACTGCAAGTTACAAAACTGAAGACCTATAGCAGAAAGTGGATGTATACCCCTATGGGACTGCCCTATGGGTGTAGTCAAACTTTTTTCTGCCTAGTGGCCTACCCCTGTAGGGGGCAGCATAAACCCAAGGGTCAAGAAGATATGGAGCTGTGTCCGTCAATGAACATCAGAGAAAAGGATTTTATGGTAAATCCAGTTTTTTTTTTTTTTTTCTTCAGATGGGGTTCCCGTGTCCTGGTTAAGGGCTCTTATGTTTAGCCCTGGGTTATTTTCCCCACCCCTTGTTTTTCTTTTGCCACTGCTTTGGGCATCCCAGTAGTTATGATTTAGTCCAGGTTCACATTAGTGCGATGCGGGCACACTGCGAATCTACTGCGTGTTCCCGCATGGCATCCGCAGCACAGGCAGTTCACACTGCCATATGCGATATGCTGGGGGTGTCAATTCAAAGTTAACGACACCCCCAGATCAGATTGCATATCGCAGTGCGATCTGACAATTCGCACAGGAATCGGATCAGACTGGTGTGAACCACCATGCGATCCGATTCTGCTGCGGACCAAAAAAAGGGTCCCGTGCGTGTTCACTGCGATTGCGGTGCGAATTCAGCCATACAAACTGTATGGCTGAATTCGCACCGCACAGACATCGCATGTGATTTTAGGAGCAGTGCGCTCTGAATCAAATGCAATGTCTGTGATTGCATTACTGTGAACTGGCACTTATGGAGCTCTGTGTCCGTCAATGAACGAAAAAGAAAATGGGATTTTTATACTTACTGTAAAATCCATTTCTCTGCGTTCCGACGGACACAGCACCCACCCCACTATGGAGTTCTGATACTTCTAACACTGCTTGCTACCAAACTGATTACCTAGAGCAGAGAGGGGGGTTATATACCAGCTGGGGATGAGCCAAGTGTTTTTTTTTTTTTTGTTCTGCCTAGTCCTACTCCCGGAGGAGGCAATATAACCCAGCAGTTATGATTTATGAAGCGTTGTGTCCGTCAAATTTTACGGTAAGTACATAAATCCAATTTTTTTTGCCTTTTTATTTTTTTTAACCACTTCCCCCCAATGGAGGTACCCGTACGTCCTTGAGATTCAGTGGTTATACTGGGTTGATCAGAAGCGTAACTAGAACCTTACGGTGCAAGAAACCATGAAGAGCCCCCCCGGACCCTTTCCCTTCAAGCCTGGGGCTCTTCCCACTGATCCTGGGGCATTGCGGGGCCCTTTATCATGGTCCCGCAGCGGGACCCTTTCACAAGTTCTGCAGTGGGCTCCCTTCCTGCCATCTTGGGGCCTCCCCCACAGTGGTGGAATGCCAGGGCCCGGTCGCAAGTGTGACCTTTGCGATCCTAGAAGTTCACCCACTGGTGTCAGTAGTTTTTATTTTTTGGTATTTTAATTGTATTATTTTTTATCATTTTATTTTATTTTTTTACAATGTCACTGAGTACGATTCTGTCCATTCAGAAAAGGGAGGAGCTGGTAAATTACATATTTACCGACTCCTTCCTGGTTCTCTATTGTGACACATCCCCTGCAGCAGCCGGTGGGGGGGGGGGGGGGCAGCACAGTAGGGAGGGGGACCAAGGGAGCACACAGGGGCCAAGAGACAGCAGAAGACAAGTGAACTGGATAGGAGGAGTGGCGGGGGCAGCATACAGAGGTACCAATCTCCTCCCTTTTCCTCCTGCAGCTATAGGAAGAAAAAGGAGGACAGTGATTTCTCTACATGCTGCCCCCGCCGCCCCTCCTATCCAGTTGTACAGGGGAGCCATACAGGCCCCCTGGAGCAAGGGGCCCGGTTGCAATTGCAACCCCTGTAGTTACGCCCCTGGGGTTGATGCTTTCACCTACAGGCATCATCCCAGTATCATTTGTTGCAGCTAGTGATTGTCTACGATGCAGAAGTGATCTGAGTGGGTAATTAGCCACTCGATCACTTCTGCGGGTGGCAGAAGGGGTCCCAGCCCTCCCCTGGGTTCTCCGGTCCAATCGCAGAGGCCTGAACTGATGCAGCCTGCGGCGATGGCTGCCTGGGACAGAGAGAGAGAGAGGAACTGACGTTGTTCCCCTTTCCCTGTAACCCAGGAGCGACGAATTTTCATCACTTCTGGTTCCGCCCTTTTGTTTACCTAGCCACCAGCGGCCAGAGAAGCAGCCAATTAGACCGATCTCAGGCTGATCGGCTGCATGGGGGACCACAAATCTCTCCATTAGGAGGACCTGTCACAGGCCATGCTGTCACAAGGGATGTTGTTCATTTCTTGTGATAGCAATAAAGTTATTACAAAAAAAGTGTAAAAAAAATAATACATTTAAAGCGTCCCCATCCCACCATGCTTACATGCAAATGCATACGTTACTCAGAGATTGCACAACACGTGAGGTATTGTCAGGACCCTCAGAGCAAGCGCAATAATTCTCGCACCTGACCACCTGTGTAACTCTAAACATGTAACTTGTAAAGGTGTTTAAAGCATCGTCTATGGAGATTTTTAACCAGTTCTGGACCGGAAGGATTTGTCCCCTTAATGACCAGGCCATTTTTTGCGATTCAGCACTGCGTTACTTTAACGGACAATTGCGCAGACGTGCGACGCTGTACCCAAATAAAATGTCCTTTTTTTCCCCACAAATAGAGCTTTCTTTTGGTGGTATTTGATCACCTGTGTGAGTTTTTATTTTTTTGCGCTATAAGCGGAAAAAAAAAAACAATATTTTTCACATTCTGCTAAATAACATTCTTACAAAAAAAAAAAAAGTAAAAATCAATATTCATCTTTTTAGTCCCCGTTCACACTAAGGCGACCTGTGAGGCGACCTGGTCGCCTCACAGGACGCCTCCCATACAGAAGCTATGGACCCGTTCTAATAGGAGCGACACAAGTCGCTCCGACTTAGAAAAAGGGTCCGGAGCTTCTTTGGGGCGACCCGGAGGCGACCGCCATAGACTTCAATGTTATTAAGTCTGTGGCGGCCGGTCCGAGGTCGCGGCGCGCTGCTCGCACCGCGACCTCGGAGGTCGCCTCCCGAAGTCGGATCGCCCCTATGTGAACGGGGCTTTAGGCCAATTTGTATTCCGCTACATATTTTTGGTAAAAAAAATTCCAATAAGCGTATTTTGATTGGTTTGCGCAAAATTTATCACGGTTACCAACCTAGGGGAAAGATTTGTCATCTTTTTTTTTTTTTTTTTTTTTACTAGTAATGGCGGCGATCAGCGACATTTAGCGGGACTGCGACATTGCAGCGGACAGATCAGGCCTCTAACTGACATTTGTGACACTTTTGGGGGGACCAGTGACATTACTACAGTAATCAGTGCTAAAAATATGCACTGTTACTGTAATAATGACACTGGCAAGGAAGGGGTTAACCTGGGGGTGATCAAAGGGTTGGGAGCCAAGGGTATATTTTCTAACTGCATGGGGGATGGGACTTGTGAAATGACCATAGAGACCTGCGATCCTATATAGAAGGTTCACAGGCGCTCTGTGATCATTCCAGGAAAAAAGAACGGTCAGCTGTGTTTACAACAGTTTATCGTTGTTCTCTCAGCGGGGAGCGATCGCCGGTGTCTGGTGGCAATTGCATCCGGCGCTCCTGTAGATCGACATCCACGCTGCCTAGTGGGGGTGGGAGCGCGGAGTGCTGTTCAGGTACGGCGATTTGAGCAGCCAAGCCTGCCAGCCTGCCTGCCGCAGTATATATATGGGGCGGGCGGTTGGCAAGTGGTTAAGCACTGTAGTTTGCCACCATTCCACAGGCAGATGCAATTTTAAAGAATGACATGTTGGGTATCTATTTACATCATAGGTGTCCAAACTTTTGGCTTCTCTGGGCCACATTGAGTGTAGAGAAATTTTCTCGGGCCGCATATAAAATATATACTATAGTTAAGGTATATAAGTAATAAAATGCCGCCCCGCCCTTCCTGCACTGCTGCGCCCCCTGCACTAATTTAACACAACTAGAGGATGATCAAATTAAATGGAATCAGTATACAGAGGTTGACTTCTTCTGGGAGATATTAAAGGAACTCTCTAACCACCATGACCACTTCAGTGATTTGAAGTTGTCATGATGGTAGGAGTCAGAAACATTGCACATGCTCGCCCCCCCCCCCCCCCCTCCCTCCAAGGCAGCCTCTGTCTACCAATAGTTGGAAGCTGCTGTGGCCGTGCCCCCGACCCGACTTCCTTGCTCCCCTGCAAAAAATAAATTGTCAGGGGGCAGTGGGCCGCATTGCCTGCGGTTCTGGGCCGCATGCGGCCCTCGGGCCGCAGGTTGGACATGCCTGATTTACATGGTTTAACATCTTTTGCATTGTACAAAAAAAATTGGGCTTAGGTTACTATTTTTTTTTTTTAATTCATGTTTTATTTATTTTTTTAATTCGCAGTTTTGTTTTTTTAATTTGTGGGGTTTTTTTTTTATATTCCGTTTTTTTTTGGTTTTTTTAATTTGTGTTTTTTAAATTTGTGTTTTTTATTTGTTTTTTATTCGTGGTTTTTTTTTTATTTGTGCTTTTTTTTTTATTTGTGCTTTTTTTATTTGTGCTTTTTTTTTATTTGTTCATGTTTTATTCTTTTTTTGTTCGTTGCTTTTTTTATTTGTTAGTTTTTTTATTTGTTTGTTTTTTTTATTCGTTTTTTTATTTGTTCGTTTTTTTATTTGTTTCGTTTTTTTTATTTGTTTGCGGTTTTTCATTCATTTTTTATTTAATTTGTGTTTTTTATATTGGTGGTGGTTTTTTTTTTTTTCGTGTTTTTTTTTTTTTTAATTCGTGTTTTTTTTTTTTAATTCGTGTTTTTTTTTATTTGTGTTTTTTTTTTTTGATTCATGTTTTTTTTTATATTCGTGTTTTTTTTAATTTGTGTTTTTTTTTTTATTATTATTATTATTATTCATGGTTTTTTTCTTCTTCCAAAAAAGCATTTGAAAAAAACGCTGTGCAAATACTTTGTGACATAAAAATTGCAGTGCTCACCATTTTATTCTCTAGGGTCTCTGCTATAAAAAAAAAAAAATACATAAAATGTTTGGGGGTTCTAAATCATTTTCTAGCACAAATAAAAGTATATTTTTCCTGTAGACTGGCCACGAGGTGGTAAATCTGTATACTGGTGCAGATCTATAACAATGGCTGAAGAGTGGAGCGATGGTTGAATTCTGTTCTCAGCATTTGGTTTCCTCTTTCCCCGGTCCCTCTGCTTAGATACATTGTTGCAGGGTCAGAGCCAGGCCACCAGATAGCACAGTACTGCTGACCTCTGTCTGACACCAAGTGGGCGGAGCTTCAGGATCCAGCATGCTTTTTGTTTACATTTACAGTATAACTGACAGCCCGGGGGCGGAGTTTAGGGAGTAATTGGGCGTTTATCCGAACAGAGCAGAAAGGCAGTGGGCGGTTACTGGGCGTGTCCTGTGGTAGTGGAGCCATACAGCAATAGGCGTGTCTGGTGGTAGTGGGGGCGGAGACAGGTAGCAGTGGGCGTTCCTGTGGTCCATGTGCATTGAGTACCGTTATCACCGGAGAGAACGATGGCTGAGCGGGCGGAGGAGATCCGGAGGGAGAGCGCTGTATCCATGGAGAAGCCGCCCTACTCCTATGTGGCTCTGATCAGTATGGTGCTGGAGGAAAGCCCGGAGAAGCGGCTGACGCTGAGCGGGATCTATGAAGCCATCGAGCGCCGGTTCCCGTATTACTCCCGGTTGGAGAAGAAGGGCTGGCAGAACAGCATCCGCCACAACCTCAGCCTCAACCAGTGCTTCGTCCGCCTGCCCCGACAGCCCGGGCACAAGGGCAGCCTGTGGGCGCTGGACCCCGCCTTCCACAATATGTTCGAGCGGGGCAACTACCGGAGGAGGCGGCGGCTGAGGCAGCCCCGGAGCGGAGACCCCCTGACCGCCTTCCGATACCCGGAGCCGCCACAGTGCTGCATGCAACCCGGGCACTGCCCGTTCATCGGGAACCACTGGGGGCCCGGGGCCCCGATCCTCCTACCGGGGCCCTCCAATAGCCCCTATCCGTCCCCCGGGGGGTTCCAAGGGGAGATGCCGCCATTACCGTACTGGGAGCAGGAGATGCACTACAGAGGAATGGTGCCAGCCATGATGGAGGTCTGTCCTCAGATGCCAGTCTACGGCTTCCGAGCCCTGCTGGCTGAATGAACACTGTGACAACTTTATCCGCTGATTTACTATCTGTGCCAACTTCATCCATCAATCTTCCACCTGTGCCAACTTCATCCATCAATCTTCCACCTGTGCCAACTTCATCCCCAGACCTTCCACCTGTGCCAACTTCATCCACCAATCTTCCACCTGTGCCAACTTCATCCATCAATCTTCCACCTGTGCCAACTTCATCCATCAATCTTCCACCTGTGCCAACTTCATCCATCAATCTTCCACCTGTGCCAACTTCATCCCCTGACATTCCACCTGTGCCAACTTCATCCACCAATCTTCCACCTGTGCCAACTTCATCCATCAATCTTCCACCTGTGCCAACTTCATCCCCTGACATTCCACCTGTGCCAACTTCATCCACCAATCTTCCACCTGTGCCAACTTCATCCATCAATCTTCCACCTGTGCCAACTTCATCCATCAATCTTCCACCTGTGCCAACTTCATCCACCAATCTTCCACCTGTGCCAACTTCATCCCCAGACCTTCCACCTGTGCCAACTTCATCCCCTGACATTCCACCTGTGCCAACTTCATCCATCAATCTTCCACCTGTGCCAACTTCATCCCCAGACCTTCCACCTGTGCCAACTTCATCCACCAATCTTCCACCTGTGCCAACTTCATCCACCAATCTTCCACCTGTGCCAACTTCATCCCCTGACATTCCACCTGTGCCAACTTCATCCATCAATCTTCCACCTGTGCCAACTTCATCCACCAATCTTCCACCTGTGCCAACTTCATCCCCAGACCTTCCACCTGTGCCAACTTCATCCCCTGACATTCCACCTGTGCCAACTTCATCCATCAATCTTCCACCTGTGCCAACTTCATCCCCAGACCTTCCACCTGTGCCAACTTCATCCCCAGACCTTCCACCTGTGCCAACTTCATCCACCAATCTTCCACCTGTGCCAACTTCTTCCACCTGTGCCAACTTCATCCCCAGACCTTCCACCTGTGCCAACTTCATCGACCCATCTTCCGTCTGTACCAATTTCATCCCCCGATTTTTTACCTGTGCTAACTTCATCCACCGATCTTCCACCTGTGCCAGCTTCATCCACTGATCTCCATTTTGTGCCAACTTCATCCACCGATCTCCACTGGGTGCCAACTTCATCCACTAATCTCTGTGCCAACTTCACCAAACTCCAATGTGTGCCAACTTCATCCATGATCTCCCATCTGTGCCAACTTCACTGATCTCTGTGCCAACTTCATCCACCGATCTCCCATCTGTGCTAACTTGTTCCACCGATGTCCAATCTGTACCAACTGCATCCACCGATCTCTAATAACTAATATGTGCCAGCTTCATCCACTGATCTCCCATCTGTGCCAATTTAATCCACTTATCTCCCATCTGTGCCAATTTAATCCACTGATCTCAGCACTGTGCCAGCTTCATCCACCGATTTCCCCTCTGTGCCATCTTCATCCACCAATCTCCACTTTGAGCCAACTTCATTCACCAATCTCTCCAATGTGCCATCTTCATCCACCGAACTCCACTTTGTGCCAACTTCATCCACTGATCTCCACTGTCTGCCAACTTTATCCACTGATTTCCACACTGTGGCAGCTTATTGCCATCAACAACTTCATCCAAAGATCTCTCTGTGCCAACTTCAACTGAGCTCTTCATGCCAACTTGTTGCCATTGACTTGCCACCCCAAGCGTTATAAGCTAAGGCATGGCCACTGGTAGATGGACATCCTCACCTGTCTTGCTGCAATGATTGTGCCAGTCCCCTGACCCCTCGGTTATTTAAGGTCTGAGCAGATGAACTCCTGCTACAACTCTAATAAACCGGTCTGAAAACCTGGCATCACCATAATCCAACCTCCACTGCCTTACCAAGCCTCAGATGTCTCCTGGCAGCTTCCAGCAAGTGCTACCAATACCCAGTAACTTTATTGGGTTATGAAAGGTTCTGCCTGGGTATCTTTGTCATCCGCCCTTCACTGTCCTGATTGACATAAAACAGCACTGTGCCACCTCCAACTTCATCAACCAATGTCTGTGACAACTCATTTCCATTGCTAGCTCTATAAGCTGTGGCGTTTCCTCTGATGGCTGGACATGCTATCTTCACTTTCCTTTGTGCAGCCATCAACAAACATGGTGCAATGACTGTGCCAGTCTGCTGCTTCACCAGTTATTACAGATCTGAGCAGACTAATTCATACCACAGTTCTGACAACCTGGCTTCACCACAATCAAATCTCCACTGCCCTATAAAGCTTTAGATGTTTCCTTACAACTTCCAGCAAGTGCCACCATGGTACCAACGGTGTTCTAAAAAGTTCAGCCTTTGCCAGCTAGCTACAACTGCCTTCCAGTATCAATGGATATCACACCTTAAATTCCCAAATAGACCAAGGGTAATTCATACGATAATTACCCCAACCTTTTAACCCAATCTGCCTTCCACCCTTCGCCACCGGAGGACTGGCACAATGCAATGTTGAAGGTGGACTTTCTAAAGCTGAACTTCTGCCCAGGTGGACTTTCTAAAGCTGAACTTTAAAAGGCTTTCCCAGAGTTGGTCTTTATATGGTCTTCATTGCTATACCACCCTTCGCCACTGGAGGACTGGCACAATGCAATGTTGATAATCAAGCACTGGCATTGAAGATCCACATAGGCCAAGCCACCAGATATTCCCTGTTGTCACTAAGAAATGGTCTGGCAACTGGGCCTCAGTAAGCACTCAGATCTGTCAATGACCTTGTGTGATGCCATGTCAGGCATCTACATTGGACTCTTTATCACTTTTAGAGGTATCCTAAACCCCCCCTCAAGGAATCAATTTATTATCCTCTGCCCAGGTGGACTTTCTAAAGCTGAACTTCTGCCCAGGTGGACTTTCTAAAGCTGAACTTCTGCCCAGGTGGACTTTCTAAAGCTGAACTTTAAAAGGCTTTCCCAGAGTTGGTCTTTATATGTTCTTCATTGCTATACCACCCTTCGCCACCGGAGGACTGGCACAATGCAAAGTTGACAATCAAGCACTGGCCTTGAAGATCCACATAAGCCCAGCCACCAGACATTCCACGTTGCCACTGGACATTCCATGTTGCCACTCAGATCTGTCAATTACCTTGCGTGATGCCATGTCAGGCATCTACATTGGACTCTTTATCACTTTTAGAGGTATCCTAAACCCCCCTCAAGGAATCAATTTATTCTCCTCTGCCCGGGTGGACTTTCTAAAGCTGAACTTCTGCCCAGGTGGACTTTCTAAAGCTGAACTTCTGCCCAGGTGGACTTTCTAAAGCTGAACTTCTGCCCAGGTGGACTTTCTAAAGCTGAACTTCTGCCTAGGTGGACTTTCTAAAGCTGAACTTCTGCCCAGGTGGACTTTCTAAAGCTGAACTTCTGCCTAGGTGGACTTTCTAAAGCTGAACTTCTGCCCAGGTGGACTTTCTAAAGCTGAACTTCTGCCTAGGTAGACTTTCTAAAGCTGAACTTTAAAAGGCTTTCCCGGGTTGGGCTTCATACGTTCTTCATTGCTATACAGGTGCCAGGCTATGGTTAAAGTTCATTGTACAACATTGAGATTTACCTGCTATTTGGGGCATCATTGCTTTGTTTTCTAGTCACTTCTTATGACTGCCGAAAAGTTCTGACTGTTCTCGACATTGTGTGTAAAGGTTGGGCTAATGATTTATTTACAGGTCACATATGGCGCTTTTCCACTGCATGGAACCGAACGATTCGGTTCGCTTTTGTGCTTTTCCACTGCTGGTACCGCATGGTACGGTGTTGGAACGGTTCGGTGCGGCGGCGCTTTTCCACTGCATGGAACCGAACGGTACGGCTCGCTTAAACAGTACCACCTCGGTTGTGGTTCCAACAGGGCCGTACCGGTACCATATCCCACAATCCTTTGCATGCAGCCTTGACTGTTTGTCACTACTAGCCACTGATTGGTCAGAGAATCGTTGTTATCCCACCCACTTTACTTTAGTGGAAAAGCAAACCGTACCGAACCGTTCCAACACCGTACCATGCGGTACCATGCAGTGGAAAACCAACAGAGCCAAGCAGGGCCGAGTGGAGCCGAGCCGGTACTTGCAGTGGAAAAGTGCCTAAAAAAAGTATATTTTTGTACCGTAATCTTTCTAAAGGTTTTGTTTACAGGCTGAGCATTGTCGTACATAGTGCTGAGCAGTAGAATGAGAGCGATCCATAGCTTGGAGACCCTGTCCCCTTGCCCATTCAGGTTAAAGAGGAAGAGTCTGTTTAAAGCCCATTCCCTGACCATCTTATACTTTCCCATTGCTCCTTTATATGAAGTTGCCACTGCAAAATGCTCGTTGTCGCAGCGTAAAGGGGAATAGTGATGTCACGCCCTTGGTCATGTGACCGGTATCCGCTACTGCATCCTTGCAGGAGGTCACTGGCCTCCACTATACCCAGAAACACTAACATGCTATCAGCAGACCATATCAATTTGCCCTGAGTAACAAAGGAGACAGGGTCTCTTAAAGGATCTTATTTTATATATAAACACCCATACACACGTTCAAAATACATTTTTCTCGTTCTCCCAGGTATGGCTGTAAAGTGAAAAAAAAAAAAAAGTTGTGTTTTTTTGCATTCCTTCTATACATGAATGGTGTGCTAGGTTTAACTTATTGGGAAGCTACAAGTTACAATATTATGCCATGCTGGGAATTGTAGTTCACCAATTGCTGAGGTTCTGGTTTTACCTTCCCTTGATTAGTCCTTTGATTTTGCGTGTATCCCATAATATTTCTTAGAATTTTGTTATAGTCTGCCAATTTTATAATGTACAGTCCAAAGTTTTAACTAAATTAAGGTTAAATTAATTGTATTGTCCAGTGGGACTGTTTGTGAGGAATCCCTTACTACCAATGGGAAGGTGTGATCCCTTACTACCTATGGGAAGATGTGATCTCTTACTACCAATGCGAAGGTGGGATCCCTTACTACCAATGGGAAGGTGTGAGGAATCCCTTACTACCAATGGGAAGGGGTGATCCCTTACTACCAATGGGAAGGTGTGAGTAATCCCTTACTACCAATGGGAAGGTGTGATCCCTTACTACCAATGGGAAGGTGTTAGGAATCCCTTACTACCTATGGGAAGATGTGATCTCTTACTACCAATGCGAAGGTGTGATCCCTTACTACCAATGGGAAGGTGTGCGGATCCCTTACTACCTATGGGAAGGTGTGCGGATCCCTTACTACCTATGGGAAGGTGTGCGGATCCCTTACTACCAATGGGAAGGTTTGAGGAACCCCTTACTACCAATGGGAAGGTGTGATCCCTTACTACCAATGGGAAGGTGTGATCCCTTACTACCAATGGGAAGGTGTGATCCCTTACTACCAATGGGAAGGTGTGATCCCTTACTACCAATGGGAAGGTTTGAGGAATCCCTTACTATCTATGGGAAGGTGTGATCCCTTACTACCTATGGGAAGGTGTGAGGAATCCCTTACTACCTATGGGAAGGTGTGATCCCTTACTACCTATGGGAAGGTGTGATCCCTTACTACCAATGGGAAGGTGTGATCCCTTACTACCAATGGGAAGGTGTGATCCCTTACTACCAATGGGAAGGTTTGAGGAATCCCTTACTATCTATGGGAAGGTGTGATCCCTTACTACCTATGGGAAGGTGTGAGGAATCCCTTACTACCTATGGGAAGGTGTGATCCCTTACTACCTATGGGAGGGTGTGATCCCTTACTACCTATGGGAGGGTGCGATCCCTTACTACCTATGGGAGGGTGCGATCCCTTACTACCTATGGGAGGGTGCGATCCCTTACTACCTATGGGAGGGTGCGATCCCTTACTACCTATGGGAAGGGTTACAAGTTGCCACTGATTGTTTTAGGTCACATTCACAGGGTGTGTAAATACAGACTGTACAGCAGGGGTGTCGAACTCAATTTCATCGTTGGCCACATCCGCATTATGGTTGCCCTCAAAGGGCCAGTAGATGTCCAGAGCACCCCACGTCCCCTTACATGAGAGGTCAAGAGTCCCCCACCATCAGAAGTCAAGAGTCACCCGCCCTTCCTTACATCACAATGCATCCCCTTACCTTGTGGACCAGTGGAGGGCTGGAGTCAGCTTCCAGTGTCTGCTGAATGTTGAAACCAGGGGAGGTGGAGACAAGGTGGGGTTGTGGCTGCACAGAGGTGGAGGATCTGTAGGAGGAGTTCTGTCCTCCTCTCTGCTTCAGACTGCTGAGGAGGGGGAGGGGGCAGAGACCAGCCTTACTGCAGCTGCACAGAGAAGCGCTGGATCTAGCAAAGGAGTTCTGTCCCCTCTGCGGCAGACTATTGAGACAGGAGGGTGTGCTTCAGCTGCAGGAAAGGTGCGAGGGCCACATGAAATGGCCTGGGGGGCCACATTCGGCCTTGTGTTTGACATCTGTGCCATACAGCATAAAATACGCCTCCGTTTACAGCCCCTGGGAGCCCCAACTGCAATGCATTTCTGTCCATAGTCCTGCAAAATCCAATGTGCGTCTGTAATCCAAATGTCGGGGCTCATGATTACAGGTGCAGCACATGGACATGTTTTCCTGAGCACAACGCATGCGCGTTCAGAAAAACATGTCCATGCGCCTGTGCCTGTAAATGTGAGCACCAGCGTTCACTTGAGACTAGAAACGCACAGCATAGTTTGTAATATGGACAGAAATACACTGGGACTCCCGGGTGCTGTATATAGAGGTGAAGTATTGTATGCTGTGTTGCCATATGCCTGCATTTGCATCCGTGTGTATTTAACTTTATTGTGTAAATGGAAAAATAAACTGACGCCATTTTTTTGTACTCCTTGTTGAAAATTAAATATTTTTGTACAGTTCAAAAGAGTTTTATGAGAGATTGTAAAAGTTTACAAAAGTTTTATTAAAAGTTTATTTCTGTTAAAAATAAAGTTATGTTTGACTTTTTACTGTGATTGAACCCCCTCCAGGTAAACTATTTTACGAATTTAAGGATTGAAGAAAACTTTGGTTTCAGGTCCTTTAAGTGATTGTAAAGTCTTGTTTTTTTTTTTTTTTTTTTCTATTAAAATAACAAATGTTATACTTACCTCCTCTGTGCAGTGGTTTTGCACTGGGAAACCCAAATCCTCCTCTTCTCAGGTCCCTGGCTGCAGATCCTAGCCCCTCCCTCCTGTTGAGTGCCCCCACAGCAAGCAGCTTGCAATGGGGGCACCCGAGCCGAGCTGAAGCTTCATTCAGACACAGAGCTGCCGTTCGGCCCCGCCCCTCCCTCTCCTGATTGGCTAACTGAGTTTGACAGCAGCGGGAGCCGCTGCTGTGTCTCAGCCAATCAGGAGAGAGAGTCCCGGATGCTGAAGCACTCGTGGACATCGTTGGATAGAGAGGGGGCTCATGTAAGTATGAGGGGAGCTGCTGCACACAGAAGACATAGAATGCATTAAGAAAAAAAAACACTGACATTACAACCCCTTTAACTGCTAAAGCCTACATTTCCCTCCCCTTTAGTGATGTGACTTCTGCAAGCTATATGGTCCCATTCACATGGGCTTGCTATTCAGGGCCTTCTTTAAGGCAGGGCAAAAGGGGCAGCTGCCCCCGAGCCCAGTCATTGTTGTGGGGCCTAAAAGCAGCTGCCCCCTGAGTCTGCACTGTCTGAGAATAGTTGATAAGTGGATTTGGGGTCCATATGTTTGCCCAGGGTCCAATCAATATTAAAGACGGCCCTGATGCTATTATATGCATTCATTTAACATTTATAAATAAATGTAGTGATATGAAATGGTATATTCACTTGCCCTCCGGAAGGTTTACCCCCTTCATGACCAGGCTATACAGCACTGTGTTACCCTGTTTCCCCGAAAATAAGACAGTGTCTTATATTCATTTTTGCTCCCAAAGATGCGCTAGGTCTTATTTTTGGGGGATGTCTTATTTTTCCATGAAGAAGAATATGGTACACATTTATTGAACAAAAAAAAAATGAAATGTATTACCTGTATATGGTACGGTAGCAGTTGTCATCACAAACCAAAAAATTACATCATTCTGTGTCATTTCTGTCCTTCTGATCCTCCCGTGTCATTTTGATTGCCCCCTTCTGATCCTCCTGTGTCATTTTAAGTGATCCCACTGCCCCCACCCCTGTGCCAGTGGACACCTTCACCAGACACCCCCCCCCACCCCTTTATCAGACATTTCCCCCCTACCTCAGTCACCCCTGTGTGTCCACACAATGTGCCCGACTCCTGCCCCGCACGACTGACTATCGAATTGTGAGTCAGCCAGACTCTGTCAGGGCAGAGCGAGCAGCAGGCGGCAGCTTGTCCTGGCGGCGGCGCTGGCTCTCTGATAAAAAGAGACCTCAAACTTTCTGTCTGCTCCGGCTGCGCTGCGGCTGTCAGTGAGCCCGCCGCTACGGTCCAGAGTTACGGTAGCTTCTGGGGGCCTTATTATCGGGGAGACCCTATGTTCGGGGGAGGCTTTATTATCGGGGAGGCCTTGTTTTCGGGGGTGGGGGGGTGCCTTATATTTCAGCGAGAGGCAAAACTGTAAGTAGGTCTTATTTTCGGAGGATGTCTTACTTTCGGGTAAACAGGGTACTATAACTGACAATTGCACGGTCATGCAATGCTGTACAAAATGTATGTTTATTCGACCCCCCCACACACACACAATTAGAGCTTAATTTTGGTGGTATATGGTCTTCACTGTTTTTTTTTTTTTTTTTTTTCACTATAAGCAAAAAAACAAATGATCATTTGGGGAAAAAAAATATTTTTTACTTTCTGCTATAAAACATATCCAATAAAAACTTAACCACTTCTCCCTGGGTGGACGTCATACGACGTCGGTAAATTTTGCAGTAGTGTACCGGGATGATGCCTCTAGCTAGAGGCATCATCCTGGTACCGTGGTTTGAAGCCAACAGTTGGCTTTCCATCGGTACCGACCGATGCGGCTCGGGAGCCGCTCAATCGTTACCCGGGGGGTGGGAGGGGACGTCCCCCTCCCGCCGCCTTCCGTGGCTTTTACCGGGGCCCCCGTCCCACCGGGAGCCCCGAGCACCCAGCTGGCACGTCCGCCGGCTGGATGGAGTCCCGATCAAAGCCGGAAACGGCTTCGATCGGGTCTCCGATGACGTAACCCGGAGGCGGCGTCCATGACGTCACTTCCGGGGCAGTGTGCTGCAAAAGGCGGCAAATTAGAAAAACGGCTGTATGCAAAAACGCCGTTTTCGTCGTTTTGCATACAGGGAAGTGTAGTGGAGGGGTTTGGGGTCTTTTAGACCCTCGATCCCTCCATAAAGTGTACCTGTCACTGCATATTGCTGTCACAAGGGATGTTTACATTGCTTGTGACAGCAATAAAAGGGATCAGATTTTTTTTTTTTTTTAAAAACTGTAATAAAGTTAAAAAAATAAATAAAATAAATGGGAAAAAAAAAATTTAGTCGCCCCCGTCACCGTTAGCTCGCGCACAAAAAAAACGTATACGAAAGTCGAGCCGCAAATGAAATCGCTGTTCAATCCACACATGTGAGGTATTGCCGCGATCACCAGAGCGTGGGCAATAATTAAAAAAAAAGAGCTATGCTCTAACTCTAAACTGGTAACCGTTAAATAAATTTAAAGCGTCGCCTATTGAGATCTCTATTGACCGTAGTTTGTCGCCATCCCACGGGGGGGGGGCGCAATTTTAAACCCTTAACATGTTGGGTATCTATTTACTCGGCGTGACATCATCTTTCACAATATACAAAAAAATGGGATAACTTTACTGATTAGTATTTTTTAAATGCAGTGAAATGTGATTTTTCAAAATGTTTCCAAAAAAATGGCTTTTTAAAGACCGCTGCGCAAATACCGCGTGACAAGAAATATTGCAATGACCGACATTTTATTCTCCAGAGTCTTTGCTAAAAAAATATATATAATGTTTGGGGGTTCTAAGTAGTTTTCTAGGAAAAAATACTGATTTTAACTTGTGAACAAAAAGTGTCCGAAATAGGGCTGGGGCTTAAGTGGTTAAAGAATACCATTTTATAAATTTAGGCCAATATGTTTTCTGCTACATAATTTTGTAAAAAAAACAATGCGCGTATGTTGATTAGTTTGCGCAAAAGTTATAACGTCTTCAAACTATACTGGAAATTTTTCACTATACTGAAATTTTTTTTTAGATTTTTTTTATAGTATTGGCAGTGATCAGTGACTTATAGCGAGGCTGCAATTATTGAGGCGGACAATCTGACACTTTGTGGGAACCAGTGACACTAATACAGTGATCAGTGATAAAACTATGCACTGTCACTGTACTAATGACACTGGCTGGGAAGGGGTTAATCATCTAGGGAGATCAAAGGGTTAACTGTGTGTCTAACCAGTGTTTTTGTGTACTATGCGGTGCTTATGCTAAAGTATGTGCTGGACTTTATTTCCTGCTTTGCCGGGAAACAGAATCCAGTACATCCCTGCTGACAGGACAGAGCTCTGCCTTGTTTACATATGCAGAGCTCTGGTCCGTCATTCTCCTCGCCGATCAGCAGGCTCCAGAGGACATCCGTTGGCCGGCACCCGCTGATCGGCTTCCTACCCAGAAGTGCCGGATCACGTACCACAGGAGAGGCACTTTGCCGCCATATAACGTTGTTATACAGTCGGCAAGTAGATAATGCACAACATGTGTTTACTTGCATCCAGATTTATGTACAGTATCTCACAAAAGTAAGTACACCCCTCACATTTTTTAAAATATTTTATTCTATCTTTTCATGTGACAACACTGAAGAAATGACACTTTGCTACAATGTAAAGTAGTGAGTGTACAGCTTGTATAACAGTGCAAATTTGCTGTCCCCTCAAAATACCTCAACACACAGCCATTAATGTCTAAACCGCTGGCAACAAAAGTGAGTACACCCCTAAGTGAAAATGTCCAAATTGGGCCCAAAGTGTCAATATTTTGTGTGCCCACCATTATTTTCCAGAACTGCCCTAATCCCTCTTGGGCATGGAGTTCACCAGAGCTTCACAGGTTGACACTGGAGTCCTCTTCCACTCCTCCATTACGACATCACGGAGCTGGTGGATGTTAGAGACCTTGCGCTCCTCCACTTTTCATTTGAGGATGCCCCACAGATGCTCAATAGGGTTTAGGTCTGGAGACATGCTTGGCCAGTCCATCATCTTTACCCTCAGCTTCTTCAGCAAGGCAGCGGTAGTCTTGGAGGTGTGTTTGGGGTCGTTATAATGTTGGAATACTGCCCTGCGGCCCAGTCTCTGAAGGGAGGGGATCATTCTCTGCTTCAATATGTCACAGTACACTATCTATATCCAGGTCATCAAAAAATACCATCACATGTTCATTACAAATATAGTTGAATCCATATTCAAGAGTAAATTCATTTTCAAAGAATTCACTGCTGGCATTTTTAAGCAACCCACTTATCCTGGGATCCCTCGGTCTGGTTCCTTTGCTACATTCGCTGTCTTCTACTTGTTGTAAGTGATTATTGTTTTTATTAAAGTTACATTTTACATACTACACTATGGAGATCCCTATTTTATTTTATTTTATACGAGCTGAGATTTACCTGCAATGGAGTGAACCTCTTCAGCCAACGAGTGATTTCCATAAAAACAAATGATCATTTTCCCTAAGGTGAGCGACCACTGCACTTAGTGTTGGATATCGGTTGTGAGGAAATTTTGCATGGAGACCTGATCAGAGCCGAATGCGGCTTTGAACGGGTCTTCGGCAGCCGTGCAGGCTGGTTGCCCGGGTCTCCCGGTGGGACGGGAGACCCGGAGCGAGCTGCGGAAGGCGGCGGGAAGGGGGGGGGGGAGTCCCCTCGGGAGGGGGGGGGACGGGAAGTCCCCTCCTGTTCCTTGTAATGACAGCCCAAGCAGCTTCTCAGCCGCATCGGTTGTCATTACAAGACAGCCGACCGTCGGCTATGGACGCCGGGACCGGGGTGATGCCTCTAGCTGCAGGCATCACTCCGGTATAAGCACTTTCCGAAATATCGGTAATATCGGCCACCTTGGCCGTATATATATATATATATATATATATATATATATATATATATATATATGTGTGTGTGTGTGTATATATATATATATATATATATATATATATATATACACACACACACACACACACACCTATAATACATAGAATAATAGTGAGGAAGGGTTAGAACCTCTGTCAATACTTTTTATTTTGCTGGTAATAACAGAAATATGCCAATACATGCCACCATAAATTTCCTATATCAGTGGAAACGAGGCATTTTTGTACTGTTTACTGTTTTCACCGAGTGTTAAAGTGAAAGAAAATCCCAAATTTTGGGTTGTCACCAGTACAGAAATAGAAGGGAAACTTTCCAATAGGGACACTGTTGATAGCCAGAGATTGTTATGGCTTATGTGACAAGAAGTGAAGAGAATTTCCCACATGGAATACAGATAGAAAAAAAAAAAAAGAAATCTGACAGGGGTTATAACCCCTTCCATACTCTATCCAAAAGGAAAAAAAATTGCCTTCAGTTATACTTTAAAATTTCCTCGCTCATTTCAACAGTACATTCCTACCTGACTTGAAGTACCCTACTCTGAACACTAGATGTCACTAGATGCTAAACACTGCTAATATAAAAAAAAAACAGACTAAGAATTAAAATAAAAGGATCAAGAAAAGGTAGAAAATAGTATAAAGATCAACATTCTCTTAAAAAGGTTACATCAAAAGCTACTAATTTTATAATAATCATTTTCTATATAACAATTCAGTTCTATCTCGGTTGTATCATAGTTACAATGGGGAATTAATGGATCCATTAGGTCTCGTTTTTTGGAAATTTAAAATTTAAACCTGCCTGTGTCTGGTTTGCCTATCAGTCCCAAAACAGGTCAATTTTGTGACATCTCTATTATTTACTTCCTTGAAATGCCTAGACACACTGGGGTTGATTTACTAATGGTAAATAGACTATACACTTTGCAAAGTGCAGTTGCTCTAGTCTGGAGCTTAGGTAAATAAACAGAAGCTCTGCTTACTTCCATCATCCAATCATGTGCAAGCAAAAATGCTGTTTTTTTATTTTTTATTTTCCTTGCACGTGATTGGGTATTCTTTCCAAAGTGAACCTCATTTACTAAGCTCTGGAGCCAGGGCCAGATTAACATAGGGGCTATTGGAGCTGCAGCTCCAGGCCCCTACCTTTATATAGGCCCCGGGTTGGCCATATTCACTGTTACCGCTCTTCTGTCACTTGTAAACACAGAAGTCTGGCTTCTATGCTCGCTTCTCCATGCAGCTCCCTCAGAACCTCCCCACACAGCACGAAGGCCGGACAAGGAGGGACAGTTGCCGATGCATGGATGTGTTTATGGGCTTCAGAGACAGCATCCCATGTGGAATTAGGCATGCATGGCTGCACCCTTCCTCCTCTGGGCGCATGCCAAGGCACGGCCCTTAAGGCCCTTCAAAATCCTCAGCACCAAGCCCATGATGCTCTTAATCCGGCCCTGTCTGGAGCAACTGCACTTTGCAAAGCGCACAGTCTATTTTCCTTTATTAAACCAAACCCCACTGTGTGTCCTATAACTTCTATTATATTAATATGTTCAGTGACACAAACATGCATTTTTCTAAAAGTTCCTCCCACATGCTGGCTACCACAAAGATACAATAAGACATAAGTCATATGCATTGTGTGGCATTAAATACATTTCCTTTTATCATACCCTCTTCCTGTAACGTGGGCTTTAAAATTAGATATTTTTTCTCTCTATTCCCAATTGTTCTGCAAGTTAGACATTTATTCCGGGGAAATGCCCTACCCCAATAAACAATGTAACCCTATTTATATTAGGGGAATTACCACAGTAAGTACCAAACTAGCTTTTAGCGATGGCGCTCTCCCTTATATAATCCAGGGCTTACTATGTAAAAAAGGACCCTGAGCTCTCTCCCTCTGCATGATAGGCCCAGGGCTTATTTTCAGCTGGAACTTGGTGGAACTCAGTTCCACCACCTTTATCGCATGCCCTTTGCTCCTTGCTCACCACTGTCACTTGTAAACACAGAAGTCCAGCTTCTGTGTTTACAAGTGACAGCTTGTCCCCCAACATCTCCCACAGATCTGATCTCCTGAGTTTCACATAATCACTTTGTAAAGTACAATTCCTTCTCACCCTGATCATCTGTCCCTTTGGAATGTTTCCAATCCATCTAGGACGATGGCATCTGGAATATACCCATTCCGGTCTGTAGGCCTTAAGAAGGTGCTGGTGCAAATTTTGCCCTCATGCTTGACAATCTTTAAAGAAAATCTATCATTGTAATGTTTTACATTTCTGTCTTCCTTTTATTGATTTCAAAGAGCAGCTGTACAGTAAAAAGGCATATAAATCAGTATAAATCACATGTAGTGTACAGAAATCAGTCCTCACTTAGGACATAGTGGCGTATTTCTCCTTCCCCAGTCAAACAACCTAACAGGTGTATGGTATGCTCTATGGAGGATAAACAGTTGCGAAAGTTTATGTGAGGCTGACAGGAACCGATTCTAAGGTCATGTGCCATTGATCGCCATCTATATCTCCAACGTCGGCAACCCATTGAGCCCAACACTTCAGCAAAGTATGATCCTGGATAGAAGATAATATTACAGTAAACCCCCCTCCATTGCGGGGGTTACGTTCCGGACCCAGCCGCGAAAAGTGAAATTCCGCGAAATAGAAAAACCCTATTAAAATGCATTGTAGGCATGTTTTTTTACTGTCACTGTACGTGTAGAAGCATTTTAAGGTCTTTAAACACACATTTAAAACAATAGAAACTCATTTAAACACATAAAAGATACTTAGAGACAGAGCAAGAGCTATGAAAAACACAAAAATCTTTAATTTTCAATGATTTATATAGTAAAATAACATTACAAAAAAAAACGCAAATTACCGGGACCGCAAAAACTGAACCGCGATGTAGCGGGGGATTACTGTATTACCAAGTAAATATGGGATACCAGACCTTTATGGGCATTGGCTTACAGGACTTCTATCACTAGGGGGAGCTAGATACGGTTAAATTAAGTCTTTGTTTTTGAACTTGCAGTGCATATCTGAGTTAGAGGTATTGATAAAATTGTTTAGGGGACAAGGAGAATTCAGTGAAAAAATGGTCATATGCCTTAAGGGTGGTACCAGTGAATATTTGGGGAAAGAACCAAATCCCTCTTTGATTTGATTAAGAAAATCCCGTCTTGAATCGCTTGATTCAAGAGACGCCTGAGAGGGGACATGATAGCAATTTGTAAATACCTCAATGGTGATCTCAGCATAGAAAAAAAGCTATTCAGTCGAAAGGATAGCATGAGGACTCGAGGGCATACAATGCGATTAGAGGAGAAGCCTTTTAACCTCAGGCAACGCAGGGGGTTCTTTACTGTTAAGGCTACAAGATTGTGGAATTCTCTACCACAAGAGGTGGTTTCTGCGGGAAGTATGGCTACTTTCAAAAGACTCTTAGACGTACATCTCAAGGATCAGAACATTCAGGGGTATGAGAGATGATTACAGCCACACACACCTACACAGGTTGAACTGGATGGACTATTGTCTTTATTCAACCTCACTTACTATGTAACTATGTAAAGGAGACATTGGACACCCTTGACGAGTGCCACTTTGCAGATGGAATGAGTGGGTAAGAGTGGTATTGATGCAGAGTCTAGCTCTGAGTTTAGAGTAGAGGACACACATGCACTTAATAAAGCTTTTACCTAACCAAAACCGAGTCAAGATCTCGCAGCGTTATAGCCATTCGACACTGTCAAAAGCCCTGGCCGCATCTAAGGACAGAATGGCCCTACCTCCCGGTTATCCACCAACAACCACCTGATATTATCAGCAGGGTCCTGGCGGATCAGAATAGTCAAGGGTTCCACAGCTACTGCGAACAGTAAGGGAGACTTTGGACACCCTTGACAAGTGCCCCTATGCAAATGGAAGAGGGGGAAAGAGTGTTATGGATACAAAGTATAGCTCTGAGTTCAGAGTGGAGGACACACACGCAAATAATAAAGCTTTCACCTAACCCAAAGCGAGTCAAGATCTCCCGGAGGTATGGGCATTCGACACTGTCAAAAGCCTTGGCCGCATCTAAGGACAGAATGGCCCTTCCTCCCGGGTTATCCATGGGCACCTGTAAATTGAGAAACAAACGGCCTGATATTATCAGCCGCTGACCGGGTAGGGATAAACCTTGGCCGATCTTGTTGGATCAGACTGCCAATCACTTTAGAAAGTCTGTTGGGCAAAACGCGTTCAAGGAGTTTGATGTCCATATGCCATAAAGAAATGGGTTGGTATGAATCAAGGTAAGAGTTTGTTCCTCCCAGGCTTGGGGATAACCACTACAATGGTCTCTTTCATAGAGTCAGGCAGATGTCCTGTTTTAGCTGCCCCTCGGAGAGAGCCCATAAAAGTGATGGCAGAAGAACACTCCCATATCGGGAGTATACCTCCACAGAGAGGCCATTAGAGCCTGGGGATTTATGATTAGGAGCATCTGCCAAAGCTTCAGTCAATTCCTCAGTAGTAATCGGAGATTTTAGTGCAGCCCCCTCAGAGGCAGGCCTATAAAAAGAATGTGATTGCAGAAGATGTAGCATACATTTTAGAAACCTATATATCGGTATAAAAATGGTGAAGTATGTCTTTTATATCAGAGTTAGCAGTAGGTATGTCCCCCAGATAGCGACTGTACGGCATCAATGATGGAGGCATCCTACTGCGCTCTAGCCAACAGAGCCAAAAGATGACCCGTATTTTCTCCCTCCTCAAAGTAGCGCTGTTGAATGAAGTACTGTTGAAGGAAGTACTGTAGTCCCACCATATGGCCATAACGTGCTCAAGCCCACCACTATGTCAAAGTACCCCATTATCAGTGGGTCCTACACTATCCATAAAATGAAGGATGAATGCAACCTCTCTAAACCATTGGAGATACTTACTCCTTATTGGGAGAGATGTGCAACTGCACTATAAGGGACTCCTCCTATATCTGCTTACTAGTGGACACTGATAACAAAGTACAGGTGTGGGAGGGTGGGGTGCTCAACCCCAGAAGTCTAGTCAGACAGTTAGGGCCGTATGCCATGGCGTTACAGACAATCTCTCCAGTTGTGGATCAAGAACATTATTAAACACTTCTGGACCGAAAGATTCCCCCCCCCCACCATAATGACCAGGCCATTGTTTTGCAAATCGGCACTGCGTTACTTTAACTGACAATTGTGCAGTCGTGAGATGCTGTACCCAAATAAATGTGATGTCCTTTTTTTTCCCACAAATAAAGCTTTCTTTTGGTGGTATTTGATCACCTCTGCAATTTTTATTTTTTGCGCTATAAACAAAAATAGAGCAACAATTCTGAAAAAAAATATATATATTTTTCACATTCTGCTATATAACATTCCCAATAAAAAAAATGTAAAAATCAAACATTTTCATAATTTTAGACCAATTTGTATTCTGCTAAATATTTTTTGGTAAAAAAAAAAAATCCCAATAAGCGTATTTTGATTGGTTTGTGCAAAGGTTATTGCGTCTACAAACTAGGGGAAAGATTTATGTCTTTTTTATTTATTTATTTTTATTTTTTTACTAGTAATGGCGGCGGTCTGAATTTTTAGCGAGACTGCGGCATTGCGGCGGACAGATCGGTCCCCTAACTGACATTTTTGACACTTTTGGGGGGACCAGTGACATTTCTACTGTAATCAGTGCTAAAACATGCACTGTTACTGTACTAATGACAATGGCAGGGAAGGGGTGACCCAGGGGCGATCAAAGGATTAAATGTGAGCCTAGGGGGTGTTTTCTAACTGTGAGGGGGATAGGCTTACGGAATCAACACAGAGACCTGTGTTCCTAAATAGGAGGAACAGAGGCACTCTGCATTGATTTCTGAGAGAACAATGGTCTGCTGTATTTACAACAGCAGACCGACGTTCTCTCTCCACGGGGAGAGGTCGCGGGTACCCAGTGGCAATTGCGGCCGCCGGCCCCCATGAATCAGCTTTCCCACTGGCGAATGGGGGTGCGTGCCCCCAGAATCGCTCCTGCAAAACGCCGTACAGGTACGGCAATTCGCGGGAACCTGTTGGCCTGCCGCCATATATCTACGTCGGCTGGTCTGCAACTGGTTAAAGTCACCCAAGGCCAGTACAGGCACACTGGGGTGCAAGGCTAAGAACTGTGCCAGTTTCTTAAGAGTGTCCTATGTTTCTTAGTGCTTTCTAGCTCCAGTTTTAGGGCCCGACCTGCCTACCCCCTCCTGCCTCAGCTGATCTGACAACAGCAATGAAGGAGACAACTGAGTCATAGCTGCAACTTTTATCAGCTGTAAGCACTTTCCCAAGACAAGCAATGGCAAGAGGAATGCAGAGGGAGGTTGGACATGACAGCTTCTGCATTCTTCCTGTTTTGGGAAAGTGCTCACAGCTGGGACAAGATGCAGCTATGAATCAGTTGTCTCCTTCATTGCTGTTGTCAGATCAGCTGAGGCAGGAGGAGGTAGGCAGGTCAGGCCCTAAAACTGGAGCTAGAAAGCACTAAGAAACATAGGACACTCTTAAGAAACTGGCTCAGTTCTTAGCCTTGCACCCCAGTGTGCCTGTACTGGCCTTGGGTGACTTTAACCAGTTGCCGACCATAGTGGTTGTCGGATCAACCGAGGCAGGAGGGGGTCAGGTTGGACCTCAAAACTAGGGTTAGAAAGCACCTACCAACATCGGATAACATACTACATGTACAGTACTTTTATTTGTAGTTTTTGTCACATCAGGGACCGAACTGTAAAATAAAAATTATAATGATCTATATCGTCTTTAAATCCAAAAAATGTATTTTATCTTTGTCACCCTACTTAAAGTAAATCCCATATAGATTACCAATAATATGTTCCAAAAGCCTATTTAACAAATCCAACTCACTACCCTGTAACAAAAAAACATCGTCTATAAATCTCTTCTAATTAATTAGCCCCTTCCATTCACAATCTAAAGTCTCTTCCCCTTTCCACTTTGCAATGAAAGAGCTGGAGAGGGTTTGGGCACATTTAGCCCCCATCGCCACATTATTAATCTTTAATTAAAATATAGGTATCTCTGTCCTCTAAAATATGATTTATCTAAGCCTCATAATCACATAAATTCAAAATGAGCATCCCACCCCTCCTATCTTTCTGTCTTCCAATTCTAGAATACCTCAAGTAATGTTTTTAGCTTTTTTTTTAGAAAGTTTAGAATAAACTTACAAATTTTCCAAATCCTGAATCACAGTCTACCCTTGTTTAGCCACTTTGCATCCTTAGACCATTTATAATTGGCCCAAGGTTGAAGTTGTTTTACTACAACCATGATCATGGTGTTGTTTTTTTTTTCAGCTGGCGATTTTGCCTTATGTAAAAGTGATCTGAGCCGCTGGATCACTTTTATAGAAGGCGGGAGGGGGTCCTCTACCTTTACCGGGCTCTCTTGTCCAATCAGGGAGGCCAGCAAGTATGCGGCCAATGACATTCACTTGTCCGAACACATTGAGAGGAACCAATGTTGTTCCTCTTACTGTGTGATGTCAGAAGCTGGAAGCAACGAGGATTTTATCAGTTCCAGTTTCAATCCCATGTAAACAATCCATTACCGGCTTGTGAAAGCATCTGATCAAACCAATCCTGGTATGATCAGATGCTTTGGAGTCCAGAGGAGAGATCTGTAGTCTAATAAACTCAAGATCTCTCAAAAAAAGAGGACCTGTCATGACCCATGCTATCACAAGGGATGTTGTTCATCTTTTATGACAGCAATAAAGTTGATCCAAAAAAGCAAAATTACAGGTTCAATGTAAAAAAAAAAAAAATAAATAATTAAAACGCCCCATCCCCCCATGCTCATGCGCAAATGCCAACGCGCACATAGGTCGCAAACACATATGTAAACAGAAATCGCACCACATGTGAGGTGTTGCCGCAAACGTCAGAGCGAGAGCAATAATTCTAGTGTCAGGTCTCCTGTGTAACTCTAAAATTGTAACCTTTAAAAGTGTCGCCTGTGGAGATTCTTTTTTTTTTTTTATAAAGAATCTTTATTTTGTTTTAAAACAAGTCACAGAGAAAGAAAAACCGTGACATATAAAAATAGAAAAAACAGGGGGGGAAGCCAAACAGTGCCCCGCATTCATTAACAGAGCTCATTAGGTCTAAGTACAAGGCACGCATTGGTAAGAATAGAGCTGGTGCAACAGAGATATGTAGCGGGCCGCCAGTCGCCAGCACCTTAGTGGGGGAGAGAAGTGACTGCGTATCTAGGCCATTAGGCAACGTCAGCCCCAGGGGACCCCGGGCCGGGCACACCCAGGGGGAGGGGGACATATAGCCTCCAACAAACCTCCCTCCGTGCAACCCCCCGGCCAGGCGCCCTTCCATTCACGTCTCCGCCACCCAAGCCGAGCAGCAGAGAGGCGCCCGGTGGCGGTTCAGGTCCTACAAGAAGAAACCCGTAGCACCCGAGGTGCCACCCTCAGCTAAGACAGTGGGCGATCTCAACGCCCGCAGCCCACACAGCAGAGACTTAGCGCCACTTTGAGCAATAAACTGGGCAGTCAACATAGGAAAGGAAGCAAGAGAAAGAGAGGAGGAAATACAGAAAGGAGAAAAGGCAGCAAGGAGAGAGGGAGAAGGTTCCGTACCTGCCAACGTCCGGAGTTCTCCAACCATCACACCGTGTCTGAAACATCGCCAACCTTTCAAGTGCTCTAATCGGCCAAGCATCTGTCTTTGTAAATGCAGGGGGCAGAACGGACTCAGGGTGTACGAAGCACAGCTAGGGACGGGTCAGCCAGTACCAGCAGGGCTCGGTCGAGGCAGGAGGGCTGGGTCACCCGCATAATCAAGCCACTGCCGCCACTTCACATCGTTGCGTTCCCACACCCCCCTACAGCTGGCGATCTAGTCTTCGGCATCCCTTATGCCCTCAACCATGCGCCTCCATTCGAGTCTGCTCGGTACCTGTGGCCGCCTCCCTGTGGAGATTCTTAGGTGCCGTAGCTTGCCCTGTTCCACAGGCATGCACAATTTAAAGCTTGACATGTTAGGTATCTATTTACTCAGCGTAACATCGTCTTTTATGTTTTACCAAAAAATGGGTGTTATATTGTGTTTATGTTCATTAAAACTCATTTAAGTGTATTTTTGCATGAAAAATTTAGTTTGATAAAGTACTGCGCATATATTGTGCGAGATAAAAAATTGCAACAGCAACCGTTTTATTCTCCAGGACCTCTGCTTAAAAAAAATATTACGTTTCTGGGTTCTAACTAGTTTTCTAGCAAAAAAATGCTGAATGCTTTTACATGTATGACAGAACTGGAGTATGACAGACTGGAAGTGGTTAAGGGCCCGTTCACAGTGCCCCCAAAGCTGCTGCACGTTAAACTTTTTGTTGTTTTAGAGGAGAGTGAGGAAGAAATCTTCAGTTTTGTTTTTTGTATTTTTTGCTGCTTGTGTCCCAAGATGGAAGATTTTCCATGCTTCCTTCCTGTGTAGTGAATGTCAGACAAAACAGGAAGTGAGGATAAATCCACCACGGGTATCAATAAAAAAAACGTACTGTAAAATCTTTTTCTTTGAATCCATTGAGGGACACAGGAACAGGAGACTTCCTAATTCATAACGAGTGGGACATCCAAAAGGAGTCCAACCAAGTGGGAATCCTCTGAAAATAGGCAGTTGAGCCAGGGGTTTTACTTCCCCCCTGACCGCCGACCTTACCCACTTGCCTACTGGCACTTTTACCCCTAACCAGGCTAATTTTCAACTTTTGGTGCTGTCGAACTTTAAATGACAATACGGCCATGCAGCGCTGTACCCAAATGAAATATTTTTTTTTTTTCACACAAATAGAGCTTTCTTTTGGAGGTATTTAATCACCACTGGGGGTTTTTGTTTTTCGCTAAACAAATGAAAAAAGACCAAAAATTTTGAAAAATTTTCTTCTTAACCGCTTGCCGACCGCCGCACGACTATTTACTGAGGCGGTCAGCCCCGTACGGGCAAACTGATGTAGGACTACGTCGCTAGCCTGTGAAACCTCTAGGGGGTGAGCGTGCGCTGCCGGAGGCATGCTCCCGCCCCCGCTCGTTCCCTAAGAAGTCCGCGCGTGTGACCGGCAGACTCGATGTCCCACGGGGAGACCGTGGAGAGGGAGAAAGGCAGGCGGCTTATGTAAACAAAGCCGTCTGTCATTCTCCCTGATCTAACTGCAGAGATCATACGATCCTGCTATGTAGGATCGTATGTCTCTGTGCTTACATCACTAGCCACACCCCTTTACAGTTAGAATCACGCCCCTAGGGACACACTTAACCCCTGCATCACCAATAAAGTTAACCCCTTCCCTGCCAGTGTCATTTTTACAGTAACAGTGCATATGTATAGCACTGATTACTGTACTAATGTCACTGGTAACCCCGAAAGTGTCAAAAATGTCAGTCAAGGGTCCGATCTGTCCGCCGCAATGTCGCAGTCCCGCAAAAAAAAAAAAAATCACTCGTTAAAAAAAAAAAAAAAAGACAAAAATCTTTCCCTTAGTTAGTAAACGCAATAACTTTTGCACAAACCAATCAAAATGCGCTTATTGCGATTTTTTTTTTACCAAACATTGGTAGCAGAAAACAAATTGGCCTAAAATGTTAAAAAATTTTGATTTTTACTTCTTTTTTTGGGGAATTTCATATAAAAAAATGTGAAAAATATTGTTATTTTTTTCAAAATTGTCGCTATTTTTTTGTATATAGCGCAAAAAGTAAAAATCGCACAGGTGATCAAATACCACCAAAAGAAAGCTCTGTTTGTGGGAAAAAAAGGACTTCAAGTTAATTTGGGTACAGCGTCGCACGAACGCGCAATTGTCCGTTAAAGTCACGCAGTGCCGAATCGCAAAATAGGGCCTGGTCAGGAAGGGGGTAAAATCTTCCGGGGCTTAAATGGTTAACTAATGTGTACTGATGGACACAGATAGGCGGCACTGATGGGCACTAATGAGGCGGCACTGATATCATTATTAGTGTAAACGATATGCTGACATGCTTGCCGGTTAACTGCTCTTCTTTCCTCCCATAGACACAGCGTGGGAGGAAAAGACTGCTGAGAACCAGCAAGTCTGTTCACATGTGATCAGCTGTGATTGGACACATGGTAAAGGGCTACTGATCACATGGTAAAGGGCTACTGTGATTGGCCCTGTACTCTGATCTGTGATCAGCTGTGTCTGAAGCAGGGGCATAACTACAGGAGTTGCAGGGGTTGCAATTGCAACCGAGCCCCATGCTCCAGGGAGCCTGTGCGGCTCCCCTGTACACCTGGATAGGAGGGGTGGCGGGGGCAGCATGTAGAGAAATCACTGTCCTCCTTTTTCCTCCTGTAGCTGCAGGAGGAAAATGGAGGAGATTGGTTCCTCTGTATGCTGCCCCCCCCCCCACTCCTCCTATCCAGTTCACTTGTGTTCTGCTGTCTCTGGGCCCCTGTGTGCTCCCCTGGTACCCCCCCCCCCCCCCACACTGTGCTCCCTTCCCTCTCCTGCCGGCTGCTGCAGGGGATGTGTCACAATAGAGAACCAGGAAGGGGTCAGTAAATATGAAATTTACCAGCTCCTCCCTTTTCTGAATGGACAGAGTCATAGTCAGTAACATTGTAAAATAAAATAAAATGATAAAAAATAATACAATTAAAATACCAAAAAATAAAAACTACTGACACCAGTGGGTGAACTTCCAGGATCGCAAAGGTCACACTTGCGACCAGGCCCTGGCATTCCACCACCATGGGGAGGCCCCAAGGTGGCAGGAAGGGGGCTTACTGCAGAACTGAAAGGGTCTTGCTGCGGGGACCATAATAAAGGGACCCGCAACGAGAGTAAAGGGCCCCAGGATCAGTGGGAAGAGCCCCAGGCTTGAAGGGAAGGGCACCGGCCAGGGGTCCAGGGGGCCCTTCATGGTTTCTTGCATCGGCGCCCTGAAGGTTCTAGTTACGCCTCTGGTCTGAAGGACACAGCGGTCACAGAGCGTGCCCAATGCGCACCTAAGTGGGCGAGGTTCTGGGAGGACATCCATGGAGGCCCTCCCAGAACTGGGAGGTCAGCAATTGGTTAACATAAAACTGCGCACAAATGAATGCACACGAACATACTGTTAAGCTGAAAAATGCTAACTTGCATATTTTACAAAAACGTGAGAATACATTTGCGTGAAAAGACGCAAATTTGCGCAAAAGTGGGTGCATTTCAATAAGACAAATTTACGGCTGAAAACGGAGATGCTCAAACAGGAGTATCGTGTGTAAGAGGCCAATAGGTGTCTCTGTTGCTCCTCCAGAGTGGAGACACCCTAAAGCTGGATACACACTATACAATTTTCTTTAGATTTATTAAAACCATATAATATGAGGTCAAACCTAAACACTTTCAATTTGTATGCAATCAGGCCGGTCCCTGCACTACATAGTTGGAGGTAAATCTAAAGGAAATCAAACAACAAAAGTTGTATAATGTGTATCCAGCTTTAGACAAGAAGTGCGTTACTAGCCAGAACACCCGGTGAAAAAAAAGCTTTTATAAAAAAGAAAACCAATGAAGCCTCCAGATTTAAGGATTGGTAAACTGCAATATACCGTATTACATTCTTGTTTTGGATTTATTACCGCTTTAAATTCTCACATACCTGGATTAAATTTTACAAAAATTACATGGAATGTCCACTAGAGGGCACATGTGTTCTTTTGGTGGTATTTGCGCTCTTCATTTTTTGCGATATTAATAAAAAAATTCGACAATTTTGAAAAAATAACAATATTTTTCTACTTTGACTGTTAAAAAATATCCAATATATTCAATTGTTGTCATATATTTAGGCCAAAATGTATTTAGCTACATGTCTTTGACAAAAAAATTCTCAATGAGCGTATTTTTAACCGCTTTAAGATCGGAAGATTTTACCCCCTTCCTGACCAGGCCATATTTTGTGATTCGGCACTGTGTTATTTTACCAGACAATTGCGCGGTCGTGCGACGCTGCACCCAAATGAAATTGATGTCCGTTTTTTTCCCACAAACAGAGCTTTCTTTTGGTGATATTTGATCACCTGTGTGATTTTTACTTTTTGCGCTATAAACAAAAAAAGAGCGACAATTTTGAAAAAATAACAATATTTTTCAAATTTTTTTATATGAAATTCCCCCCAAAAAATGTAAAAATCGAAATTTTTTAACATTTTAGGCCAATATGTTTTCTGCTACATATTTTTGGTGAAAAAAATCGCAATAAGCGTATTTTGATTGGTTTGCGCAAAAGTTATTGCGTTTACTAACTAAGGGAAAGATTTGTCATTTTTGTTCTTTTTTAACTAGTAATGGCGGCGATCTGCAATTTTTTTTGCGGTACTGCGACATTGCGGCGGACAGATCGGACCCTTGACTGACATTTTTGACACTTTTGGGAGTACCAGTGACATTACTACAGTAATCAGTGCTAAAAATATGCACTGTTACTGTAAAAAATGACACTGGCAGGGAAGGGTTAACTTTATTGGTGATCAGTGGGTTAAATGTATACCTAGGGGCGTGAGTCTAACTGTGGGGGGGGGCGTGGCTTGTGATGTAACCACAGAGACATACGATCCTACATAGCAGGATCGTATGATCTCTGCAGTTACATCAGGGAGAATGACAGGCGGCTTTGTTTACATCAGCCGCCTGCCTTTCTCCGTCTCCAGCGGGAGATTGCGAGTGGCCGGCGGACATCGAAGCCGCTGGTCACTCGCGCGGGAAAATTAGTAAACGAGCGGGGGCGGGAGCGCGCCTCTGGCGGCGCGCTCGCCCCCTAGAGGCTCATGGGCGAGTGACGTAGCCCTACGTCGTTTTGCCCAGTAGGGGCTGACTGCCGCAGTAAATAGTCGTGCGGCGGTCGGCAAGTCGTTAATTTCAATTAATAAAAAACAAAAACCAATGAAGCCTCCAGATTTAAGAATTGGTAAACTGCAATATACTGTATTACATTTTTGTTTTTGGATTTATTACCGCCTTAAAAATTCTCACATACCTGGATTAAATTTTACAAAAAGTAAATGGAATGTCCACTAGAGGGCACATGTGTGCTTAATTGTAGCGACAAGCCACATGGGAGATCTATTGTTTGAAGATCATTCTAAAACTGTAAAATCTATCTAGAAGCCCTATCTGGCTGAATCCAATTATCTAGAAGAAATTATTTGTCCTTAATCAATAAAAAAAATACATGAAAACGTGAAAATGTATACGATATATATATATATTATACACACATATATTATATATATATAGTACTGTGCAAAAGTTTTAGGCAGATGTGAAAAAAAAAAAAATGCTGTAAATGAAAAATGCTTTCAGAAATAGAAGTGTTAGTTGTTTTTTTTTTTGTTTTTGTTTTTGTTTTTTTTATCAAATTAAAAAAAAAGAAAAAAAAAAAAGGAAAGTAAATGAACAGCAGACAAAATCCAAATCAATATTTGGTGTGACCGCTGTGATTGGACACAGCTGATCACATGGGTAAAGAGCCGCAGGTGAGAAAGTGGGAGAACATTATATGACGTCGTCCCAGAACAAGAGAGAACCTCATCTGCTGTCATTAGTCTTAACAGCGTGCAGGAGGTGGTTAACCACTTGCCGACCGCCCACAGTATATTTACTGCGGCAGTCAGCCCCTCCTGGGCAAAGTGACGTAGGACTACGTCGCTAGCCCAGGAGCCGCTGGTTCCCCTGCATCCCCGCGCGTGTGACCGGCGGTTCCGATGTCCGCTGGCCACTCGCGATCTCCCGCTGGAGAGGGAGAAGGGCAGGCGGCTGATGTAAACAAAGCCGTCTGTCATTCTCACTGGTGTAACTGCAGAGATCATAGGATCCTGCTATGTAGGATCATATGTCTCTGTGGTTACATCACAAGCCACACCCCTTTACAGTTAGAATCACGCCCCTAGGGACACATTTAACCCCTGCATCTCTAATAAAGTTAACCCCTTCCCTGCCAGTGTCATTTTTACAGTAACAGTGCATATGTATAGCACTGATTACTGTAGTAATGTCACTGGTACCCCCAAAAGTGTCAAAAATGTCAGTCAAGGGTCTGATCTGTCCGCCGCAATGTCGCAGTCCCACAAAAAAAAAAAAAATCGCAGATCATTGCTCGTTAAAAAAAAAACAATAAAAATTACATAAATCTTTCCCTTAGTTAGTAAACACAATAACTTTTGCGCAAACCAACCAAAATACGCTTATTGCGATTTTTTAAACCAAAAATATGTAGCAGAAAACAAATTGGCCTAAAATGTTAAAAAATTTTGATTTTTACATTTTTTTTTGGGGGGGGGGGGGGGGGGGAATTTCATATTAAAAAATGAGAAAAATATTGTTATTTTTTCAAAATTTTCGCTCTTTTTTTGTTTATAGCGCAAAAAGTAAAAATCGCACAGGTGATCAAATAGCACCAAAAGAAAGCTCTGTTTGTGGGAAAAAAGGATGTCAATTTCATTTGGGTACAGCGCCGCACGACCGCGCAATTGTCCGTTAAAGTCACGCATTGCCGAATCGCAAAATAGGCTCTGGTCTTTGAGCAGCCAAATCCTCCGGGGCTTAAGTGGTTAAAGAGGGGGTGCCGCTGGTAATGTCGCTGGCTGCATGTAAAGTAAATATCTCCTAAACGGTGCAAGTTGAGGAGATATTTACACTACCTATAGGTAAGTCTTATCATAGGCTTACCTATAGGTACAAGTTACAGAGGAGGGTTTACTTCCTCTTTAACCTATCCATTGGTATATGTGCTCCTACTATGGAGGCTCTGGAAATTTTAGAGTTAGGACTGCAGTATATACAGAGGTCCCTTGATGTGGGCACTGCGGCTTATGCATGTATTTGCAAATGTGTGCAAACAAAACCCTCTGCTTTTAATGCAAACTGTTAGACAGGGAAAATTTGGTTTCTTCGCAAACTGGCTGGAAAATCTTTCGTTCCAAACTTCTTCCATTTACGGATGATGGAGGCCACTGAGCTCATTGGGACCTTCAATGCTGCAAATGTTTTTCTGTGCCCTTCCCCAGATCTGTGCCTCCATACAATCCTGTCTCGGAGGTCTACAGACAATTCCCTGGACATCATGACTTGGTTTGTGCTCTGACATGCACTGTTTAACTGCGGGACCTTATATAGACAGCTGTGTACCTTTCCAAATCATGTCCAATCAACTGAATTTACCACAGGTGGACTCCATGCAAGTTGTAGAAACATCTCAAGGATGATCAGTGGAAACAGGATGCACCTGAGCTCAATTTTAGGCGTTATGGCAAAGGGTGTGAATACTTATGTACATGGGATTTTTTTTATTTTTTTTATTTTTAATAAATTTGCAAAGATTTCAAACAAACTTCTTTCACATTGTCATTATGGAGGATTGTTTGTAGAATTTTGAGGAAAAGGAATGAATTTAATCCATTACGGAATAAGGCTGTAACATAACAAAATGCGGATGAAGTGAATACTTTCTGAATGTATTGTAATTTATTTTCTGGGGACAACTCTAATAGTTTGGATTTCCCCTCTTTTTTTCTGTCTTGGGATGTGGTCACCAGTACAAATAAAGGGGTGAATCTCTCTAAAAGGGACACAGACAGCAATGAAAACGTGAAAACTCTTCCCCACGCTATCAAAAACCAAAAAAAAAAAAAGTTTTTCTTTAGAGAAAGGCTAACCTTAGGCCAGTGATGGGGAACCTTGGCACCCCAGATGTTTTGGAACTACATTTCCCATGATGCTCATGCACTCTGCAGTGTAGTTGAGCATCATGGGAAATGTAGTTCCAAAACATCTGCTGTTCCAAGGTTCCCCATCACTGCCTTATGCCTTAGTTCAGTGTTCCCCAAACCCCGGGCCGCGGTTTAAACGGTACCGGGCCGCCCGAGGAACTTTAAATTATCTTACTGTGGCGGCCGGGGCGCAGTGCGCCCCGAGCCCACCCATTGTGTGACAATAGCGAATGAAAATTCGCTATTGTCGCACGGATCCTCCTCCTGGCCAATCAGGGAGCGGGTCCTCCCGCTTCCTGATTGGCCGAAACGCAAACCCCATGCCATTGGCCGAGGAGGAGGCGGGAGGACAGAGGACTCGAGGAGACGCGGGGACTGAAGAGAAGCTGCCGTGAGGTGAGGTAAGTGCACTGGTCTCGCGGGGGGAACACTTGCATCTCTGCATTGATTGGGGGCATGCTGTGGTCACTGTGCATTGATTGGGGGCACGCTGTGGTCACTGTGCATTGATTGGGAGCATGCTGTGGCACTGTGCATTGATTGGGGGCATGCTGTGGCCACTGTGCATTGATTGGGGCACGCTGTGGTCACTGTGCATTGATGGGGGCACGCTGTGGTCACTGTGCATTGATGGGGGCACGCGGTGGTCACTGTGCATTGATTGGGGGCACACTGTGGTCACTGTGCATTGATTGGGGGCACACTGTGGTCACTGTGCATTGATTGGGGGCACGCTGTGGTCACTGTGCATTGAGGGGGGCACACTGTGGTCACTGTGCATTGATTGGGGGCGCACTGTGGTCACTGTGCATTGAGGGGGGCACACTGTGGTCACTGTGCATTGATTGGGGGCGCACTGTGGTCACTGTGCATTGATGGGGGCACGCTGTGGTCACTGTGCATTGATTGGGGGCGCACTGTGGTCACTGTGCATTGATGGGGGCACGCTGTGGTCACTGTGCATTGAGGGGGGCACGCTGTGGCACTCTGCATTGATTGGGGGCACGCTGGTCACTCTGCATTGACATCCCCCCCCCCCCCCCCCGCCCCTCAGCGGGCCACAGAAAAATTATCAAACGTTGACCGGTCCGTGGCGATAAAAAGGTTGGGGAGCACTGCCTTAGTTGTACACCTACGGATGGTGCTGGGGATGCTTGAAATTTTGCCTCCAGCTCTGTGCAGACTTCTGAGATCCTCAAAGAGGCAATGACATTAGGAAGGAAGGGGATTCCTGCAGACAGACTGAATGTTTAGGACCCGTGATTTTCGGCATGCTGACTACTTACGCTCTGAGGGTCATTCATACACAGAAAAGAAATGTAATGCTCATGTCACATCAAATTTCCAATCTCCAACCCTTGGGAAATGCCAGGACTACCCCTGTCCATGGTGCTGAATGGAGAGCAGCACTTCTCCGAAGCCACCTCTAAACCACTAGGAGTCTTCTAGCTTTTATTATACGTGGTCACCCAGGAAGGCATGCTGGGAGAAGCCACTTAAACACAAGGAGCAGTGCATGCTGGGACGTATCATTCTACAGTCAAGGGGACAGGTGCATGAGTGGAGAGAAGAAAATGTTGCCCATTGTGATCATTGGAAGTCTAGCTGTCATCTTCAAGTGCCTAAATGTCAACATAGGAAATGTTTTATCTACCAAAATAAAAGTCTTATCATTTCAAAAACCAACACCTCTGAAAATGCGGACCTCCTGGTTCCCCTCTGCACTCTATGGCACCTCTCCCTGACCCCAATATTAACTGTGAACCGTAGTCATGTAGAAGTTGGTGATATTATATGGGCACTTCCATTTTAAAAACATAGTCTTTTAATGAAATTAATTAATGCATTAAATTAATGAAAGACCGGCTCATAAGGGGATAAATATGTGGGATAATTAGAGTATGGGTACCCACGTACCAAGTATTTTGAAAAATGAGCGAAAGAGAAGGGGGCGACAAGGGGACATTTTAGGGGGGTACTGTCATGAGACTAATAGACATGAGTAAACACCCAAAATAAAATAATACTTTTTATTGAATTTGATAACATATACAGTGTCTTTGCGAAACTTTGCAACCTTTTTCCACATTTCAGGCTTCAAACAAAGATATAAAACTGTAATTTTTTGTGAAGAATCAACAAGTGGGACACAATCATGAATTGGAATGAAATTTATTGTATATTTCAAACTTTGTTAACAAATAAAAAACTGAAAAATTTGACGTGTAAAATTATTCAGCCCCTTTACTTTCAGTGCAGCAAACTCTCTCCAGAAGTTCAGTGAGGATCTCTGAATGATCCAATGTTGACCTAAATGACTAATGATGATAAATAGAATCCACCTGTGTGTAATCAAGTCTCCGTATAAATGCACCTGCACTGTGATAGTCTCAGAGGTCCGTTTAAAGCGCAGAGAGCATCATGAAGAACAAGGAACACACCAGGCAGGTCCGAGATACTGTTGTGGAGAAGTTTAAAGCCGGATTTGGATACAAAAAGATTTCCCAAGCTTTAAACATCCCAAGGAGCACTGTGCAAGCGATAATATTGAAATGGAAGGAGTATCAGACCACTGCAAATCTACGAAGACCTGGCCGTCCCTCTAAACTTTCAGCTCATACAAGGAGAAGACTGATCAGAGATGCAGCCAAGAGGCCCATGATCACTCTGGATGAACTGCAGAGATCTACAGCTGAGGTGGGAGACTCTGTCCATAGGACAACAATCAGTCGTATACTGCACAAATCTGGCCTTTATGGAAGAGTGGCAAGAAGAAAGCCATTTCTTAAAGATATCCATAAAAAGTGTTGTTTAAAGTTTGCCACAAGCCACCTGGGAGATACCAAACATGTGGAAGAAGGTGCTCTGGTCAGATGAAACTAAAATCGAACTTTTTGGCAACAATGCAAAACGTTATGTTTGGCGTAAAAGCAACACAGCTCATCACCCTGAACACACCATCCCCACTGTCAAACATGGTGGTGGCAGCATCATGGTTTGGGCCTGCTTTTCTTCAGCAGGGACAGGGAAGATGGTTAAAATTGATGGGAAGATGGATGGAGCCAAATACAGGACCATTCTGGAAGAAAACCTGATGGAGTCTGCAAAAGACCTGAGACTGGGATGGAGATTTGTCTTCCAACAAGACAATGATCCAAAACATAAAGCAAAATCTACAATGGAATGGTTCACAAATAAACATATCCAGGTGTTAGAATGGCCAAGTCAAAGTCCAGACCTGAATCCAATCGAGAATCTGTGGAAAGAACTGAAAACTGCTGTTCACAAACGCTCTCCATCCAACCTCACTGAGCTCGAGCTGTTTTCCAAGGAGGAATGGGCAAAAATTTCAGTCTCTCGATGTGCAAAACTGATAGAGACGTACCCCAAGCGACTTACAGCTGTAATCGCAGCAAAAGGTGGCGCTAAAAAGTATTAACTTAAGGGGGCTGAATTATTTTGCACGCCCAATTTTTCAGTTTTTTATTTGTTAAAAAAGTTTGAAATATCCAATAAATTTTGTTCCACTTCATGATTGTGTCCCACTTGTTGTTGATTCTTCACAAAAAATTACAGTTTTATATCTTTATGTTTGAAGCCTGAAATGTGGCAAAAGGTTGCAAAGTTCAAGGGGGCCGAATACTTTCGCAAGGCACTGTATAATAAAACCCAAAAACAACAACATATCCCTGGACTGATTATTGGACGAGCCAAAGAGGAAACGTGAGTGACTTTGCATGTCAAGGTTGCTCATGGTGACTTAGAGGGACTTGTAAGTGTTGAATCCGGCGGTCCTCAAGGGGGCAGTGCTACATATATTTCTTCCATTTGTGAATAATCGCACCAACTGTTGTCACCCACTCACCAAGCTGCTTGCTGATGGTCTTGTAGCCCATTCCAGCCTTGTGTTGGTCTACAATCCTGTCCCTGACATCCTTGGACAGCTCTTTGGTCTTGACCATGGTGGAGAGATTGGAATCTGATTGGTTGATTGCTTCCATGGACAGATGTCTTTTATAGAGGTAACAAGCTGAGATTAGGAGCACTCCCTTTAGGGTCCTTTCACATGGGCTCTCTGCCCAGTGGACCTAGTTTTGCTCAGCGGGGATTGATCTGCTGATCCCCGCTGAGCAGGGGAGATGACAGGTTGGCCTCCGCTCACTGTGCTGAGATGGATATGTCAGAGCCCCGCACTCCTCTATGGGAGATTGGATGAAAACAGTCTGCCTGTCCATTTGTTTTTTTTTTGTCCTTTGTAGGGTTACCATCCATCTGGATTTCACCCATGGACAAGATTGGAGATGTCACCGCTGACATCCGCTGCTCTATAGAGGTACATGGAGCATCCAATCAGATCCGCCTGAAAAACTGACAGACCTGATCGGAAAGCCCGTGTGAAAGGGGCCTTCAGAGAGTGCTCCTAATCTCAGCTTACTACCTGTATAGAGGACACCTGGGAGCCAGAAATCTTGCTGATTGATAGGGGATCAAATACTTATTTCACCCATTAAAATGCAAATCAATTTATAACTTTTTTAACCACTTCTGGACCGGAAGGATTTGCCCCCTTAATGACCAGGTCATTGTTTGTGATTCGGCACTGCGTTACTTTAATGGACAATTGCGCGGGCGCGCGACGCTGTACCCAAATAAAATTGATGTCCCTTTTTCCCTACAAATAGAGCTTTCTTTTTATGGTATTTGATCACCTGTGGGATTTTTATTTTTTGCGCTATGAGCAAAAAAAAAAAAAAAAAGCAACAATTCTGAAAAAAAAAAACAATATTTTTCACATTCTGCTATATGACATTCCCCAAAAAAATGTAAAAATCTAATTTTTCATAACATTTTAGGCCAATTTGTTTTCTGCTACATATTTTCGGTAAAAAAAAAAAATCGCTATAGGCGTATTTTGATTGGTTTGCACAAAAGTTAACGCGTCTACTAACTACGGGAAAGATTTATGTAATTTTTATTGTTTTTTTTTTTTATTTACTAGTAATAACGGCGATCTGCGATTTTTAGCAGAACTGCGACATTGCAGCGGACAGATCAGACCCATAAAAATAAAAAAAAAACATAATTTTTCACTTTCTGCTATATAACATTCCCAAAAAAACTCAAATCTTTTCATCCTTTTAGGCCAATTTGTATTCTGCTACATATTTTTGGTAAAATAAAAATATCACAATAAGCGTATTTTGATTGGTTTGCACAAAAGTTATCGTGTCTACAAACTAGGGGAATAATTTGTAATTTTTATTTATTTTTTTACTAGTAATGGCGGCGATCTGTGATTTTTAGCAGGACTGCGACATTGCGGCGAACAGATCAGACCCCTAACTGACATTTTTGACACTTTTGGGGGGACCAGTGACATTACTACAGTAATCAGTGCTACAAATATGCACTGTTACTGTAATAATGACACTGGCAGGGAAGGGGTTAACCCAGGGGTGATCAAAGGGTTAAATGTGTACCTAGTGGGCGTGTTTCTAAATGTATGGGGGAGTGGCTTGAGAAATGACAATAGATCCTATATAGAAGGATCACAGGCACTCTGTGATCCTTCCAGAGAGAAGAACGGTCTGCTGTGTTTACAACATCCGACCGTTCTTCTCTCTCAGCGGGGAACGATCGCGGGTGTCAGGCGGCAATCGGAGCCGCCGGCCCTGTGTATTGGAGTCCCCGCTGCCAAGTGGGGGCAGGAGTGCGCCGCCGGCGGCGCACGCTCGCCCCCTAGCTGTAGGCACGTGACCGACGTATACCTACGGCGGTTCGCGCAGGAGGGCCAGCCTTCTGCAGTACTTCTGCGGGGGGCGGTCCGAAAGCGGTTAAAATGTTTTTTTTGGATATTTTTGTTGTTATTCTGTCTCTCACTGTTAAAATAAACCTTCCATTAAAATTATAGACTGATCATTTATTTTTCAGTGCGCAAATGTCAGCAGGGGTTCAAATACTTTTCCCCCCTCACTGTGTGTGTGTGTGTGTGTGATTGTGGTGGTGAGAGGGGGGAGGGGGGGCTGGTTTGATTTACGGTAATTGAGTAAGAGTGAAAGAAAGGCGTGTGACCCGAGTCATTAGAAGCCTCACACTTCCTGTTTTTCTCTCACAACATTCTCACCACGGCTTGCAGCATGCTGGAGGTGCATGTGTGTAGCTCAAGGTATCTTACATGTAACAAAAGCTCACTTCTATACACCACACCACCACAAATATACAATAATAAAAAAAACACCATTATGTCACATTTTAGGCACAACTCCAGCCAACTTTTTTTTTTTTTATAGTTTTGGACAGGTTAGAATGTCTTTTAGGGTTTTATTTACTGTTTTTGTACCTATTGGGATTTCCCCTCCCTACCTGTGTGCTCATTGAAACAGGAAGTGAGTAAAATCTGTATAGCGGGGGCACAGATAGTGATAAAAACATTTCTTCTTAAAGTTTATTTTTACTTTTAAGTTTTTTTCTTTTTATGTACTTTTTTAAGTTCTTTTATTTTTGGTACGAGTAGGAGAGGGTAAATCCCTCCAGCAAGTTTATTTTTTTGCTGTTTGTGTACCATTGGGAATTTTATTCTTCATTTCCTGCCCTGAAGATGCAAAGCAAAGTTAGAGGAAGGCTGGGTTCACGCTGATGCAGCCGCAGGTCCCAGCAGGGGGTCCGCTGCATCCCTGTTCACAAATTCAGGTACAAATCAGGTCCGAATATCTGCCTGAATTCGCACCTAAAAGACAGTGATGCTTGTGCTACTTCGAGACAGCGGAGCAAACATGCCTAAAGGAGTGAGGCTTGCTGATACGTCAGACCTCTGTGTCATCATGGCACACAACAGCCTCCAACTTTCAAATGATGGTCTGTCAAGCCAAAGACGCAGAGGACCCTTTCCAATGCGGACCCGCAGGCCATCCCGGAGCTGTGTGAACCGGCTCCATTGAGAGCCGGTCACACGCTTCTGTCATGCGAATCGGATGCAGAAAATCTGCGTCCCGATTCGCATCAGTGTCAACCCAGCCAAAATGTCCCAAGGTGAGGGGAATTCCCTTCTTATGGGCCATACACACTATAAGATTTTCTGAAGACTTTTTCCTTTAGACTTACCAAAACCTCAACACTTTCAATTTGTATGCAATCTGGCAGGCCCTTGCACTACATAGAAAAGGTAAATCTGAAGGAAATCTAACCACAAAAGTTGGATAGTGTGTATCCAGCTTTAGGCTAGCCATACATTATACAATTGTCTTATTCATTTTCCTTTAGATTTACCTTCAACTATGTAGTGCAAGGGCCTGCCTGATTGCATATGAATGGAAAGTGTTTAGATTTGACCTCATATTATATGGTTTTGGTAAATCTAAAGGAAAACTATAGAAGAAAATTGTATAATGTATGGCCAGCCCAAAAAGCTGGATACACACTATACAATTTTCTTTAGAACTTTTCCTTTAGATTTACCAAAATCATATAATGGGAGGTCAAATCTAAACACTTTCAATTTGTATGCAATCAGGCCGGCCCTTTCACTACATAGTTGAAAGTAAAGCCCCGTACACACGTACCGATCGTCGGCATACAAACGTCGGTGGACGAAGGATCTGCCGATTGTACGCGTGTTAGTATGGTGCCTCCGACAGATGTCTGCGCACAATCCGCGGACAAAAGTCTTTCTTGCAAACATGAAAATTTTTGTATGCCGACACCAGAACGGACGATTGTTCGCCTGTCAGTACACAATTCGGCCGACAGACCGCAGATTTGCAAGACTGGGCATGCTCAGAAAATAGAAAACACAGGGAAAGTTAACCATTACATGACATCACTTCTGCAGTCGGCGGACAAAATTCTTGTGCTGTCCTTGTGCTGTCTTTGCACTTTTCAGCAGACACCGACATCCCGGGGAGAAAAGAGGAACATTTGTATGCCGACCATCGGTACGTGTGTACGGGGCTTAAATCTAAAGGAAATCTAACAACAAAAGTTGTATAGTGTGTATCCAGCCTTAGACAGCTGTTCCTGGAACAGGTGTCCCCATTGGAAAGTTTCCCCTTACCTGGTAATAGCTTACATTTTGGATTTCCTCACATTTCTTTCATAAGGACAATGGTCACTGGTAGAAACAGAGGTACAGTAATCCCCCGCTCCATCGCGGTTCAGTTTTTGCGGTCCCGATATATCGCGTTTTTTTTTTGTAATGTTATTTTACTATATAAATCATTAAAAATGAAATATTTTTTGTTTTCCATAGCTCTTGCTCTGTCTCTAAGTATCTTTTATGTGTTTAAATGAGTTTCTATTGTTTTAAAAGTGTGTTTAAAGACCTTAAAATGCTTCAACACGTACAGTGACCGTAAAAAAAACATGCCTACAATGCATTTTAATAGGGTTTTTCTATTTCGCGGATTTTCACTTTTCGCGGCTGGGTCCGGAACGTAACCCCCGCAATGGAGGGGGGTTTACTGTATGTATCTCCACCCCAGATATTCTGCGGCAGGCTGGCTCGGCTGTGCCAACCGCCGTACCTGTACAGCGTTTTGCGGGAGCGCTCCTTTCCCAGCGGGGAAGCGGACTCACAGGGGCCGCAATTGCCGCCAGGCACACGCGATCGCTCCCCGTGGAGAGAGAATGGCGGTCTGCTGCTGTAAACACAACAGACCGTTGTTCTCTCTGGAATCAGCACAGAGCGCCGGTGTTCCTCCTGTGTTGATTACACTCTTTCCTTCCTCCCTTTTTATTTTTCCCGCTCCGCCCCCCCCCCCCTTTTTTTATTCTGATGCTTGTCCATTTTTTCCTTTCGTTTTAAGACTTTGTTATGATGTACTGATGTATTATTCTTTGGTTATATTTTTGTTTGAAGGATCATATATACTGAAATGTATATCTATCTATCTATCTATATATATAGAGATCTATCTATCTATACATACATTATATATATATATATATATATATATATATATATATATATATATATATATAGTGACTGGATTTTGAAGAAGCTATTTCAGCGAAACGCGTTGATCCATCAACAGATTATACTTCTTATACTCAGGCCTTCGGACCATTTACGCATACGTATCATCAATTCTGACTGTATCTATTTTAGTGGATTGTTTGTATAAATAAAAATGTTTACAATTTTACATTGTATGTGGATACAGTATATATTTTTAATGTTAGGCACAATTAAATCCCCACTGTTCGGGTCTGGTAGATTCATTCTCCCCACTTCCCTTCCCCCTTTCCAATGTGCTTTCCACTACCACACCTGGATCATACTTTTCTTCCCAATTACTATTTTGGGGACGGTGCCTGAGTATATATATTTTTTATAGCCTATCCCTCTCCATACAATTTCAATTATCCACTCACAGTTAGAAAACACCCCCTAGGCATACATCTTAAACCTTGGGTTAACCCCCTTCCCTGCCAGTGTCATTATTACAGTAACATTGCATATTTTTATCACTCATTACAGTAGTAATGTTACTGGTGCCCCCCCCCCCCCAAAGTGTCAAAAATGTAGGTTAGGGGTCCGATCTGTCCGATGTAATGTCGCGGTCCCGCTAAAAATCGCAGATCGCCGCCATTACTATTTTTAAAAAAAAATAAAACAATAAAAATGACATAAATCTTTCCCGTAGTTAGTAGATGCAATAACTTTTTCGCAAACCTATCAAAATACACTTTAATTGGCCTAAAATTTTAAAAAAAATGTAGATTTTTTAAATTTTTTTTTTAGAATGTTATATAGCAGAATGTGAAAAATATTGTTTTTTTTTCCCCGAAAGCTCTATTTGTGGGGGAAAAAAAAAGGACATCAATTTTATTTTGGTACAGCATCGCATGACCGCGCAATTGTCCATTAAAGTAAAATAGTGCCGAATCGCAAAATATGGTCTGGTCATTAAGGGGGGAAAATCTTCCGGTCCAGAAGTGGTTAAATGTAAACAGTGCTTAGTGGAGTGGCGCTATAAGATTGCTAGAGAGCTGGGGAGCCGCTCAGGGGGGGGGGGGGGGGGTAAATATACGCACACAACATCGGTTCATCAGGCATCGGCTTTTATGATCTTATTGGCTCTGCGCTGGATGTCTGCAACCTTCTCACAGCTCACCAAACTACGCTTCAAATCTGAATGCAGCATATCAATATACATTTCCCTCCTACTCTTCCTTCAAAGCCCATCGCAGCCGGCGGCCCAGGCGTCACATGCCGTGACAATCATTGAGTCATTGTGGTGTTGTTTCTTGGTATGTTTGTCTGTTACATAAGTAATTGGGGTAGAATAACACCACAGGAAATCTATGTAGAAAACAGATAGCAGAGCGCAGGGCCATTCATCCATGGAGTAATAGATAATGGCCCTAAAATGACACCATGCACATATTACACAGAGGCTGGTGACAGGTCCCTGTGCTGCTCACTGTGGAGAGGGGGAGCGTAGACGTGACTCCCAGCAGCCTCTCTGCGCTGTAACTGTGTTTCTAAGCAGCCACTACATTGTACATGTTTTAGGCTTTGTGCACGCAGGAGTATTATCAGGGGCAGAGGCGTAACTAGAACCTACAGGACCCCGGTGCAAGAAACCATGAAGGGCCCCCCCCCGGACCCCTGGCAGGGGCCCTTCCCTTCAAGCCTGGGGCTCTTCCCACTGATCCTGGGACCCTTTACTCTCGTTGCGGGGCCCTTTATTACGGTCCCACATCGGGACCCTTTCACAAGTTCTGCAGTGGGCCCCCTTCCTGCCATCTTGGGGGCTCCTCACGGTGGTGGAATGCCAGGGCCCGGTTGCAAGTGTGACCTTTGCGATCCTGGAAGTTCCCCCGCTGGTGTCAGTAGTTTTTATTTTTTGGTATTTTAATTGTATTATTTTTTATCATTTTATTCTATTTTTTTACAATGTGACTGACTATGACTCTGTCCTATTACATATTTACTGACCCTTCCTGGTTCTCTATTGTGACACATCCCCTACAGCAGCCGGCAGGAGAGGGGAGGGAGCACAGTGGTGGTGGGGGGAACCAGGGGAGCACGGGTCATAACGTTGCGCCGGGCCTCTGAGAGTCATAGAGTCTGGTCCTCAGCAGTCTCTATGGTGTACTTCTGCCTCCGGCAGATTCCTTCTCCAGCTCGCTGTTCGCACGGGCGAGCCGGTAGAAGCACCAGAAGCAGCGGGGGGGGGGGGGGGGGGGGATTTCTCCTCCCTCTGCCTGTAACAATCAAGTAGCTGAACAGCCGCTATGATTGTTCTTATGGTGCAGGGAGTCGCCAACTAAAAAAAAATGATATCTGAATGATGCCTTCAGCTGCACCCTTCATTCAGATATCTCCACTTAACCATTTTAGCCCCGGAAGATTTGGCTGTTCAAAGACCAGACCATATTTTGCCATTCGGCACTGCGTGATTTTAACGGACAATTGCGCGGCCGTGCGACGCTGTACCCAAATGAAATTGACATCCTTTTTTTTTCACAAACAGAGCTTTCTTTGGGTGGTATTTGATCACCTGTGCGATTTTTATTTTTTGCACTATAAACAAAAAAAGAGCAACAATTTTAAAAAAAGAACAATATTTTTCACATTTTTTTATATGAAATTCTCAAAAAAAAAATGAAAAAATCAAAATGTTTTAACATTTTAGGCCAATTTGTTTTCTGCTACATATTTTTGGTAAAAAAAAAAAAAAAAAAAATCGCAATAAGCGTATTTTGATTGGTTTGCACAAAAGGTATAGCGTTTACTAACTACGGGAAAGATTTATGTAATTTTTATTGTTTTTTTAACTAGTAATGGCGGCGATCTGCGATTTTTTTTGCGGCACTGCGACATTGCGGTGGACAGATCGGACCCCTGACTGACATTTTTGACACTTTTGGGAGTGCCAGTGATATTACTACAGTAATCAGTGCTAAAAATATGCACTGTTACTGTAATAATGACACTGGCAGGGAAGGGGTTAACTTTATTGGTGATCAAGGGGTTAAGTATGTCCCTAGGGGCGTGATTCTAACTGTGGGGGGGGCGTGGCTTGTGATGTAATCACAGAGGAATGCGATCCTATATAGCAGGATCGCATAGCCTCTGTGCTTACATCAGGGAGAATGACAGACGGCTGTGTTTACATCAGCCGTCTGTCTTTCTCCCTCTCCTGTGGAAGATCGCGAGTGGCCGGTGGACATCAGAGCCGCCTGTCACTCGCGCTGGCTAGGCAGGGAACGAGCGGGGGCGGGAGCGCGCCGCCGGCGGCACATGCTCGCCCCCTACAAGCTCGTGGGCGAGCGACTTAGGTCTACGTCGCTTTCCCCAGGAGAGGCTGACTGCCGCAGTAAATAGTCGTGCGGTGGTCGGCAAGTGGTTAAAGCCCCCGACGTCATATGATGGCCAGTGCTAAGGAAGTGGCTAAAGTATGAAAATTCTCGTATGACACAATATAAATTCGGAAGTGATGTCTCATGTTGTTATGTATTTTTGGACGAAAACTGTACTGATTAAATGAAAATCATACGATCTGGTATCATACAAGAAACATTTTCGTCTTTGTCCCTTTGGAAAGTTTTGGACGAAAGCCATGTACTAACGATCAGATTGTCGTACGATCGTTTCGAAAACAGTATTTTTTTGGAATGATTTTCTGATCTTCTGTATGGGCATTTCAACTGGTGCATGCAGAATCTGGTGCAGCTCTGCATAGAAACCAATCAGCTTCTAGGTTTTAGCCCTCGTTCACACTGAACGCGGCTTTGAAATCGCTCAAAGCCGCATTTTAGTCCAACTTCAGGGGCGACTTCAAAGACATCTGTGGGGGGTTCATGCACTGATGTCTATTTAAATCGCCCCGAAGTCGTTAAAAGTAGTGCAGGAACTACTTTTGGAAATCAGTGCAGTGCCGCAAAGTCAGCGTCCCTCCGATTGCCAGCAATAGGCTGCAATTTGACATGCGATTTTACCTGTCCAATTGCGCTAATGTGAAAAGGGGCTCATTGTTAAAGGGTAACTCCACTTTCGTGGGGGGAAAAAAATAGCAAATAAAGAAAAAACAATATAGCGTATATAATTGTGACACAAATCATATTGTAATTGAATGTTATTAAAAATGACCTTTCCTTTTCAATCTGAAGCCGCTGTAATTTTCTGAAAATGCAATGCAATATGGCGACCTGGGGCTGTTCTGTACACAGAATGTATACTGACCACACCCCCAGAAACATCATTTCCTGCTTGTGTGATTGGCTCACCGATTTTCCCAGAAGTCTGCACTAAGATACAAGTCAGATTTCTGGCATCCCCTGCAACAAAAATTTTGTTTTTGGTGAGATCCTCCCAATAGGAACACGTCTAAAGGGATGCAGGCCCAGCAGCTTCCCTCATAAGAGCCCTGCAGCTGCCACAGCTGATTGATAATTATGAAACCACCTCCATTAGACCCACTCAGCACAGAAGAACAAACGAGGATTCCTTCAGAATAACAAAAGGTAGGAATCCGCAACAAAGTTTGTTACAATCCCTGCAATGTACAGAGATCACCCAGAGGGGAATGTTTTTTTCTCAACAAAAGTGAAGTTATGCTTTAAAGCTCAATTAAACAAGCTGAAGTTATAGGGTCCTTCTTCACTGAGCGGTATGACGTAAAATGACGAAACTAGTAGGGCAGGGCCAGGACGCCGACAGACACCGAAACACAGCTTGGTTTACACTCTGGTCTTACAGCTGGAGCCGGAGGCAGTAACACATGCAAACCATCCCAGTGTCAGGCAGACACTGAGCATTGTGAGTGCAATATTATTATGTTTTAATAAACTATTTTAATATGGAATTACGCTATGGGAAACTTTTTCTCTTTTCATACCTTACCTCATACCTAATGTATATGGATAAAGTAGGAAGATCCAACTTGGGATTTTGAACCGACCTGCTGGAAAAAAATTTACATTTAATGAAGCGTGATTGCTGGTTTATAATTTTACCAGTTCCATATCTAGTGAGTTCATCTAGGGAGAATACAGTGGAAGGAGCACAATCGGGTGTTTTCTCATGAGTGAATACAGTGAATAGAGCATCAAATTAATCACTATTGATCTCAGCACTTTTGGAACTCCTTTTATATCACTAATTGACTTTAAGTTTTTCAATTCTTATGGAATAAAATTTTCTCATATGATATATATATATATATATATATATATATATATACACACACACACACATATATGTCCTGTATAATATATATTATATATATATATATACACACACACACACACACATACATACATACATACATACATACATACATACATACATACATACAATGCCTTGCGAAAGTATTCGGCCCCCTTGAACTTTGACCTTTTGCCACATTTCAGGCTTCAAACATAAAGATATAAAACTGTAATTTTTTTGTGAAGAATCAACAAGTGGGACACAATCATGAAGTGGAACGAAATTTATTGGATATTTCAAACTTTTTTAACAAATAAAAAACTGAAAAATTGGGCGTGCAAAATTATTCAGCCCCCTTAAGTTAATACTTTGTAGCGCCACCTTTTGCTGCGATTACAGCTGTAAGTCGCTTGGGGTATGTCTCTATCAGTTTTGCACATCCAGAGACTGAAATTTTTGCCCATTCCTCCTTGCAAAACAGCTCGAGCTCAGTGAGGTTGGATGGAGAGCATTTGTGAACAGCAGTTTTCAGTTCTTTCCACAGATTCTCGATTGGATTCAGGTCTGGACTTTGACTTGGCCATTCTAACACCTGGATATGTTTATTTGTGAACCATTCCATTGTAGATTTTGCTTTATGTTTTGGATAATTGTCTTGTTGGAAGACAAATCTCCATCCCAGTCTCAGGTCTTTTGCAGACTCCATCAGGTTTTCTTCCAGAATGGTCCTGTATTTGGCTCCATCCATCTTCCCATCAATTTTAACCATCTTCCCTGTCCCTACTGAAGAAAAGCAGGCCCAAACCATGATGCTGCCACCACCATGTTTGACAGTGGGGATGGTGTGTTCAGGGTGATGAGCTGTGTTGCTTTTACGCCAAACATAACGTTTTTCATTGTTGCCAAAAAGTTCGATTTTGGTTTCATCTGACCAGAGCACCTTCTTCCACATGTTTGGTGTCTCCCCGGTGGCTTGTGGCAAACTTTAAAGTACACTTTTTATGGATATCTTTAAGAAATGGCTTTCTTCTTGCCACTCTTCCATAAAGGCCAGATTTGTGCAGTATACGACTGATTGTTGTCCTATGGACAGAGTCTCCCACCTCAGCTGTAGATCTCTGCAGTTCATCCAGAGTGATCATGGGCCTCTTGGCTGCATCTCTGATCAGTCTTCTCCTTGTATGAGCTGAAAGTTTAGAGGGACGGCCAGGTCTTCGTAGATTTGCAGTGGTCTGATACTCCTTCCATTTCAATATTATCGCTTGCACAGTGCTCCTTGGGATGTTTAAAGCTTGGGAAATCTTTTTGTATCCAAATCCAGCTTTAAACTTCTCCACAACAGTATCTCGGACCTGCCTGGTGTGTTCCTTGTTCTTCATGATGCTCTCTGCGCTTTAAACGGACCTCTGAGACTATCACAGTGCAGGTGCATTTATACGGAGACTTGATTACACACAGGTGGATTCTAGTTATCATCATTAGTCATTTAGGTCAACATTGGATCATTCAGAGATCCTCACTGAACTTCTGGAGAGAGTTTGCTGCACTGAAAGTAAAGGGGCTGAATAATTTTGCACGCCCAATTTTTCAGTTTTTTATTTGTTAACAAAGTTTGAAATATCCAATAAATTTCATTCCACTTCATGATTGTGTCCTACTTGTTGTTGATTCTTCACAAAAAAATACAGTTTTATATCTTTATGTTTGAAGCCTGAAATGTGGCAAAAGGTCGCAAAGTTCAAGGGGGCCGAATACTTTCGCAAGGCACTGTGTGTATATATATATATATATATATATATATATATATATATATATATATATATATATATATATATATATATATATATATATATATATATATATATATACACACACAGTGGAGGGTACAGGTTTAGCTGTAGGTGGTGGGTACAGGTTTAGCTGCAGGTGGAGCAGCAGGTGCTCTGGACTGGTAAAATGTGACACATTTGGCTGCAGCAGGAGGCAGTTTGTTGGTGAAAGGCTGGAGAGCAGTACAATAATGAGTGTCTGCAGGCAACTGTGAAGCATGGTGGAGGTTCCTTGCAAGTTTGGGGCTGCATTTCTGGAAATGGAGTTGGAGATTTGGTCAGGATCAATGGTGTCATCGATGCGGAGAAATACAGGATGATTCTTATCCATCATACCATACCACCAGGGAGGCATATGATTGGTTCCATGTATCAGAAAAAACGAATTGAAAAGGATTAAGAAAGGTGCATGGAAGCCAGCCCCCAGTCTGATGTATTCACCCTCCAGTCTGCCACCAACCAAGTAGACCTGTCTCATGATATAAATAAAGAACAGGGGTTTAGTTGACACACATTTTCAAACGCATGTGTAAGCTGCAGAGCCACGACACGGCACCCTGTTTCCACGTTTCTGTGTCCCAAATATTTTATGAAATTAGGGATGGAGGCACTGTGCTATACAGGCAAATTGCCTCATATAAAGTCCCAATCTGTGTTTTACACTTCATCCGCCAAGGGGTTGGAGGTGTATGCTTCTCAGCTGGTCGTTTTCAGTTTGTACCATCTTAAGAACATAGTTTTGAGATACCAGACCAGTCTTGGATGGGGGTGATGTCCTTGCTTTCCCACAAATAGAGCTTTCTTTTGGTGGTATTTGATCACCTGTGCGATTTTTTATTTTTTGCGCTATAAACAAAAAAAGTGACAATTCTGAAAAAAAACAAAAAAAAAAATATTTTTCACATTCTGCTATATAACATTCCCCCCAAAAAATGTAAAAATCTAATTTTTCATCCTTTTAGGCCAATTTGTATTCTGCTACAAATTTTTGGTAAAAAAAAAAAACCCAATAAGCGTATTTTGATTGGTTTGCACAAAATGTATCACATCTACAAACTAGGGGAAAGATTTTTCATTTTTATTTATTTTTTTACTAGTAATGGCGGCGATCTGCCATTTTTAGCAGGACTACCACATTGCGGCGGACAGATCGGTGTCATGGCTTCCAGGTGTGTCTGCTGAGAGGGGAGTCTCCCCACTGGCTCTGTGAGAGGCTTCTCATAGGGCAGTGGAGGAAGCCCAATCAGGGGACACATTCAGGCTTGTAACTACCCCAGAAGGCAGATTCTGCTGCAAAGGATTCTGGGAGTGGGTATAAGTCTGAGGGACGTGCGTGACTCGTGGTCTTTGGCGGGAAGCAGAGTCCCAGGAGGTAGAGTACGGCTGTCTCTCCTTCTGTCAGAGGAAGGCGGATGTCTCGGGTGTTGCCTGAGAATCCAGATAGTGCTGAGTTGAGCTGAGGGGATCCGGTGTGCCGAGTACCAGCGGAGAGCGAGAGGGGTCCAGTCCCAGGAAAGCCTACACAGGTCGTGAGTACTGAGGATTGCCCCTGGGGGTCTGCCTAGTGTCAGTGGGGACCACTCCGGAGAAGGTTCTAGGATCCAAGTATCAGCTAGCTATAAAGGGCATACCTGGTCAGAGGACCCTGAAGTGATAGAGGGGGTTCCCAGGTTGAGGACCCTGAAGGGATAAAGGGGGCGCCTGTAGTTCGGGCCCTGAAGAGTCAGTGCACAGTGTGTAGTGCATCAGTTAGGAGTTGCAGCCATACAAGAATCCACAGCAAGCTACCTCAACCCAGTGTAAGGCTGGAGGGAGTAGTCAGTGACTTTGCAGTGTCAGATGTTCAATGTTCTACAGTCCTGGATCTTTTGGACTTAAAGTGGAGTTCCAGGCACAAAAACATTTTTTCAATGAAAATACCCCCGGGACAGTCAGGGCTAGTACATTCCACAATGGCTAGCCTCTGATCTGTCCCGGATCGCACTTACCTGCAAGAAGAAATACTCACTTTTAAAATTTCTTCTCCAGCGTTGCCATCTCTGATGTGGGCAGCTGAAGCCAGCACGATCCTCTTCTGCGTCCTCTTCCGTGTCTTCTTCTCCCAGAATGCGCCTGCACCGGCCCCTCTCGTCACTTCCGGTGCGGTGCCGCATGCCCAGAAGCTGTTTAGCGGGGAATGCAGCGTCGCACCGGAAGTGACGAGCGGGGCCGGTGCCGTCGCATTGATTCCTGGGAGCGATGACGTTCAGCTCCCAGGAATCATTGCAAACCGGAAGTGACGGCGCGGGCCGCGGCCGCCGAGGGAGGAAGTGTAAGAAAGGTGAGTATATTTTTCTACAATAACAAGGTAAGTAAAAAAAAAAAATCCTAACTATCCATTTCTGTTTCAGGTGAGGAAAAGCAAGCGGATGGCCACAAAATCGATTATGTAGATTTTGTGGCCGGAACTCCGCTTTAAGTCGGAGTTCCAGCACAGCTTTCAGAGATACAGTGTGTTCAAAGCGCCAGTAAGCGTCGGCTGGCATCAAGACAGCGCTAACGGGCATTTTTGCTATAAAGCCCCAGAATTGTACATAGTCGAGCCAAATGAGTATCCCACTCATTCCCTTCTCCCATCCCCTAAAAATACAATAAAACAACCAAACAAAGATGCCGGAGTTGTCCATGTCTCAGTTCTCACACCCAGGGCCGCAGCTCAAATGGGCTGGAGAGGTAACCGGTAACAATGGCAGACCCACATCAGGCCACAGGCCTGGAAATACTGCTACACAATTTTTATAGATTTTCAATACACATCTACTCCTGATGAAGTGGCGAATTGGGTCCACGAAACGTGTTGAGGCTATGATGTTTATTATATACTCAACTACTCTACTACTTGGAATTTTAATTCTGTGATGATTTGTATATATCTTATTACTGTATTACTATCTGGAATTAGACCTGTTGTTTATTATGCAATTGAACTTGGAGATGTCTTACCAGCTCTCTTTACAATTTGATGATTTTATTTTTTCATCTGCTATGTTGTCTATGGTTATGTATCAATAAATGTATTTTATTTTCCCTGCCAGCCTCTCCATGTCTCTCATTTAAAGTCCCAACCCTTCTCTTTTTTGTACATTGATTAGGGATGGAGACGCAGGGACAGTCCCACTGTGTGCCTCACTCAAAGTCCCACACCTCCCCCCTTTTTTTATATACAATTTTCTAATTCAATTTTCCTTTAGATTTACCAAAATCATGTAATATGAGGTCAAACTTAAACACTTTCAATGTGTATGCAATCAGGCAGGCCCTTGCACTACATAGTTGAAGGTAAATCTAAAGGAAATTGAACAAGAAAATTGCATAGTGTATGGCAAGCCTTATTCCGTACACCACACGTAAATGGATTCTCAGCGCGCCAGTGTGGGTACCGTTCCCTGGAAGTCTCTGGCAGACACTGTGCCAATTCCTTCCTACACTCCCCAAAATATCTACAGTATATAGAGGGGGAGAGGACTTTCCCCTAAGGTACCCATTGCATTGGTGTAATTTGTATCATTTGCATTCCACACCATTTACTTTATTACTTTCTTAATGACAGGGAAACAGCTTTACACAATACTCCCACAGATTTATTTCTTAGTATTGCTGGCGTTTACACTGCAAGTATGCTAAAAAGGAGAAGAGAAACTTTACTTTCCTGTAAATGTATAACTTATGAAAGTCTAATTTACAGTCAGTATAGGAATGTGCACGCAGCACAGAATCAGAACGTTTTCCATGGAAATCATTACACCACATATGTCTATGTAGCACTGTCCCCATGGGGCTTGCTGTATGATGACTTGTTGGGCCTCCTCTGATTACCAGCACACAGTTACTTAGGGTACAGTTCACACATTCATCCTTACTCCCAATGGCTGGTTGCTCAATAAACAGTCCAGGGGTATAGTTTTTTTTGTATTTATTGTGGAACTTGGATGGGAGAAGGATATAGTGGGATACTCCAACTGGAACTCCTGTGCACTCATTTGTCAGGTTTCCTCCCACTGTCTAACATGCCTCCATATTTGACCAGTGTGAAACACTCTGCAGACAGACTCAGGGCCGGCGCTCCCGCTAGGCAAACTAGGCAGCCGCCTAGGGCGCACTGTTGCGTAGGGTAGGATTACCGGGGACAGTCCCCGGCCCAAATCTGTCCCCGGTTTTGTCCCCGATTTGCAGGGCCGATCCTGGGCGGGTGCACCGAGAGCTGGGGCAGGGGGGGGGCGTGCCCAGGGCCTGCCCTGCCATAGGTTCCACTGAGCCTATTGGGCTGCCTCCGGAAGGGAAGGGAAGGGGGGGCGAGGGCGAGCGCCGACTGATTAAACAGAGCAGGGTTCTCCTGCTTACTCGGAGCGGCCACTGTAATGTGAAGTCCCGCCTCCTGGACCGCCGCCAACCTATGATAGACAGCCCACTGGTGACGTCTATCATAGGAGCTGGTCCAGGAAGCGGGACTTCACATTACAGCGGCCGCGCCAGGGAAGCAGAAGAACCCTCCTCTGTTTAATCAGACGGTGCTCTAATCCCTATGCACTGGTCACTCTGCATTGATGGGGCACTGGTCACTCTGCATTGATGGGGGCACTGGAAGCTCTGCATTGATGAGGCACTGGTCACTGGACACTGGACACTGGACACTCTGCATTGATGGGAGCACTGGTAACTGGTCACTTTGCATTGATGGAAGCACTGGTCACTGGACACTCTGCATGATGGGGCACTGGTCACTGGACACTCTGCATTGATGGGGCACTGGTCACTGGACACTCTGCATTGATGGGGGCACTGGTCACTCTGCATTGATGGGGGCACTGGTCTCTGGTCACTCTGCATTGATGGGGGCACTGGTCACTCTGCATTGATGGGGGCACTGGTCACTCTGCATTGATGGGGCCACTGGTCTCTGGTCACTCTTCATTGATGGGGCACTGGTCACTCTGCATTGATGGGGCACTGGTCACTCTGCATTGATGGGGGCACTGGTCTCTGATCACTCTGCATTGATGGGGCACTGGGCACTGGTCACTTTGCATTGATGGGGCACTGGTCACTCTGCATTGACGGGGCACTGGTCATTCTGCATTGATGGAGCACTGGTCACTCTGCATTGATGGGGCACTGGTCAATGGTCACTCTGCATTGATGAGGCACTTGTCACTTTGCATTGATGGTGCACTGGTCACTGGTCACTCTGCATTGCATTGATGGGGCACTGGTCACTCTGCATTAATGGGGCACTGATCACTCTGCATTGATGGGGCACTGGTCACTCTGCATTGATGGGGGCACTGGTCACTCTGCATTGATGGGGGCACTGGTCACTCTGCATTGATGGGGGCACTGGTCACTCTGCATTGATGGGGGCACTGGTCACTCTGCATTGATGGGGGCACTGGTCACTCTGCATTGATGGGGGCACTGGTCACTGGTCACTCTGCATTGGATGGGGCACTGGTCACCCTGCATTGGATGGTGCACTGGTCACTCTGCATTGGATGGGGACACTGGTCACTCTGCATTGGATGGGGACACTGGTCACTCTGCATTGGATGGGGACACTGGTCACTCTGCATTGGATGGGGACACTGGTCACTCTGCATTGGATAGGGGCACTGGTCACTCTGCATGGGATGGGGGCACTGGTCACTCTGCATTGGATGGGGACACTGGTCACTCTGCATTGGATGGGGACACTGGTCACTCTGCATTGGATGGGGGCACAGGTCACTCTGCATTGATGGGGGCACTGGTCACTCTGCATTGATGGGGGCACTGGTCACTCTGCATTGGATGGGGCACTGGTCACTGGTCACCCTGCATTGGATGGTGCACTGGTCACCCTGCATTGGATGGTGCACTGGTCACTCTGCATTGGATGGGGACACTGGTCACTCTGCATTGGATGGGGACACTGATCACTCTGCATTGGATGGGGACACTGATCACTCTGCATTGGATGGGGACACTGGTCACTCTGCATTGGATGGGGACACTGGTCACTCTGCATTGGATGGGGGCACTGGTCACTCTGCATGGGATGGGGGCACTGGTCACGTTGCATTGGCTGGGGACACTGGTCAGGCTGCTTTGGATGGATAGTGGTCAGGCTGCATTGGATGGATACTGGTCAGGCTGTATTGCTGGGCAAAGCAATATTGGGGATCAGATAACACAAGACTGCTGCTTTTGTATATATTATATTTACTGCTGATATATAATATTGGGAAATGGCCTGGGCTGGGGATCACACAGGACTGTTGCTTATATTACAATAAATGCATAACTAACAGATCAGGCTTCCCTGATAAACAGATGGAGCATAACAATGCTTTTAACCTAGCACCTATCTAGGAGGGTGCTACATAAAAAACACATAAATCACATGTACATAAGTATCACCGCCTTTGCCATGACACTCAAAATTGAGCTCAGGTGCATCCTGTTGCCACTGATCATCCTTGAGATGCTTCTAAAACTTGATTGGAGTCCACCTTTGGTAAATTCAGTTCATTGGACATGATTTGGAAAGACACAAAGCTGTCTATATAAGGTCCCACATTTAACATTACATGTCAGAGCACAAACAAAGCCATGTAGTCCAAGGAATTGTCTGTAGACCTCTGAGATAGGATTGTATGGAGGCACAGATCTGGGGAAAGGTACAGAAAAATCTCTGCAGCATTGAAGGTCCCAATGAGCTCAGTGGCCTCCATCATCTGTAAATGGAAGAAGTTTGGAACCACCAGGACTCTTCCTAGAGCGGGCCACCTGGCCAAACTAAGCGATCGGGGGAGAAGGGCCTTAGTCAGGGAGGTGACCAAGAACCCGATGGTCACTCTGACAGAGCTCCAGCATTTCTCTTTGTAGGAGAGGAGAACCTTCCAGAAGAACATCCATCTCTGCAGCACTCCACCAATCATACCTGTATGGTAGAGTGTCCAGATGGAAGCCACTCCTCAGTAAAAGGCACATGACAGCCCACCTTGTGTTTGCCAAAAGGCACCTGAATGACTCAGAGCATGAGAAACAAAATTCTATTGGTCTGGTGAACAAAGATATAGCTCTTTGGTCTGATTGGCAAGCGTCACGTCTGGAGGAAACTAGGCCCTGCTCATCGCCTGGCCAATACCATCCCTATAGTGAAGCATGGTGGTGGCAGCATCATGCCGTGGGGATGTTTTTTTAGGGGCAGTAACTGGGAGACTAGTCCGGATTGAGGGAAAGATGAATGCAGCAATGTACAGAGACATCCTTGATAAAAACTTGCTGCAGAGCACTCTGCACCTTAGACTGGGGCAAAGGTTCATCTTCCAGCAGGACAACAACCCTAAGCACACGGCCAAGATAACAAAGGAGTGGCTACGGGACAACTCTGTGAATGCCCTTGAGTGGCCCAGACTTGAACCCGATTGATCATTTCTGGAGAGATCTGAAAATAGCTGTGCACCATCCATCAACCTGATGGAGCTTGAGAGGTCCTGCAAAGAAGAATCGGAGAAACTGCCCGAAAATAGGTGTGCCAAGCTTGTAGCATCATACTCAAAAAGACTTGGGGCTGTAATTGGTTGCATAAGTGTACACACCCTCTCATAACTGGGGATGTAGCTGTAATCAGAATTAAGCAATCACATTTAGTGTCGGTTTCACACTGATCCGACCCGACTTCCGGCGACTAATGCCGTCTCCCATGCACTGCGACTTCGGCGCGGCTTGCAACGACTTCACATAATCGAAGTCAATGCAAGTCGCTCCGACTTTGCAAAAAAAAAGCTGCAGGAACCTTTTTCTAAGTCGGAGCAACTTGAGTCGCTCCTATTAGAACGGTTCCATTGCACAGCATGGACCGCTACTTGTCAGGTGACCAAGTCGCCTGACAAGTCGGAACAGTGTGGACCAGAAGTTAAACTCATATCAAATAGGAGACAGTACACACCTGCCATAATTTAAAGTGCCTCTGATTAACCCCAAAGTTCAGCTGTTATTTCCACAAAATATTAAAGATTTGATTTCAAATATATATTTGTATGCCAATTTAAAACAGTTTATTGATATTATTTATTTAATTTTTATTCTAACTGTATTACAAAGGTTGTTTTTTTTAATTTTGAACATGTGACCAGAAGCAGAGGACTAGAAGCTCCTCCTGCTTATGTTTCCCTGCAGACAGGCTGGGAGAGAGCTGGGTCATGTGACAGCTGCATACTGATTAGGAAAAGGTACCTAGATTTATTTATTTATTGTTAAAATAATTACAGTGCCATCATCCACATACAGAATTGGAAGGGACAGTTTTCCCGGGAGAAACAGATGCAGGGTCCAGGCCGGCTGCCAAAATCTATGGATTGGACGGGCTGAAAGCTGTACTGAGTGGTACTGGCATTTAGGGCCCTATCCTTACAAAGACGAATTTCCAGGACGCAGGTCTTGTGCGTTTTTGACAGGCTGCCTGCAACAGGGCAGGACACCGCGCCTGTCCCTCTGGGGCACACTACAAGCACCAGGAGGAATGTACTAAACACCCCGGGGTGTAAGGGGCCCCCTAGTGTTGACCAGCTATTTGCAAAGTCCAAACCACTAAAGACATCTTGTTTTGTTAGACCGGACATGCTGGAACTTGTAGTCCCTGAAATGAATTGCATAGAAAACAAGGCTGATTAGTCAGAAGCTGATTACTGGGAGTGCAGATGAGACATGAGAGATTCCTGTTAGTACATCATCATTTATAGAGAAAAGCCTACAGCTGTCCCTACAGATAAGAGCCGCTCTGTGATGGTCTCAGCTCAATGTCTTCACATTTACAGGAAGAAATGCCTGACGGTTATTCTCAGCACGTCGTCTATAAGAAGACTCCATTCCTGCAGAGTTTATGTACACTGAACTTTAAAGAAAATCGGCTGCAAAAACAATACGTAGGATGCCATTGCCGACTTCTCCTGGCTGTCATGATTGGCCAATAGCTTCTACAGGTGCATCTCATAAAATTAGAATATCATCAAAAAGTTAATTTATTTCAGTATTTCAATTCAAAAAGTGAAACTCCTATATTTTATATAGATGTGTTACACACAGAGTGATATATTTCAAGCATTTCTTTCTTTTAATTTTGATGATAATGGCTTACAGCTAGTGACAACCTGAAATTCATTATCTCAGAGAATTAGAATATTACACAAGGCCAATAAATAAAAAAAAAAATGTTTCATATAGAAATGTTAGCTTACTGAAAAGTCTGTCCATGTACAGTATAGTATGCACTCAATACTTGGTCGGGAATCCTTTTGCATGACTTACTGCATCAATGTGGCATGGCATGGAGGCGATCAGCCTGTGGCACTGCTGGGGTGTTATGGAAGCCCAGGTTGCTTTGATAGCAGCCTTCAGCTTGTCTGCATTGTTGGGTCTGGTGTCTCTCATCTTCCTCTTGACATTACCCCACAGATTCTCTATGGGGTTTAGGTCAGGCGAGTTTGCTGGCCAATAAAGCACAGTGATACCATGATCATTATATCAGGTATTGGTGCTTTTGGCAGTGAGAAGGTGCCAAGTCCTGCTGGAAAATAAAATCAGCATCTCCATAAAGCTGGTCAGCAGAGGGAAGCATGAAGTGCTCCAGAATTTCCTGGTAAAGGGCTCGACTGACTTTGGACTTGATAAAACACAGTGGACCAACACCAGCAGATAACAAGGCCCCCCAAATCATCATGGAGTGTAGAAACTTCACAATGGACCTCATGAAACTTGGATTCTGTGCATCTCCACTCTTCCTCCAGACTCTAGGACCTTGATTTCCAAATTGAATGAACAATTTTTCACAGGAGATGGTACAGCAGATGGTCAGAGACTGCAGACATAGTACAGGAGATGGTCAGAGCCTGCAGACATACTACAGGAGATGGTCAGAGACTGCAGACATACTACAGGAGATGGTCAGAGACTGCAGACATAGTACAGGAGATGGTCAGAGACTGCAGACATAGTACAGGAGATGGTCAGAGACTGCAGACATAGTACAGGAGATGGTCAGAGATTGCAGACATAGTACAGGAGATGGTCAGAGACTGCAGACATAGTACAGGAGATGGTCAGAGATTGCAGACATAGTACAGGAGATGGTCAGAGACTGCAGACATAGTACAGTAGGTGGTCAGAGACTGCAGACATAGTACAGTAGGTGGTCAGAAACTGCAGACATACTATAGGAGATGGTCAGAAACTGCAGACATAGTACAGGAGGTGGTCAGAGACTGCAGACATAGTACAGGAGGTGGTCAGAGACTGCAGACATATTACAGGAGGTGGTCAGAGACTGCAGACATAGTACAGGAGACGGTCAGAGACTGCAGACATGGTACAGAAGTGGCAGGGTGAATCAGCAGCCTGGCTGCATCATCAGATAGGAGTCCTCGTATTTTATGAATAGTTAATCCGGAGTATTCCACTATTCCCTTCTCCCTTCCCTATTTTAAATACACCAAAAACAACTAAACACCCCTGGACTGATCATTGACTGAGCCAAGTAGTAAAGTGTTAAATTGTGAATGCCAGTGTTGCTAACGGTAACCTAGGGGGACCTGAAAGCCTCAAGGGGGCAGTGCTACATTTGGGGGTATCGTCCGGGATGTACACCTGGGTTACTGCAACGAATACTAGTGGCAACAGTTGAGAAATCCCTCCAAGTAACGCCATACTTTTCCAAGTAATGTACTGGAGTGTCAATGAAGAGGATGATGTCTGCTCTACAGAGACCAGGGAAAGAGGGATGATAAGTCAAGTTGGCAATGATGGTTGCTATGGGCAACAAACTGACATTTACCCAGGAAACAGTATCTGTTCTCAAGTGGAACGCAGGAGAGTAGATGGGGAAGAAATGCACTCCCAAATTCCTCCCCTCTCTGTCTCCCTCCCTCCCCTCCATTGTCCATCACTTGTGGAGTAGCAAACCTTGAGTCCCAACAGTCCCAAGCCAGCAGGGCGTACAGCCACAATGAGAGCGTGTGTGAGTCCATGACTGGAGCTGTCAAAATGAAACTCTGATGTCGGGAAGGGCGGGGCCGATATGCAGGGCTTCGCCCCTGTAATGGTGCCGGTGGCTGAGCCTGACGTGCAGAGGTATCCTGGCAGAATCAGGTAAAACAGGAACACGGACGGGTCACACTGGTGGTAGACACAGGCTAGCCTGAAGTGCGGAGTCTAAGTGACAGCAAGTCTTCACCAGAGCCTCTGATGGTGAGGATGGATTTTGCTGCGTGCTGAACACCAGGTCGTGGTCCTCAGGGTCGCCCCACCAGGAGGTGAACAAGTCCAGAACCAGGAGCAGATAACCCGACAAAGATAAGGCAGGAGAGTGGTCACAGGAACGACCTAAGGTCAGGGGGAGGCAGCAAGCAGACAAAGTAGTGGACAAGCCGGGAGGTCAATCAAGAAGTCAACAGAATACAGCAGGTTCAGGATCAGGAGTACAGGTAAAGCTGCAGACAAGACAGCAAGGAACAATTATGTCAGTCACCTTTATATAGGCCACATATGGCGCCAAATTGTGATGCTACTGCGTGCGCACGTTCGTGCAAGTTTACCATTAAACGGGAATGAGTGAATTTGCGCATGAGCATGCATTCCTTAGAGCCCCTTTGTTCCGTCCATAGAGAAAACAGCCAGTGTTTACACATTGGTGGGCGGGGAAGACCCATGCACTCTGTACAATGCATTCCTGAACCGTGCACTCTGTACAATGCATTCCTGAACCGTGCACTCTGTACAATGCATTCCTGAACCATGCACTCTGTACAATACATTCCTGAACCTGCACCCTGTACAATGCATTCCTGAGCCGTGCACTCTGTACAATGCATTCCTGAGTCGTGCACGCTGTACAATGCATTCCTGAACCTGAACTCTGTACAGTGCATTCCTGAGCCGTGCACTCTGTACAATACATTCCTGAACCTGCACTCTATACAATGCATTCCTGAGCCGTGTACTCTGTACAATGCATTCCTGAGCCGTGCACTCTGTACAATGCATTCCTGAGCCGTGCACTCTGTGCAATGCATTATTGAACCTGAACTCTGTACAATGCATTCCTGAGCCGTGTACTCTGTACAATGCATTCCTGAACATACACTCTGTACAATGCATTCCTGAACCGTGCACTCTGTACAATGCATTCCTGAGCCGTGTACTCTGTACAATGCATTCCTGAACCGTGCACTCTATACAATGCATTCCTGAGCCGTGTACTCTGTACAATGCATTCCTGAGCCGTGCACTCTGTGCAATGCATTATTGAACCTGAACTCTGTACAATGCACTCCTGAGCCGTGCGCTCTGTACAATGCATTCCTGAACCTACACTCTGTACAATGCATTCCTGAACCGTGCACTCTGTACAATGCATTCCTGAACCGTGCACTCTGTACAATGCATTCCTGAACCGTGCACTCTGTACAATGCATTCCTGAGCCGTGTACTCTGTACAATGCATTCCTGAACCTGCACTCTGTACGGTGCATTCCTGAGCCGTGCACTCTGTACAATGTATTCCTGAGCCTGCACACTCTGTGCAATGCATTCCTGAACCGTGCACTCTGTGCAATGCATTCCTGAACCTGAACTCTGTACAATGTTTTCCTGAGCCTGCACACTCTGTACAATGCATTCATGAACCGTGCACTCTGTGCAATGCATTCCTGAACCATGCACTCTGTGCAATGCATTCCTGAACCTGAACTCTGTACAATGTATTCCTGAGCCTGCACACTCTGTACAATGCATTCCTGAACCATGCACTCTGTACAATGCATTCCTGAACCTGCACTCGGTACAATGCATTCCCGAACCTGCACTCGGTACGATACATTCCTGAACTGTGCACTCTATACAATGCATTCCTGAACCTGCACTCGGTACAATGCATTCCTGAACCTTCACTCTGTACAATGCATTCCTGAACTCTGTACAATGCATTCCTGAACCATGCACTCTGTACAATGCATTCCTGAACCATGCACTCTGTACAATGCATTCCTGAACCGTGCACTCTGTACAATGCATTCCTGAACCGTACACCCTGTACAACGCATTCTGAACCATGCACTCTGTACAATGCATTCCTGAACCTACACTCTGTACAATGCATTCCTGAACCATGCACGCTGTACAATGCATCCCTGAACCATGCACCCTGTACAATGCATTCCTGAACCGTGCACTCTATACAATGCATTCCTGAACCGAGCATTCTGTACAATGCATTCCTGAACCTGCACACTCTGTATAATGCATTCCTTAACCTGCACTCTGTACAATGCATTCCTGAACCATGTACTCTGTACAATGCATTCCTGAACCGTGCACCCTGTACAATGCATTCCTGAACCATGCACTCTGTACAATACATTCCTGAACCTGCGTTCCCGTACAATGCACTCCTGAACCTTGCACCCTGCACAACGCACTCCTGAACCTTGCACCCTGCACAACGCACTCCTGAACCTTGCACTCTGTATGAAATGCATTCCTGAACCTGCACTCTGTACAATGCATTCCTGAACCTGCACTCTGTACAATGCATTCCTGAACCTGCACTCTGTACAATGCATTCCCAAACATTGCACTCTGTACAATGCATTCCCAAACATTGCACTCTGTACAACGCACTTCTGAACCTTGCACCCTGTACCAAATGCACTTCTGAACCTTTCACTCTGCACAATGCACTCCTGAACCTTGCACACTGTATGAAATGCATTCCTGCACCTGCACTCTGTACAATGCATTCCTGAAATATGCACTCTGTACAGAGCATTCCTAAACCTGCACTCTGTACAATGCATTCCTGAACCGTGCACTCTCTACAATGCACTCCTAAACCTGCACTCTGTAAATGCACTTCTGAACCTCGCACCCTGTACGAAATGCACTTCTGAACCCTGCACCCTGCACAACGCACTCCTGAACCTTGCACCCTGTATGAAATGCATTCCTGCACCTGCACTCTGTACAATGCATTCCTGAAACATGCACTCTGTACAGAGCATTCCTAAACCTGCACTATGTACAATGCATTCCTGAACCGTGCACTCTCTACAATGCACTCCTAAACCTGCACTCTGTAAATGCACTTCTGAACCTCGCACCCTGTACGAAATGCACTTCTGAACCCTGCACAACGCACTCCTGAACCTTGCACTCTGTACAAAACGCACTCCTATACCTTGCACCCTGTATGAAATGCACTCCTGAATCTCTCACCCTGCACAACAATTTTAGGATGTAAGTGTGCTATGTTAATTCATTGGTGTCTTTGCAGTTTAACAAATTCCTGAACAGTGCACCCTGTACAACGCATTCCTGAATGTGCACTCTGTACAATGCATTCCTGAACGATGCACTCTGTACAATGCATTCCAGAACCTGCACTCTGTACAATGCATTCCTGAATCATGCACTCTGTACAATGTATTCCTGAACCTGCACTCTGTACAATGTATTCCTGAACCTGCACCCTGTACAATGCATTCCCAAACATTGCACTCTGTACAATGCATTCCCAAACATTGCACTCTGTACAATGCATTCCTGAACCTGCACTCTGTACAACGCACTTCTGAACCTTGCACCCTGCAAAATGCACTTCTGAACCTTGCATCCTGTATGAAATGCATTCCTGCACCTGCACTCTGTACAATGCATTCCTGAACGATGCACTCTGTACAATGCATTCCAGAACCTGCACTCTGTACAATGCATTCCTGAATCATGCACTCTGTACAATGCATTCCAGAACCTGCACTCTGTACAATGCATTCCTGAATCATGCACTCTGTACAATGTATTCCTGAACCTGCACTCTGTACAATGCATTTCTGAACCTGCACTCTGTACAATGCATTCCCAAACATTGCACTCTGTACAATGCATTCCCAAACATTGCACTCTGTACAATGCATTCCCAAACATTGCACTCTGTACAATGCATTCCTGAACCTGCACTCTGTACAACGCACTTCTGAACCTTGCACCCTGCAAAATGCACTTCTGAACCTTGCATCCTGTATGAAATGCATTCCTGCACCTGCACTCTGTACAATGCATTCCTGAAACATGCACTCTGTACAGAGCATTCCTAAACCTGCACTCTGTACAATGCATTCCTGAACCGTGCACTCTCTACAATGCACTCCTAAACCTGCACTCTGTGCAATGCATTCCCGAAATGCTATCTGTACAATGCATTCCTGAACCTTGCACTCTGTACAATGCATTCCTGAACCTGCACTCTGTACAACGCACTTCTGAACCTCGCACCCTGTACGAAATGCACTTCTGAACCCTGCACCCTGCACAAAGCACTCCTGAACCTTGCACTCTGTACGAAACGCACTCCTATACCTTGCACCCTGTATGAAATGCACTCCTGAATCTCTCACCCTGCACAACAATTTTAGGATGTAAGTGTGCTATGGTAATTCATTGGTGTATTTGCAGTTTAACAAATTCCTGAACAGTGCACCCTGTACAACGCATTCCTGAATGTGCACTCTGTACAATGCATTCCTGAACCTGCACTCTGTACAATGCATTCCTGAACGATGCACTCTGTACAAGGCATACCTGAACCTGCGCTCTGGACAATGCATTCCTTAACCTGCACTCTGTATGATGCATTCCTGAACCTGCACTCTGTACGATGCATTCCTGAACCTTGCACTCTGTACAATGAATTCTTGAACCTGCCCTCTGTACAACACACTTCTGAACCTTGCACCCTGCAAAATGCACTCCTGAACCTTGCACCCTGTATGAAATGCATTCCTGAACCATGCACTCTGTACAATGCATTCCTGAACCATGCACTCTGTACAATGCATTCCTGAACCATGCACTCTGTACAATGCATTCCTGAACCATGCACTCTGTACAATGCATTCCTGAACGTGCACTCTGTACAATGCATTCCTGAACCGTGCACTCTGTACAATGCATTCCTGAATCGTGCACTCTGTACAATGCATTCCTGAATCGTGCACTCTGTACAATGCATTCCTGAATCGTGCACTTTGTACAATGCATTCCTGAACCATGCACTCTGTACAATGCATTCCTGAACAATGGACACTGTACAATGCATACCTGAACCTGCACTCTGTACAACGCACTTCTGAACCTTACAACATTTACAAAATGCACTCCTGTACCTTGCACCCTGTGTGAAATGCACTCCTGTACCTGCACTCTGTACAATACATTCCTGAACCTGCACTCTGTACAATGCATTCCTGAACCTGCACTCTGTACAATGCATTCCTGAACCTGCACTCTGTACAATGCATTCCTGAACCTGCACTCTTTACAATGCATTCCTGAATCGTGCACCCTGTACAATGCATTCCTGAATCGTGCACTCTTTACAATGCATTCCTGAATCGTGCACTCTGTACAATGCATTCCTGAAACTGCATTCTGTACAATGCATTCCTGAACCGTTCACTCTGTATAATGCATTCCTAAACCTGCACTCTGTGCAATGCATTACCGAACTGCTATCTGTACAATGCATTCTTGAACTTTGCACTCTGCACAATGCATTCCTGAACCTGCACTCTGTACAATGCATTCCTGAACCGTGCACCCTATACAACGCATTACTAAACCTGCACAATGCATTCCTGAGCCATGCACTCTGTACAATGCATTCGTGAACCTGCACTCTGTACAATGCATTCCTGAACCGTGCACTCTGTACAATGCATTCCTGAACCGTGCACTCTGTGCAATGCATTCCTGAACCTGCACACTGTACAATGCATTCCTATACCGGCACTCTGTACAACGCACTTCTGATCTTTGCACTCTGCACAACGCATTACTAAACCTGAACTCTGTACAATGCATTCCTGAGCCATGCACTCTGTACAATGCATTCGTGAACCTGCACTCTGTACAATGCATTCCTCAACATGCACTCTGTACAATGCATTCCTGAGCCATGCACTCTGTACAATGCATTCGTGAACCTGCACTCTGTACAATGCATTCCTCAACATGCACTCTGTACAATGCATTCCTGAGCCATGCACTCTGTACAATGCATTCGTGAACCTACACTCTGTACAATGCATTCCTCAACATGCACTCTGTACAATGCATTCCTGAACCTTGCACTCTGTACAATGCATTTCTGAACCTGCACTCTGTACAACGCACTTCTGAACCTTGCGCCCTGTACGAAATGCACTCCTGAACCTTGCACTCTGCACAACGCACTCCTGAACCTTGCACTCTGTTTGAAATGCATTCCTGAACCTGCACACTCTTTACAATGCATTCCTGAACATGCACTCTATATAATGCATTCCTGAACCATGCTCTCTGTACAATGCATTTCTGAACCTGCACAATGCATTCCTGAACCTGCACTCTGTACAATGCACTTCTGAGCCTTGCACCCTGTTTGAAATGCACTCCTGAACCTTGCACCTTGCACAATGAACTCCTGAACCTTGCACTCTGTATGAAATGCATTCCTGAAGCTGCTTTCTGTACAATGCATTCCTGAACCCTGCACTCTGTACAATGCATTCCTGAACCTGCACTTTGTAAAAAGCACTTCTCAACCTTGCACTCTGTACAAAATGCACTCATGGGGTTTCTAAGTAATTTTCTAGTATAAAAAATTGTTTTAACTTGTAAACAACAAGTGTAAAAAAAAAGCCCGGTCCAGAAGTGGTTAAAGGACATTTTTATCTACCCACCAGGTTGTATACAATTTTGGGGAAATTTTTAGGCATTTTTCCAAGGCATCCCTAAAGAACCCTCAAGGCACCCTGGTTGAAAAAGGCTGACCTAGAAGAATCAATGCTCTTTTGAAAGCAGTGAGTGGTCACACTAAATATGGATTTGGATTTCTCTTCTGTTCATTTACTTTCCATTTTGTTAATTGATAAATATATTTCTGAAAGCATTCTTAATTTATAGTATTTATTCATACCTGCCTAAGACTTTTGCACAGTACTGCATGTTAGGAATTTTTTTAAGAATATTTATTTTTTAATAATTTATGAATAAATAAGGATTTTATGCTATGTGCAGTGTAGATTGCTGTTCTGATTTTATCTGTACCTGAATAGACAACTAAAAGTGGAACACGTCCAACTAAAGTTTTGTCACTTTACCAACATATTTTGCCTTTTTATTACATTAGGCTAAAATATCTGGCGAGCGTGTTTTTAAAAATTATAATTATTATATAAGTATTTCATTCCTTATTCTGTACACCACACATAAATGGATTCTCAGTGCGCCAGTGTGGGTACCGCTCCCTGGAAGTCGCTCTGCACCAGAGATGTATAGTAACTAAGTAGAACTACTTCACTACTGTACTTAAGTACGGAAAGGCGGTATCTGTACTTTCCTAGAGTAGAATTTTTTTCTCCTACTTCCACTTTTACTTCACTACATTTTTTCGATGATTTCAATACTTCTGTTGGTTGAATGACTGAACGTTCATTTTTATAATTTAATTTTTATGATTTCAATACTTCTACTCCGATATTTTTTTTTTGTGCTGCATAGTTACTCGTTACAATTATAAAAATTACCACTGCCAGAACAGTAGATGGCAGGTTTCATGAAGCTCAAAACATGTGTATTATCAGCGCATACGAAAATAAATGCTACTGTATGTATAAATAAAAGCTGCATTTGAAATCATAAAAGACAATATGATGTTCAAACTTTTGACTTCTTTCTTTAATAACTACATAACACAGTACTTGTACTTTTACTTTCAGTACTTGAGTAGCAATTTTTTTTCAAAACTACTGGTACTTTTACTTTCAGTACTTGAGTAGCACAATTTTTAAAAAAACTACTTGCAATACTTAAGTACAAAAAATGTTGAATACTTTAGTACTTCTACTCAAGTCACTTTTTGATCGAGCACTTCCACTTCTACTCAAGTCACTTTTTGATCGAGCACTTGTACTTTTACTCAAGTATGGGTTTCGAGTACTTTATAGAACTCTGCTCTGCACCTATTCCTTCCCACACTCCCCAAAATACCTACAGTGTATAGAGGTGGAGAGGACTTTCCCCTAAGGTAGCCATTGCAGTGTAATTTGTATCATTTCCATTCCACACTATTTACTTTATTACTTTCTTTATGACAGGAAAACAGCTTTACACAATACTCTCATAGATTTATTTCTTAGTATTGCTGGCGTTTACACTGCAAGTATGCTAAAAAGGAGAAGAGAAACTTTACTTTCCTGTAAATGTATAACTTTTGTTATAGTCTAAAACGAAAGTCTTATTTACAGTCAGTATAGGAGAGTGCACGCAGTACAGAATCAGAACAATTTGATTCTGATTTTCAGTCTCTGTGGTATCAGCGAGTAGTATCGATAGTTTCCAAAAACTATTGGATGGGCACCTTAAAGACCACAACATACAGGGGTATACAATGTATGGTTAGCAGCAAACACACACACACACACATTATGGGTTGAACTGGATGGACTGATGTCTTTTTTCAACCTCACTAACTATGTAACTATGTAACTATTTTCCATGGAAATTACACATATGTCTATGTAGCACTGTCCCTGTAGGGCTTGCTATAGGATGATTTGTTGGGCCTCTTCTGATTACCACCAAACAGTCACTTAGGTGTTCAGTTCACACATCCCTCCTTACTCCCAATGGCTCGTTGCTCAATAAACACTCCAGAGATATTGTTTTTTTGTATTTATTGTGGAACTTGGATGGGAGAAGGGAATAGTGGGATACTCCAACTGGAACTATATACATTGGATAAGGAAAACTCACTTGGCCTCACCAGGTTGCTTGTGGAAGCAGTTACACTGCTTAACCACTTGCCGACTGGTCACGTTGACCCTACTGCGGCAAAGTGGCTCGTTATCGTCCAGCGACGTAGACCTACGTCGCTGGACTCCTCCACCTCACGCACCGCCGGAGGTTCGCTCCCGCTGTTTTCAGTCACAACGGGAGTCGGCCAGGGGAGGAGAGGCGGTGATTACCGCCGCTCTTCCCCGATCGTCGGGGATCGAGTGTGGAGATCCGCCCGCTTGTGTAAACAAAGCGGGCGGATCTCCTAAGTGACAGGCAGGGTCAGATTGCAGGGTTCAGCATAGCTGAAACTGCGATCTGTGCTTGTGTCACACAATCCCCTCCCCCCACACGTTAGTAAGCACCAGGCATACATTAACCCCTTGATCACCAATAAAAGTTAACCCCTTCCCTGCCAGTGTCATTTTTACAGTAACAGTGCATATTTATAGCACTGATTACTGTAGTAATGTCACTGGTCCCCCCAAAAGTGTCAAAAATGTCAGTCAAGGGTCCGATCTGTCCGCCGCAATGTCACAGTCCCGCAAAAATAAAAAAAATAAAAAATCGCAGCTCGCCGCCATTACTAGTTAAAAAAAAAAAACAATAAAAATGACAAAAATTTCCCGTAGTTAGTAGCTGCGATAACTTTTGCGCAAACCAAAATACGCTTATTGAGATTTTTTTTACCAAACATATGTAGCAGAAAACAAATTGGCCTAAAATGTTAAAAAATTTTGATTTTTACATTTTTTTGGGGGGAATTTGAAAAATATTGTTATTTGTTCAAAATTGTCGCTTTTTTTGTTTATAGCGCAAAAAGTAAAAATCGCACAGGTGATCAAATACCACCAAAAGAAAGCTCTATTTGTGGGGGAAAAAAGGACATACATTTAATTTTGGTACATCATTGCACGACCGCGCAATTGTCCATTAAAGTAACGCAGTGCTGAATCGCGAAATATGGCCTGGTCAGGAATGGGATAAAATCTTCCGGATTTAAAGCGGTTAAAAATACGCTCATTGAGAATTTTTTTGTCAATGACATGTAGCTAAATACATTTTGGCCTAAATATATGACAAAAATTGAATACATTGGATATTTTTTAACTGTCAAAGTAGAAAAATATTGTTATTTTTTCAAAATTGTCATTTTTTTTAATATAGCAAAAAATTAAAATCGTACAGGTGATCAAATACCACCAAAAAAAAGCTCTGTTTGTGGGGAAAAAAAGGACGTAAATTTAGTTTGGGTACGGCGTTGCATGACCGTGCAATTGTCAGTTAAAGTCGCACAGTGCCGATTCGCAAAAAGTGGCCTGGATGTAGGACAGCAAAATCCTCTGGTGGTAAAGTGGTTAAACCATACTGCCACATGTATGGAAAGGGTTAAGTCTCCTTGCTCTTTCTCCAGCAATAGACTTGGTGATCTACATTCTCTTCAGGATACTCACTAGCATCCCCTTTACTGACACCCATCCACTGACTCTTCTAGCTGCAAGGGGTACCCCCCCCCCCTCAGGTCAGGCCCCTTGACACAGATCTGTTCTCACTGTGCTGTAGATCTGCTATGCAGATCTTTCCACTGTCTCCCCTTCCAGTCAGCTCTGCAGGACTTCCGGGTTCAGTTCCTCTCTAGCACTTTAGGCTCTCGGGTCGTTCACCTGAGGCCACATGGCACCTCTGCAGAGGAGGAGGCAGCTGCCCTCTCCCTCCGGGACTCCGCTCTCCAGCTGAAAGACCCTAAGCACATGTGCTCCTGGAATTTATACAGTATCCCAGCATGCACCGATGTACTTTCCTCTGCCAAATCACCAGGGCTGTACTAAATGCCTGTGCACTAATTTGTCAGGTTTCCTCCCACTGTCCAATATGCCTCCCTATTGGACTAGTGTGAAACTCTCTGCAGACAAACTGAGTTGCACCTGAGCAGACCTCACTAGCATATTGTGCTCTCTGGACCTCACTAGCATATTCTGCTCTCTGGTAGGCAGAGAACAATAAAGAATTTCCTGTAATCCCTCTGGTAAGCAGGAAGAATTCAAAACTATAATCTCTCTCTCTAGCACCTACCTAGGAGGGTGTTACATCCACCCCCACACCAAACTGAGCCATGTCCTCACTGGCTCTGGGCATCTGCCCCTACAAAAATACCTATACAAAAATGTACATGGAGTATCCCACAAACTTGGAAAAGGGAAATAACATATGTACAGGGCCATGGGGCATACCCCATATGTGGCCAGTGGATACAATAAATTAAGTGAAAAAATATATATATCTGCTGTACAATATTTACACATAGGAAGGTACCAGGTGCATTTGAACCAATGCATCCCCCCGCCAAACAAAAATCTGTTGGACAGGTGAAGGTTAGACATCCTATCTAACTAGACTACAAGTAACCTTTGTACATATATAGAAAGATAGACAGTGGATGGCCTTTTTAAGACCTGAAGGTCCTCCGCAAAAAGGGTAAGTACATAGCAATTTAAACATCCTACATACTTACAGTGAGACTGCCCTCTCTGTAGAGGGGACCTTCTCACATGCAGAATATCTGACTCTAACATTTCTGTAGAGATCTCCAATACTGCTGCCCCCTAAGGGCACGCTTGACTCGTCGCTGTTGTGCACCTGTGATAGACAAAACAGAACAATTCCTGCCAATCTGACTAACACATTTGAAGGCCTCTTGACCCCTGTAGGGGGCATGGCCAGAAGTTGGGACAAGCAGGAAGATACAGTATATGAATCAAATGGATTGGACGGAGCCTTGGGTATGGGGATGGGCCTGAGCTCAGTTAAGAGGACCTTCCCAAGGAATTCTGGGTCCTTTTGAGAAGAATCGCGGTGAAGAGCTGACCACCCCCCCCCCCCCCACCCTGACGTTCGGTCGGTCTGTCACAGCTTTCAGGGCGGTTTTGACCTTGCCAGCGCTAAAGTTCCAGTAATGAGTTACGCCATTGTTTGTAAATTGGGGGGTAGGCTGTCTGTCAAGCACTGATGGTAAGGACAGCCCCTTCCCCCTTACCCCCTTTTTGGAAGTTATGGTAATGACTAAGGCTCCATGTACACGGGACGTTGTTAAAAGTCCCTTTGAATGCTGGAATTTTTAGGACGTTTGAAACGTCCGTTCGGTCGCGTTTGTACCCGCGTTTAGCGGGCGTTTGCGTTTAGAACCGTTCCTAGAGGTCAAAAAAATGATTCCCCTTTAAAATGGAAAAACGCGAACGCTAAACGCGGGTCATCGCGTTCGGACGCGTTCAGGTCGCGTTTTTGCGTTTGAAACGCCGGAAAACACATGTTCGAACGCAAATAATTGCGTTCTAAAAAAAGTCCCTGAACGCAACTGCCTGCAAATTACTGTAAACGACCTGGTGTACATGGACAGCTAAGATAAAATGTAGATGGGTTCAGGGGCTTCTGAAAAAAACGCCCAACTGCTCCTAAACGGCCATTTCCAGCGTCCCGTGTACATGGAGCCTAAGAGTGCTCACAGTACAACTGTGACTGGCACTGGTCTAGACGTGTTCTGGTTAATTATAGGAAAATAAATAAAGCTGTGGCCTTGCCCTTTCCAACTTAATTGTGGTAAGCGTGGTTTTTTATATGGGGAGGGGGCAAGGGGGTGTTGGGTCATTACGTTAACTTTGTTTCTGGGCCTATGCGCCTCAGCAGTCAAGCACTAGTTCCACCTGGGAACCGTTTTACTAGCAACAGGCACATCCCTCCCAGGTACCAGGGCACTGACTGTCCTATCCTAGTCAGACCCACAAGTTAGGATGAAGCTATGAGGAGTCCACCCCACTGGTGTTCACAGTGTCCTTCCCTCTGGAACACCGAGGCAACACATCTTCTCCTGGCGGCAAGCTAGTCTTGCTGGAGCCTGAGCAAAGCTTGCCTTACTTGTGAGTCTCTGTAAGAACTCTTCAAGGGATCCTTCACTCTGGCATCCCTCTCTCTGAAGAGGCAATAAGCCGCTACCCTTCTCTCACAAGGTAGCAACTCGCTCAAAGTTCCCTTCAGCATCACTCTGGCCTACTGGCCCAAAGGATCTTCCCAAAGTGTCCTTTCTCAGCAACAGTATTGGCCCAAGGCCAAAAAGATCTTCACAAAGGGTCCTTTAGCAGAGTGTCTCTGAACTAGGGGTTTGCCCCCTCCAGGTAGCAGCCCCTGGCCTTAACAGGAGAAGTTCTTGCAGTTTTGCTGATCCCCATCTTCTTTTGCAAGGATAGAAGGGAAGGGGATTTGCGAACAGGGCTCCTAGCCCTAACAGCAACTTGGGTATCAAAGATTCCAGGACGCAGGTCTTGTGCGTTTTTGACAGGCTGCCTGCAACAGGGCAGGACACCACGTCTGTCCCTCTGGGGTACACTACAAGCACCAGGAGGAATGTACTAAACACCCCGGGGTGTAAGGGGCCCCCTAGTGTTGACCAGCTATTTGCAAAGTCCAAACCACTAAAGACATCTTGTTTTGTTAGATCTTACATGCTGGAACTTGTAGTCCCTGAAATTATTTTGCATAGAAAACAAGGCTGATTAGTCAGAAGCTGATTACTGGGAGTGCAGATGAGACATGAGAGATTCCTGTTAGTACATCATCATTTATAGAGAAAAGCCTACAGCTGTCCCTACAGATAAGAGCCGCTCTGTGATGGTCTCAGCCCAATGTCTTCACATTTACAGGAAGAAATGCCTGACGGTTATTCTCAGCACGTCGTCTATAAGAAGACTCCATTCCTGCAGAGTTTATGTACACTGAACTATAAAGAAAATCGGCTGCAAAAACAATACATAGGATGCCATTGCCGACTTCTCCTGGCTGTCATGCTTGGCCAATAGCTTCTACAGGTGCATCTCATAAAATTAAAATATCATCAAAAAGTTAATTTATCTCAGTAATTTATTTCAAAAAGTGAAACTCATATTTTATATAGATGCGTTACACACAGAGTGATATATTTAAAGCATTTCTTTCTTTTAATTTTAGATAATAATGGCTTAAGGCCAGTGACAACCTGAAATTCAGTATTTCAGAGAATTAGAATATTACATAAGGCTAATAAAAAAAAATTCATATAGAAATATTGGCTTACTGAAAAGTATGTCCATGTACAGTATAGAAGGGGTGTAACTACAGGGGTTGCAGGGGTTGCAATTGCAACCGGGCACCATGCTCCAGGGGGCCTGTGCGGCTCCCCTGTACAGCTGGATAGAAGGGGCGGCGGGGGGCAGCATGTAGAAAAATCACTGTCCTCCTTTTCCCTCTTGTAGCTGCAGGAGGAAAATGGAGGAGATTGGTTCCTCTGTATGCTGCACCCGCCACTCCTCCTATCCAAATCACTTGTGTTCTGCTGTCTCTGGGCCCCTGTGTGCTCCCCTGGTCCCCTCCCTCTGTGCTGCCGGCTTCCTCCCCCCCCCCCCTCTCTCTCTTGCCGGCTGCTGCAGGGGATGTGTCACAATAGAGAACCAGGAAGGGGTCGGTAAATATGTTATTTTAACAGCTCCTTCCTTTTCTGAATGGACAGAGTCATAGTCAGTGACATTGTAAAAAAATAAAATAAGATGATAAAAAATACAATTAAAATACCAAAAAATAAAAACTACTGACACCAGTGGGTGAACTTCCAGGATCTCAAAGGTCATACTTGGCATTCCACCACCGTGGAGAGGTCCCAAGATGGCAGGAAGGGCGACCACTGCAGAACTTGTGAAAGGGTCCCACTGCGGGACCGTAATAAAGGGCCCCACAATGAGAGTAAAGGGCCCCCAGGATCAGTGGGAAGAGCCCCAGGTTTGAAGGGAAGGGCCAGGAGTCCAATGGTTTCTTGCACTGGGGCCCTGAAGTTTCTAGTTACACCTCTGCAGTATAGGATGCACTCAATACTTGGTCGGGGCTCCTTTTGCATGAATTACTGCATCAATGCGGCGTGGCATGGAGGTGATCAGCCTGTGGCACTGCTGAGGTGTTATGGAAGCCCAGGTTGCTTGGATAGCGGCCTTCAGCTCCTCTGCATTGCTGGGTCTGGTGTTTCATCTTCCCCTTGACATTACCCCACAGATTCTCTTTGGGGTTTAGGTCAGGCAATTTTGAGCACAGTGCAACCATGATCATTAAACCAGGTATTGGTAGTTTTGGTAGTGTGGGGAGGTGCCAAGTGCTGCTGTAAAATGAAATCAGCATCTCCATAAAACTGGTCAGCAGAGGGAAGCATGAAGCGCTCTAGAATTTCCTGGTAGAGGGCTGCGCTGACTTTGGACTTGATAAAACACAGTGGACCAACACCAGCAGATGACATGACTCCCCAAATCATCACTGACTGTGGAAACTTCACACTGGACCTCATGCAACTTGGATTCCGTGCCTCTCCACTCTTCCTCCAGATTCCGGGACCTTGATTTCCAAATTAAATGCGCAATTTTCCACAGTCTGTGATGATGTGGGGAGCCATGTCATCTGGTGGTGCAACGGCCACCAAATCCTGTCCTCTGAAGATTCTCTTGTGATGAAATGTGTCAGGAGGAGCCTAGCAGTGACGTCATCACGCTCACCATCTCTATCTTTTACATTGCGAGTACCCTACTGTGCAATAAACTGATTTTTACTGGCGGTATTACAGGATGTTGATGTAACTTGTTTATTGCGTGCGCATACCTTGAGACTGACATTGTGAAGTACTGGGGGTTACCCTTTGGAATATTGTATTTGGAGAGTGGTGACTTATAATTATCACTGGTAAGACAGTATTAATTCAACTGGACAGCACACCTATTTACTGTATGCATTTTTATAAACCATATATCACGTTTGGGGATTCTAAGTAGTCTTCTACCAAAAAATTTAGATTTTTAACATATATGTAAAAAAAGGTCAAAATTGCCCCGGTAGGCAAGCAGTTAAAGGTGAACTCTAGCCAACCCTTTACAGCTGCACATGCCTCTCATTAGTACTGAAATTGCTTAGTCTGATTCAGTGGTGGCTGGTGCTCCATGGGCCGGGGGGGGGGGGCGGCAGATGGACCACACCATACCCCCCCCCCCGGACCACACCATGCCACGCACCATACCCCCCCCCCCCCGGACCACACCAGCCCACACACCCGTCGCCGGCTCACTCACCCCTCACCATGGACATGTGGACAGGCAGCAGCAGCAGCGGCTTCCCCCTCAGTCTTCTGCGTCTCCTCCCTCCTCCTCCTTGGCCAATGGCATGGCTTCTCCTTTTGGCCAATCGGGAAACGGGTCTCAGGATCTGCTTCCTGATTGGCCAGGAGGAGGATCCGTGTGACAATAGCGAATATTCATTCACTATTGTCACACAACTGGGTGGGCACAGGGCACAGTGCTCTGCGCCCGAGCCCACCCTTTATTGAAGCCTATTGGAGCCTCTGGCTTTAATCACATGCTTAAAAAAAAAAAAACCCATTGGAATCCATGCGTCTGGCGCCCTGCATGTAGATTAGGGGGCCGGACGCATGGATGGGGGAGCTGCGCCTCTGCGCCCCCATTGGACAGGTTTCATTGCCCACTGTAAGCTTTTCACAATGTGCATTAGAAGCTGCAGCAGATCAGATAGAGCCTGGGTCATTTCCTGACTGGAGGATGTCCAGCATCATCTAGCATCATCTAGCCATTTCCTCCAAAATCTGACTATCCCTGGTCCACCCCTTTTATTCATTGGATTTCAGTTCTTTCAATCATGAAACCTAAGCATTACCATAGCTCCCAACTGTCCCTGATTTGGAACAAAGTCCCTCTTTCCTCCTCATTTGTCCCTCATTTGGTCTGATCTCTGTAGTTAACAAAACCCAGAACAATTCCCAGCTAAACTCACCAACCAGTCTGCTTAACAACTGATTTATCCTGTCTAACAGTATGCGTTAATAACAGGGGTTTCGTTAGCACACATTTGCAAACGCATGCGTAAGCTGCAGGGCCACGTCACGGCACCCTGTATTACCTGCAGTCCTAACTTCTGTAAATCTATGAGAGTCTCCACAGTGGAAGCACATACATTCTAATGGAATGCATACTGTTAGACAGGTTAATTCGGTTTGTAAGCAGACTGGTTGGTAAATTGAGCTGGGAATTTTTCTGGTTTTGTTTTGTATGCATTGCCCTTCCTTGTGCTCCTTGCTGTGAAAGCCAGTTATAGGTGGGGGCAGGGGGAATTTTGTTTGTTATTGATGTATACTGGTGAGGTGACACACTGGATGCCTTTGCTGCCATGTGCTGGGCACCCATGGTGCCCCTGTGCCTTTGGGGAGGATTGTGCCACCTCCAGGCCCACCTGCCCCCTATCTATCTATTAGAATGCATGTACTTCCACTGTGGAGACTCTCCTAGATTTACAGAAGTTAGGACTGCAGGTAATACAGGGTGCTGTAAAGTGGCCTTGCAGCTTACGCATGCGTTTGCAAATTTGTGCTAACTAGGCCTTTTAACGCATACTGTTAGACAGGATAGTAGGGTTGGTAAACAGACTGGTTGGTGAGTTGAGCTGGGAATTTTGTTGGTTTTGTTTAGTATGTGCAGCCCTTCCGTGTGCTCCTTGCTGTGAAGGCCAGTTATAGGTGGGGGGCAGGGGCCATTTTTTTATTGATCTATATAGTTATATATAAAATGCACTTTTTATCTTTCAAAAAGTGTTTCCCAGTGCTAAACCTTTCATCCCTTCTATAACTGCTGCATTTGTAAATTCTGAAAGCCAGTATAAAGTAATAGGAATAGTTAAAAAAAGCACTTGTGGGTTCAACTAATGTTTTTTTGGCATAATTTACCTTTAACCACTTTAGCCCCGGAGGATTTGGCTATTCAAAGACCAGGCCCTATTTTGCGATTCGGCACTGCGTGACTTTAACGGACAATTGCGCGGTTGTGTGACGCTGTACCCAAACGAAATTGATGTCCTTTTTTTCCAAAAAATAGAGCTTTCTTTTGCTGGGATTTTATCACCTGTGCGATTTTTAGTTTTTGTACTATAAACAAAAAAAAGCGACAATTCTGAAAAAAAAAAACAAAAAAAAAAAAAACAATGTTTTTCACATTCTGCTATATGACATTCCCAAAAAAATAAATAATTAAAAATCAAAATGTTTTATCCTATTAGGCCAATTTGTATTCTGCTACATATTTTTTATTTTTTTTTACCAAAATCGCAATAAGCGTATTTCGATTGTTTTGCAAAGCTGACCATTGTTCTCTCTCTGTGGGGAGCAATTGCGGCCGCCAGCTCCGTGCATTGGCATTCCCGCTGCCTAGTAGGGGCGGGAGCGCACTGCCGGCGGCGCGCACTCGCCCCCCAGCACCACGCGCGCGACCGATGTAGAGCTATGTCGGTTTGCGCAGGAGAGGCAGCCTGCCGCAGGTCTTAATGTGGTTAAAGAGGTTGTAAACCCCCCGAGTAATGTTTGTACCTATAGGTAAGCCTATAATAAGGCTTACCTATAGGTACTGTATATCTACTAAACTTGCAGTTAGGAAATCTTTACATTGCATGCAGCCAATGACGTCATCGGCGCATGCGCTCTGAAGGAACGGCCGCCCGTGCCCTTTCTTCGGACCGCTGTGCCTTGGCCGGTGTTCTACCCTTTCACTACCCTGTCAGATTTCCCTACCTACGTAATTTCTGGTTGAGATCAGCTGTGAATTCGTCATGCAGCAGCTTGTAGCCACGTCACACGTCCTTTTGGGCATGCGCAGAATAGGTAGGAAATTTTGATAACATCGTAAGCAGTCAGGCAAAAGTCCTACTGCGCATGCGCACCAACGGGTCGGGCACCGGGATCTCTTATAACAAACATCCATCCAATCTCCATGGCCCACACTGCACCGGGCCGACAATCCGATCTCCATGGCCCACACTGCGCTGAGCCGACACTGCGCCGAGCCGACACTGCACCGACCCAACAATCCGATCTCCATCCCCCACACTGCGCCGACCTAACAATGAGACAGTGGGCGTGCGCGTGTGGGTAGGGAATAGGATTGTCCAATTGTCGCCTCGGGGCAGTGTGTGCCATGGATTTCGGATGGATGTTTGTTATAAGAGATGCCGCTGCCCGATCTGTTGGTGCGCATGCGCAGTATCACTTTTGCCTCACCCCTTACGATGTTATCCAAATTCCCTACCTATTCCGCGCATGCGCAGTAGGGTGTGTGACGCGGCTACAGCTGGTGCATGACGAACCCGCACCGGAAATTACATAGGTAGGGAAATCTGATGGGGTATGGTTTTCTGACCGAACACTGGCGGCTCCTGTGCGTATGCGCGGGAGTGATGTCACGCGGCTCAGGCCAGAAGCACAGCGGGAGTCAACAGACCTGGAAGGAAGATGGATGTGGCCTCCAGCAGGGACGACACAGGCTTTGTTTACAGGTAAGTGTCACCTAATGTGCTAGTATGCATTTAGTATATACTAGTACATTATGCATTTACTTTGCATGTAACCAAAAAAACGGATTTTTGTAAAATCTTACCGTAAAATCCTTTTCTCTTAGCTCATTGACAGACGCAGTCCTCGGTGATTCAACACCCTCGGGTTATGCTGCCCTCCACAGGAGTAGGACTAGACAGGAAAGAAAATACTCTGGCCACACCCTAGGGGCAGTCCCCGAGGGTATATCCTCTCTCTCTCTGCTACAGCAAATCAGTTATGTCACAAAGCAGTGTTTAGAGAATTTAACCCAACCCAACTCAAAAACAGAGGGGCGGGTACTACGTCTGTCAATGAGCTAAGAGAAAAGGATTTTACGGTAAGATTTTACAAAAATCCGTTTTTCTCTGTCGCTCATTGACAGACGTAGTCCTCGGTGATTCAACACCCTCGGGACGTCCCAAAGCAGTACCACAAATGAGGGGTGGGAAAATGGAAATCAAATCCAATCTAGAAGGCCCAACCGGTGCCAACTAGAAGTTTACAATGCACATCCTCAATGATGAGACTCAACAGAAATTTTTCAACAGAAAAAAACCCTCGAGGTAGACCACCGGTCTCCTCAAATTGCGGCCTGCAAAACCTTGCGGCCAAATGAGGCATCCGCCGATGTCATCACATCAATCTTGTAAAATTTTGTAAAGGTATGTACCGACGACCAGGTGGCCGCCTTACATACCTGGACCACTGACGCCTGATGGCGGAAGGCCCAGGAAGTACTGAGCGCTCGAGTGGAGTGCGCCCTAACAGGGAACGGAGAATTCCGACCCTTAATAGAATAAGCCTGTACCGCCGTCTGTCTGATCCATTTGGAGATAGTCGCGGCAGATGCAGGCAACCCCTTTCTGGGGCCATCCGGGATCACAAAAAGTGAATCCGTCTTACGGAACGATTCCGTCGCCTTCAGGTATACCCTGATTGCCCGAACCACATCCAAGGAATGCAACGCATGTTCCCGATGATGATTGGGCTGAGGACACAAGGAAGGTAGTACAATATCTTCATTCAGATGAAAATCTGAAACCACCTTTGGAAGAAAGGATGGCTTAGGATGAAGAACTACCTTATCCCTATGAATCACTAAGTATGGGGACTGGCATGATAATGCAGCCAGTTCTGACACCCTGCGTGCAGACGTGATAGCCACCAAGAAGGCTACCTTCTGGGATAAAGTAAGCAAGGGAATCTCCCTGATGTTTTCAAAGGGAGGTTTCTGTAGAACCGACAAAACCAAATTAAGATCCCAGGGCGGTAAGGGCACGGACTGGTGGAGCCAGGTGCCGCACCCCCTGGATGAAATTCCGCACCAAGGACTTAGTAGCTAAAGGCTTCTGAAAGAAGATTGCTAATGCTGAAACTTGACCCTTGATGGTGCTCAAGGCTAGTTTCTGCTCAACCCCTTTTTGCAGAAAGGCCAATATTCGGGTCACCGAATAGGTACGTGGAGGAAATCCTAAAGATTCGCACCACGCGATATAAGTCTTCCATGTGCGATAATAGACCTTGCTGGAAGTCGCTTTCCTTGCTTTAATAAGGGTAGGAATAACTGAAGCTGACAACCCTCTGTCCTTCAGTACCTGGGTCTCAATGGCCAGGCCATTAAAACCAGCGACTGTAAAGCACGATGGAAGATTGGTCCTTGAGACCGCAGACACTCCGAGACGAAGTTCCCAAGGAACGTCCGCGACTCGCATGTCCAAGTCGGGTAGATCGGCTTGACGAGGCCAGCCTAGAATTTCTAGGACCACTGGCGCTGACTGGATCTGAACCAGGCGGCCCTAGAGCTATCTGGCCCCGACCATCCGACAAAGTCTGATCGTTCTCTGTTCCCACACATTTATCCGACACCTGATTCCTATCAGGAACGGTGATCTCTCCTGGTTGAATCTCAGGGACCGAAGTCACCCGGCTAGAGGCTTCTTGGTCTGTCTGTTCAACCGGATCCGATTCTTGTGGGGAACTGAGACTAATCTTTGGAAAAGGTAAAGAAAATGATCTGTTCAGGGAACGGTAACTACCGCTCCCTGTAGTACTTAAATGTTGGAAGGGAAGAATCGCACCGGTAGCAGTGGTCTATGCTCGATCTAATGCCCTGAATACCGGTGAAAACATCCCCCCGCCCTCAAGCCGGGTGGGGGCGCACCTTCAGGCTGTGTAATCCTTTGCTTCAGGTTTGGCTGAGTCGGTCCTCTGTTTGTCCGACCAGCCCTTCTTGAACCCTCCTGGAGGAGCCTTGCCCTTCCCGCTTGCAGCAGTCGGGCGCACAAACCCTTTATGGGCGGTAAAGAAAGGTCCCCGCTTGTTACGAGGTCCTTTAGCTTTAGCAGCCTGTGGCAAGAAAGTGCTCTTGCCCCCAGTGGCATCCTTAATGATCTCATCTAGGGTGGCCCCAAATAGGCGATTCCCCTGAAAGGGGAGATTAGTCAAGGTCTTTTTGGAACCTAGGTCAGCTGACCAGCATTTTAACCACAGCACACGTCTGAGGATTACCGCTGACATAGATGCATGCCCTAATAGGGGGGTAGCATCCAAGGCTGCGTCACAGATAAACTGTAGTCCTTGTATGATCTGTTCCATCAAATCAAATGTTCCCTGGGGGATATCTTTCCCCTTCAGGTCCTGGCGCACCAGTCTCGCCCATTCCGTTAGTGTCTGAGACACTAAACCAATGACAATTACTGGTCTAAAGGCTGACCCTATCAGGGAAAAGATAGTGCGGGACTCCGCTTCTACCTTCCGATCCACCGGGTCCTTAAAGGACGAAGTGTCCTCCACTGGAATAACCGTTTATTCAGCCTGGAAATAGGTGGATCCACCACTGATGGTACCGTCCATTTCTTAATGAGGGATTCCTCAAACGGATAGCGTCTAGCAATGCGCTTGGAAATAGTAAAGGTACGCTTTGAATGATCCCATTCTTCTTTAATTTTATTACCAAAACACTTGGGTACAGGAAAAACCTTCACCGTTTTAATGGGTTTGTTAGTACCAAAGGGAATTTCCATTTCAGTTGCCTCTGCCGGTAAGACCTCAAGTCTTAAGGTTTCCCGCACCGCCACAACTAGTGCGTCCACCAATGCTTCTTCCTGAATTATGGCGGAAGCATGAAGGTCCTCCTCACTGTCTGAAGGAACTTTACCTGAGACAACAGCCCTTGCAGAGGGACCTGCAGCTGCAATGACCATCTCAGAATCTGATCCTGAAGTGTTGGATGATATAGGGGTAGGCGGGGGTCGCTTTCTTGACCCCCGTCCCTGACAGGCCGTCTCCACCCGAGCCACCAAAGACTCCAAAACTGCTGTAAATGCATCCATACTCTGTGCACTGGCGGGTCCCGTGGTCCCCTCGAGGGAAACAGGTGGGGTTACCTGTGTGGCAAGGTCCATGATAATTCCAGTTACTACCCTGAAAACAATCAATCCAAAAAAAAAAATAAACTTTTTTTTTTTTTTTTTCAGACCCCCAGCGCCACAAAGCCCCTCAATGTTACCTGCTTAGGGACCCCTATCGAGCGAGAGAGAGAGAGATAGACCCCTAGGCTCACCACTTGATGCTCAGAGTTTACTGCAACTAGTCTCAGCACTGTCTAGAACAGACAGGAAGTCTCTTGGCTGGCTGCCCGGGAAGAAAGGAGGCGGCTCCGCCCCTCTGTACGCCTTCCGGCGCCTCCCCTAGCTCCACGAGGTGTTTGAGTCACCTCAAACATGGCTGCCCCCATGCTGGAGACACGAGGCTACGCCAAAATGGCGGCCTCGTGCGATCTACCAAACAATGGCGGCGGCCTTTTACAGGATAGCGGCGTGACTGCAGAGTATCTCGGCATCAATAAACCTCTCTCTACATGGTGATCCGCGTGGCCGGCGGTACCTGACCCTGGCGGACCGCGTGGCCGTCGGGAGGCATGCTTTTGCTGGAGGAATGACCTGGAAAGCAGTATACATGTCCTGTGGCTTCTGACAGGTAGGATACTTTCTCTTATCACAGTAAGATTACAGTACTGCCACTGATTACAATCATTTAAACATACTTGCAATTAGATTGTCAGCTCCCAAACCAAGCCTCCTGGCTTTTTGTACACAAAAATCACACTCAATAGGAGAATCTGTGCCATGTTATAGGATAGAGGGGAACCCATCCTTACCATACAGAGAGGGGCCCGCGTTCACCACAAGACCCATCAGGGGAAAGGGGGGAACATACTACTCACCATACCGCCGGAACCAGGCGGGCGCCAACTCCTGACAGTACCCCTCTCCACCGGGGTGGGAGGGCTGTCGACCAATACGGACGCCGTGACTCATGGTCTTTGGCGTTTCAGCGAGACGTTTAACTCGCAGGGTCAGTCCCCGTCCAGTGGAACTATGTCGCGGCCGACCCAGCGCGGAGCTATGGCCTGCACGCGCTCGCAGGCTGAACTGGGGTGACCACTGGATCTCAACATCCAGCCCGTCGCCCAGTTCAGCTTTCTTGCTTGAAGATCTCACAGGAACACTGGAGAAAAAAGCTGTCTAAAAATCTTTCTAAGAAAAAAATCCTGCCAGGACCTAAGATCCCAGCAAGGCATCTAGGTCCTTACTCCTAACTAGACAGAAAAAAACTGATTTGCAGTAGCAGAGAGAGAGAGGATATACCCTCTGGGACTGCCCCTAAGGTGTGGCCAGAGTGTTTTCTTTCCTGTCTAGTCCTACTCCTGTGGAGGGCAGCATAACCCGAGGGTGTTGAATCACCGAGGACTACGTCTGTCAATGAGCGACAGAGAAATATTTTTTCCCAGGCTTTACTTCCTCTTTAATGTAATGGTCTAATTGTAAAGCAGCACAGAAGAGGGGAAAGTTTACTTCCGCTTTAAATGAATTGCACAGCCAATGCCAGTTAGTTCTGTAATATAGAAACAGACCATTTATTACACACAGAGGATTCCAAATACGGCTGAGTTACGTTGCATTGTTTTTTGACCTTGTCAGCAACATTTGGCAGGTGTTGGCAACTTCCAAAGCTTGATAAATGCCTGAGCTAACCGCTTGTCGACCGTATCACTTAGATATGCGGCAGCAAGGCAGCTCTACCGCGCTGGATCATGTACCTAGTATGTGATCCAGCACTATTTAGGGGCGCACAGGCAAGCCGCTGCCGGTCTGCTGCAGCTGTAATTATTTACTGCGGGAGCAGATCAGTGGTTACCATGAACCCGACAACCGCCGATTGTTCGTCAATTGCTCGTTACATGTAAACAAGGCAGATTGCCGTTCTGTCAGCAGGGAAGGCATTGGTCCTGTGTTCCTGCAAAGCATGCAAAGCAGGAACATGGATCAATGGCTTCCCCTAGTAAAAGCACCTCCCACACAGTGAGAAAACACAGGCTAGGCACACATTTAAAGTAAAACAGTAAAGTAAATGTAAAGTCAGAAGTTTTTTTATCTTAATGCATTCTATGCATTAAGATAAAAAGCCTTCTGTGTGCAGCAGCCTCCCCAGCACCCCCTAATACTTACCTGAGCCCCTTCTCTATTCAGCGATGTCCACGAGTCCCTCGGCCGTCCCTCCTGATTGGCTGAGACATAGCTGCAAGACATAGCTGCAGCACCATTGGCTCCTGTGGTTATCAATCAGTCAGTTAGCCAATCAGGAGAGAGAGGGGGCAGGGCCAAACTGCAGCTCTGTGTCTGAATAGACACACGGAGCTGCTGCTCGGCTCGGGTGCCCCCATAGCAAGCTGCTTCCTGTGGGGGAACTCAAGAGGGAGGGGCCAGGAGCAGCAAAAAGGGACCCAAGAAGAGGAGGATCCGGGCTGCTCTGTGCAAAACCAACTGCACAGAGGAGGTAAGTATAACATGTTTAAAAAAAAAAAAAAAAAAGGAGAGACTTTACAATCACTTTAACCCTTTGATTGCCCCTGTTAACCCCTTCCCAGCCAGCGTCATTAGTACAGTGACAGTGCATATTTTTAGCACTATTCACCAAAAAGTGTCAGTTAGCGTCCCGACTGTCCGCCTAAATTTCGCAGTCCCGCTATAAGTTGCTGATCACTGCCATTACTAGCAAAAGAAAAAATTAGATAAAATAAAAATATCACAGTTTGTAGACGCTATAACTTTTGCACAAACCAACCAATATATGCTTATTGGGATTTATTCTTTTTTACCAAAAATGATGTAGCAAAATACATATTGGCTTAAATTTATGAAGACATTTTATTTTTTTTTATTTTTTTATTGAAAATGTTTTATAGCAGAAAGTAAAAAATATTTTTTTTTTTTCTTCAAAATTGTCTTTTTTTGTTTATAGTGCTAAAAATTTAAAACCACAGAGGTAAACAAATATCGCCCCAAAAAAAGCTCTATTTGTGGGAAAAAATGAAATGTTATTTGGGTACAGTGTCGCCACGACTGCTTTAGCAGAAAGTAAAAAATATATTTTTTTTCAAAATTGTCGGTCAGGTGCAAAAACAATAAAAAATGCAGAGGTGATCAAATACCATCAAACGAAAGCTCTATTTTGCCTCTTCCAAACAATACTCCTGTTTGAGCATCTACTTTTTTATCTGTTTTTTTTTTAATGTATTTGCGAGTATTTTCACGCATATGCGTTCGCGTATTTGCACAAATGCGCAGAAATGTATTCTCACGTTCTTGTTCTGCACATATTTTTAAATGGCCATTTGCTCACATTTGTGCGCAATCGCGTGCATTTGCGCGCATGAGGTGCAAATTACTGGCCAAAAATGCAGATTTTTCCATTTTGTTTTTAGAGCCGGTTCACACTACCACGACCAGAAAGTCGCCCCATGAAGGAGCGACTTTTAGCGCGACTTTAGCACGACTTAAATGATAGGCGACTTTGTCTGTGGGGAATACCTAGGTAATCTTTTTCTTCTTCCTGGAAAGTCTGATCACAGTCGCTTGAAAATAGATAAGGATCCGACTTAGAGGCGACTCCTATTGAAGTCTATGGGCACAAGTCGAATAGAGGTCGCCTTGAAGTAGTACAGGGACCTTTTCTAAAGTCGGAGCGACTTCAGTAGTGCATATTAAGACGGCTCTCATTCATTTACATTGAATTTGTAATGACAAGCGACTTGCGGCGACTTCAGGTCGCACAAGTCTTGTCCCAAGGCGGAGTAGTGTGAACCGGGACTTACTGAAGAATGCATGGCACTTGTTTAACGCGCCTGTGTGCATATGGCACATTACAATTAAGGCCCCTTTCACACTTGTATGACTCCAAAGTTGCGCTGACTTTGGAGTGCAACTTTGGTGCAACTTTGGATAGGTGCAACTTGCATATGACTTTGGCTTTGACCAGTTTTATTGGACAACTGTTGCACACAAGTTGCATTGTAAAAAATTTAGGTACGACTTTCATGCAACTTCTGAGGGTTAACATTGAAGTCTACGGCCCTCAAGTTGCATGAAAGTCAGACCAAAGTAGTGCATGAACTACTCTGAAGTTGCTGCAACTTTAACCACTTTACCACCGGAGGATTTTGCTGTCTTACGTCCAGGCCACTTTTTGCGATTCGGCACTGTGTGACTTTAACTGACAATTGCGCGGTCGTGCGACGCCGTACCCAAACAAAATTGACGTCCTTTTTCCCCCACAAACAGAGCTTTCTTTTGGTGGTATTTGATCACCTGTGCGATTTTTACTTTTTGCGCCATAAACAAAAAAAATAGCATAAATTTTGAAAAAATAACAATATTTTTCAAATTTTTTTTATATGAAATTCCCCCCCAAAAAAAAATGTAAAAATCGAATTTTTTTTACATTTTTGGCCAATTTGTTTTCTGCTACATATGTTTGGTAAAAAATAAAAATTGCAATAAGCGTATTTTGATTGGTTTGCGCAAAAGTTATTGCGTTTACTAACTAAGCGAAAGATTTCTGTAATTTTTGGTGTTTTTTTTTTTAAAAAGTAATGGTGGCAATCTGCGATTTTTTTTGCGGGACTGCGACATTGCGGCGGACAGATTGGACCCTTGACTGACATTTTTGACACTATTGGGGGTACCAGTGACATTACTACAGTAATCAGTGCTAAAAATATGCACTGTTACTGTAATAATGACACTGGCAGGGAAGGGGTTAACATTGTGGGTGATCAAAGGGTTAAATGTGAGCCTAGGGAAGGGATTCTTACTGTGGGGGGGCGTGGCTTCTGAAATGATCATAGAGACCTGTGTTCCTATATAGAAGGATAACATGCGCTCTGTGATCATTCCAGAGAGAAGAACGGTCTGCTGTGTTTACAACAGCTGACCGATCTCTCTCAGCGGTGAGCGATCGTGGGTGGCTGGTGGTAATCGGAGCCGCCTGCTTGCTGCATCGGCTTCCCCGCTGACAGAGGCATACCTAGGGTCTCCAGCGCCCTTGGCGAGGAGTTGTATTGGCAAACCCCCCCCCCATAAAAAAGTAAAAAAAAAATATTTTTCTTCTTTTCTTGTTCAGATCAATTTTAATCATTTTCTACATTTTGAAAAGGTGATGTCCCTATATTAGTTATCTACCATGTAAAGGGAAACTAAAGAAACATATATAGCATTATAGTTTGTTTCCTAATCCTCCCTGTCCCATAAAAAAAAAAAAAAAAAAAAATTATAAAAAAGGGAATTGAAAGTTTCTCAGGTGTCCCTTTTTGGCCCAGTATAGAGCTCTCTAGTGGGCAAACATTGTGCCAGGTGTGAACAGGAGAGAGAGAGAGAGAGAGGCAGAGAGAGAGGCGAGAGAGAGAGGGGGGCGAGAGAGGGGGGCGAGAGAGAGAGAGAGAGAGAGGCGAGAGAGAGAGAGAGGGGGGCGAGAGAGAGAGGGGGGGAGAGAGAGGGGGGGAGAGAGAGAAGAGAGAGAGAGGGGCGAGAGAGAGAGGCGAGAGAGAGAGAGAGGCGGGCGAGAGAGAGAGGGGGGCGAGAGAGAGAGGGGGGCGAGAGAGAGAGGGGGGCGAGAGAGAGAGGGGGGCGAGAGAGAGAGGGGGGCGAGAGAGAGAGGGGGGCGAGAGAGAGAGGGGGGGCGAGAGAGAGAGGGGGGCGAGAGAGAGAGGGGGGCGAGAGAGAGAGGGGGGCGAGAGAGAGAGGGGGGCGAGAGAGAGAGGGGGCGAGAGAGAGGGGGCGAGAGAGAGAGGGGGGGGGCGAGAGAGAGAGGGGGGGGGGGCGAGAGAGAGAGGGGGGGGGGCGAGAGAGAGAGGGGGGGGCG